>NW_027361917.1:18127500-18580000 GCF_039654945.1 Dendrobates tinctorius
TCGCTGTGAGAAACACGTACCCACTCCCTCTCATTCCGGATCTGTGTAACCAACTTTCTGGGGCCAAGTGGTTTTCGAAACTTGATTTGCTATAATCTTATAAGGGTCCATGAAGGGGATGAGTGGAAAACGGCATTTCTCACGTCAGAGGGACTGTTTGAAAACCTGGTTATGTCTTTTGGTCTGACTAATGTTTCTGCGGTTTTTCAAAATTTTATCAATGCTGTGTTTTCGGATCCTATTGGGCGCTTTGGGGTCATTTATCTTGACGACATTCTGGTAAACTCCCCTGATAGTCATACCCATTTACATCACCTACGATCCATTCTCCTGAGACTCAGAGAAAATCATCTGTACGCCAAGCTAGAGAAGTGTTGATTCTTTGTTCAGGAATTGTCTTTTTTGGGGTTGAATGTTTCTTGGGGGGGGTTTCGTATGGATCCTAAAAAAATTCAGGCCATTGTTGATTGGGTTCAACCTCATGATTTAAAGGGTTTGCAATGCTTTCTAGGTTTTGCAAACTATTATCGAAAATGTATCAGCGGATTTTTGCAGGTAGTCAAACCTCTGACTGACCTCAAAATCAAATGTGCAGACATTAAGAATTGGCCTACTTCTGCTAAAGAGGCTTTTCTAACTTTAAAGAAGTGTTTTATCTCTGCCCCGGTGTTAGTTCAGCCTGATCCGTCTAAACCTTTTATTGTGGAAGTTGATGCTTCTGAGGTTGGAGTGGGGGCAGTGTTGTCCCAAGGTTCCACCACTTTGGCCAACCAGAAAGTTCTCTTCTGCTGAGAGAAACTATAAAGTGGGTAATAGAGAGCTTCTGGCGGTCAAATTGGCCTTTGAGGAATGGAGGCATTTTTTGGAGGGGGCTGTCCATCCTGTCACCGTGATCACCGATCATAAGAATTTAGCTTATATTGAATCTGCTAAAAGATTGACTCCCAGACAGGTCCTGTAGTCGCTTTTTTTCCAGGTTTCAATTTTCCATTACGTTTTGTCCGGGATCTAAGAAAGTTAAGGCGGATGCGTTATCCCGAAGTTTTGATCCGGTGTCTCCCCCTGAACCTCCATCCTCCATTCTTCAACCCGGGGTGGTGGTGGCTGAGATTTCGTCAGACTTGGAAAGAGAGATATTTGAGGCACAGGCCCTGGCTCCTAATAATAAACCTGCGGGTAAGTTGTTTGTCCCAGAACAACTTCGTTTTGGACTCCTGCGGGAGTTTCATGAGTCTGTGCTGAGCGCTCATCCGGGAATCTCGGTCACCCAGGAAGCAGTTACAAGGGTTTTTTGATGGCCTTCTCTGGTTGCAGATGTCAGAAAGTTTGTGTCTGCATGTGGAGTTTGTGCCCGTTCTAACAATTCTCATTGCCGGCCAGCCGGGAAATTGGTGCCTTTGCCAATTCCGGATAGACCATGGACTCACCTGTCCATTGATTTTATCACTAATCTCCCTCCTTCAATTGGTAACTCTGTGATATGGGTGGTGGTGGACAGGTTCTCTAAGCAGGCTCATTTTATACCTCTACCCGCTCTGCCATCTGCTGAAACCTTGGCTAATTGTTCGTGCAGCATGTGGTCCGCTTGCATGGTGTGCCATTGAATGTGGTGTCTGACAGAGGAGTGCAATTTTTAGCCAAGTTCTGGAGGGCATTCTGTAAAAAATTGGGACTCACACTGTCTTTTTCATCTGCATATCACCCTGAGTCTAATGGCAAGACTGAATGTACCAACCAGTCCCCGGAGCAAATTCTGCGCTGTCTGGCATCTTCCAGACAGGATGACTGGTGTGATGCATTGCTTCTGGTGGAATCTGCCTTCAACGGTCGGGTGAGTCAATCCACGGGAATGTCTCCTCCTTTTCTGGTCAACTATGGGTTTAACTCTCACTTTGGGGAGTTTTCACAAATTGATTCTGACTGCCCGGGGGCAGAAAGTACGGTGCAGCTTCTGAGGGTCCTGTGAAGGGAGGTCCAATGGAACATCACTATGGCTCAGGGTAGGTATAAGTTCTTTGCAGAGAAAAAGAGGGTGTTGGGTCCTGGCTTCCAAGTGGGGGAGAAAGTGTCGTTGTCTACCCGCAATATTAAACTCAAGATTCACTCTGCCAAGTTGGGTCCTAAATTCATTGGTCCATATGAAATTTTGGGGGTGGCTAACCCAATAGCCTACAGGTTGCAGCTTCCTGCCTCCTTCAAAATTTCCAATGTTTTCCATAGGTCCCTTTCAAAACCGTTGGGTGCCGTTGGGGAGGATGCCTCGGTCATCGGCCCTCCAGTGTTGGAGGAAGGTCATTTGGAAAATGAGGTGGGTTGCATTGTGGATTCTTGGTGGGTGCGCCATAAGCTCCAGTACCTGGTTCACTGGAAGGGGTATGGGCTTGAGAATCGGTCTTGGGTCCCGGCCGATTCGGTACATGCCGATCGGTTGGTGTGAGCATTCCATGCCAGGTATCCTGGAAAGCTTGGGGGTCCAGTGGCCCCCCATTAAGGGAGGGTGCTGTCATGATTGTGGACTAGATCTCCTTCCCAGTCCTTGCAGGGTTAATTTTGTGTGACCTCCCTTTGATTACGGGAGGGATATAAGTAACCGCCCCTCCTAGGGGTTCCTTGTCAGTGATACATTCATTCCTGGCTGAGTAGCTGACCCCTGGTGTGCTTGCATACTGCTTTGTCTGTTTCTGCTTTCAAGTGTTTGACCCTATCTGTCCTCCCGTTCTGAGTATTGCCTTGTGATTCTGTGCTGATTGTCTGTTTCTGGTTCTGACCCCGGCTTTATATTCTGATCTTCCTCCTGTCTGACCCATTGGTACGTCTCTGATATCTTCAGTTTCCTGACTTCTGGCTACTTCCTGACAACTCTTAGTGTCTCATCCTTTGGCACTGCTCTGACCTCCTGGCTTTACTTCGCCACATCCTGACTACTCTCTGGCTTTGCTGGTCACCGTCGCTACTCATTGTCTGGCTCCGGCCACTCCCCCAATGGTCACGTGCTTCAGGTCCTTCACACCAACAGGTACGTTCACTGCCTCTCTCCCCACACAATTTAGGACCTACTGGTTTCCCTGGAACATGTGTGCAGACTTCTGCTTAAAGTCTGCAACAGTGTTCATAATATATATATATATATATATATATATATATATATATATATATACTGTACATATATATATATATATTAAATTATTGATGCATTGTTAATTTTTTGTGATCAGATCATTGGTTTAGTAAGTGATTGTTGATTATTCTGATAATTCATACTGTTAAATTTTGACTGCTTAATGTTGTATGTGGACCCACTGCGCCTCTTATGGGCGTAACTAAATGAATACCAGGTCTTCAATAGAACCACTAATAGAGAGGATAGGCTTGGGCCATTAGGGTAGTCACAAGGTGCCACTCCAGGACAGTCCCCGGACCAGCAACAACTAACCAGAAGGTCAAAGGCAGAAATATGAGGCAAAGAGGGAGAAGACAAAGACGAGGTCAGACAGTCCAAGGACAGGGTGGGCAGCAGAAGTTCAAAATACGAATACGGAGTCAGGAGCAAAAATATCAGACTAAACGAGTAAACAAGCTGGGTCAGTAACAGGAAACTCAAAACAGGAATGCACATTGACAGGAACTAGTGACAAACTGACCTATGCTCAGGCAAGGTGTAGAGGAAGGAGCTGCCTAATATATCCACTGCTGGCAGGGGATAGGCCAGAGAAACAAAACTCTGCAGGATATAGTAGTTTTAAAATCCTGCAGAGTCCGGCCACATCTCTGTATGGCTGGTAGTGACTCTCCAGCAACATGAGGATGTAGAAGTACTGAAAGTGTTGCAAGAGGCAGCTCAGCGAGATTGTTTGACACTGGGAGGAACATAGGAGTGCGTGCAGTGAGTCGGATGGTGCTTTCAACCCATGCAAGGCTCCAGCATGACACTCAAGTCAGTTTTTGGAGGATTAAATATTAACAGTGCACTCACTGTGCCACAAAATGAGAAAATTGCCAGCTTTGTTCCACCACACAGGAACAGTGCTCCCTCTGTGCCTCCACACATTACTAGTGCCTTTGTGAATCCACAAAGTAATAATGCCCCACTTGTGCCTCCACACAGGAATAATGCCCCCTTGCATTCTTGCATAGTAAAATTGCCTCCCTCTGTGCCTCTCAAAGGTAATATCGCTTTTTTTGTGCCTCAACAAAATAACAAAATTCATAGCCCCAAACATTAATTTCCTCCACTTGTTTTCCATAATATCAATTTCCCACATTTGTATCACCATTAAGGTCTATCATTTTAGTTTTCACACAATAGTCACCTTGTATAGTTCTTACTCTGTGGTGCCAATAAAATATTATACCTAGTCTCTCCTAACTTTGTGCTCACCATGAACATATGCCTGATGTTCTTCATGGTTCTGGAACTTTGATAAGCTGTAGCCAACTCCTTGGAGAGTCTGAGAGGCTTCTTCTATTTCCTTGAGCTTCCTGGACATTTTCTTTGGTGGCTGTGAGGAACATATTTCATTGCTACCACTGTACCTACAGTTGTCAGTGTCTGGTGCCCTGAATTAGTCCAGAAGGTAAAGATTTAGAATGTTGGTTCCACATATAAATATTGTAACATTGGTCAAATCTTGAAAATCCCACGGATTTTCTGGTAAGTGTTCAGTGTGTTTATGTTGGAAAATGTACAAATGAACCTTTCCTAATTTTCTATTAGAGTTTTACTTATGCTTCCATCATTTTTAAGCTGATCTTGAGATTGTCTTCATAAACTCTTCTAACATCTTCAGTTTTGTCACCAGTCTATTTAAAGGGAATCTTTCACCCCATTTTTCGAGTATCAGCTGTCAGCACCGCCATCACGGGCTTAACTACAGCATTTTGTAATGTTGTAGATAAGCCCCCGATGTAACCTGAAAGATAAGAAAAATGAGTTATATTACAAAATGCTGTAGATAAGCCCCTGATGGCGGTGCCGGCAGCTGATACTCGAAAAATGGGGTGACAGATTCCCTTTAACCATTTTTTTCTCATTTCCTCTCATAATCGCATTACATTCCCCCTGTTCCTTTCCACAGACTAAATGTTTTAGGTTTTCGCTTCGTCTTATGTCTTTTTATCCTCTGTTTTAATTTGTAATTTATAAACTTACTAGCTCACTTCATACTTTGAGTTTTGATATAGTCTCTACAAATGTGATAAGTAGGACTTACAGTGAGAAGTAGCGAAGATAGCGTAGACCCACCCGGCCACTGATTTGGAGTATCCCACCTGGTGCTACCACTACCCCTAACTATATCGGTGTGCGCAGAACAGAACATACGGTAGTTTGCGCGAGTCCTTGGGGTGTGACTGCGACACCATAGTTGCAAACATGGTTAACTATGCCTCTAGGGAGTAGTATTACTGATAGTATTTCTTCTGTTTTAGATTCATTACTAATTTTGGTAAAACTATCAAAGTCACAATATGAAGGTTAAACTCTTTTCGCTCACACGCTTCTTAAGTTTCTTGTTTGTTAAATTCAATATTTTTATACAGAAGCTTAAAATGATGATCCAGGGTCCCTGCCATAATTTGTAACAGGGCTCCAACCTACCAGATGCTACTTATAATAATGTTTTTTCATGTGGTAAAGGGCCACAGGAGCATTCTGAATAGACCAGATATGACTACTACCTTCATATTCCCTATAGCTACATCTTTTAAAGACATTGTTTGGCTTATTTTTCTTCTCTCTACTGTAAGAACAATAAGACTATAGACCTCTATTCCACAAGATGTTGTAATGGTTGAATCACTAAGAAAGTACAAGGAGGGCCTGGATGCCTTTTTAAAAAATATATATAATATTATAGTTTATGGGTATAGATTATGTGATGGGACGTTGAGCGAGAAGCCTAGTCTTACTGTCTTATGTGGAGGAAGAAATGTTTCCTCTAATTTGGGGCAATTATAATATTTCTCCTAGAGTTTTTGCCTTCCTTTGAGTCAACATGTTAGATTATAGATTGAACTCGATGGACTTATGTCTTCTTTCATCCTTAAAAACTGTGAAACTTATTTCAGTGTTATTTTTATATTAACAACTATGAGGACATGTTTTTCGTATTTTGCTCATGTTATATCTATTTTATTCTAACCATTGGAAAAAAAAAACCTTTCTACGGAGATTGCGTGGGAGTTCAAAATAACTACATTCTGATATCAAATATCCCGATTCATTGCATGAAGAATGAAAAAAGAAATAATAAAACATAATACAGTGAAGAATACGAATACTCAATCAACAATAAAAAAAATATGGCATTGGCTTGCGAACTACGCTAAGGAAGCTAAGCACTTAATATACCAGACTTTATTACATGCATTTTGTAAAATTATTCATCGTCACTATAGCATAAATTATAGAAAGGCATTATTAATGCATTACAATGGCACATAACTCATGTTGTATTCTTAAGAAAATTATACCTAGGCAGCCTAAGGCAAATTAGATATATTCTCTCCCAAAGGGCTCAGAAAACAATTATTTTGTACAATTTGGCTTCTGTTAATTAAGACAATTAGACCCGTGAAATTGCTTACTAATGTCATACCTTCAAGATGTTTGAAAATGAGGACTCTCCACATGTGTAGCTGGCAGGCTGAGCCAATACACTGATTCAATCTGATCTAAACCAATTCAATCTGCATAGTCTGTTTCCATTTAATTGACGTGACTATTCTGTTAGTCTGCAGTCTCTTCTCTGTTACACTTTTGGTAGTTGGCCAGATTACTGTTCTTGTTTATGCTCTCGCTTTTGGCAGGAATATGAAAATTATAACAGCAGTACCCTTTCAAGGACTGCGATTGGCATATAACTCAGATACAACTACATTTGTAACTTACTGGATAGAGAATACGTACAGTATCTGTGTAAATATACCACATTTTCAACAATTGCAAAAAGGATGATAATGTATGCACTCTTATTAAGTATGTTAAAAGGAATATCCTCTTTGATATTTTTGGCCTATCATTTGCATGGGTCATCAAATTCAAATTGACACCTGGCAACTATATCTATTAGCTTAGAGGTGTAGCTAAAGGGTTCAGCTTAGGAGGTGGCGAAACATCTTAGTGGGCTCCTAATCGATAACCCTGATTACAACTGCGGTGGAGCAGCCTAATCGTGGGTATTGAGGAACCTCAGCAGATGACCATGCTGTTACTGGAAAAAATCTCTACAAGACCAAGATCTATATTGCCCCACCATTTATTGACATATAGTGGTAGATACCAGACCTGCAGTACAGGTAAGAAATTACAGTATAGTTCTGTATAGTAACTTAAAGCTATTGCTATTTCTCATGGAGTTGTTCACTTTTCCAGTCTTTTCCATTTGGTCCATACCAACATGACAACTTTTCCAGCCACGACTTGTCTGCACACATTACAACAAAGACATGTTTCACTTCTTACATTTCCAGTATTATCCCCATCTATTCCTAACCTGCACAAACTTCTCATGCAGCAGATGCCCCAATACAGCTGCTGTCATGTTCCTTTTATTGCACCTACTGTGAGGCACAAAATCTGCTCTTTTTACTGCTCCACATAATATTGTCCACCACTGTGCCCCTTATATAGTAATAATGCCTCCTTTGTGCAATTTAGATGGTGAAATTGCCCCTTAGAAAATATTAATGCCCTGGCAAGTGCCCTAGAAAATAGTGTCCACATTTTGCCCCTGGAAAGTAATAATGCCCCCTCTGCGTCTTCGATGGTCACAGTACTCTGAATGCCCCTATAACAATAATGCTAACAATAATGCTTCTTAAGTGCCCATATAACGCCTTCCTGACCTTGGACGTACTCAGTACAGCCTGGTTGGGAAGTGCTTCCCAACTTTGGACTTACTGAGTATGTCCAGGCAATTTTGCGCACACAACATCTGCATGTGTGAGACCTCTGCCGGGTATTCAGCTAATATCAAAGTCATCACAGAGACCCGATCGTTGCCATGGTGACCCGATGTCATCATGATGTCATCCGAGTCACCAGACTCCAGAAAGTTAGTTAGATCATAGCTAAAACTCATAGCTAAAAGCATAACAATGCTCCTGCTTAGCAATTGCTATGCATTATAACTGAGATCAGATTGCTAAAAGTCAAAGTTCCATGGAGGGACTAAGTAAAACAGTAAAAAAAGTGAAAAAAATTGTAAAAATATTATTGTGTAAAAGCGGCAAAACATGAAAACATATAAATGTGTTATCACTGTAAGCATACTGACCCCATGAGTAAAGCTGTCTTATCAGTTTTTACCACATGCAGAATGGCATAAACACCCCCAAAAAAATAATTCCAGAATTCCTGGTCTTAGTTAATTCTGTCTCCCAAAAATCAAAATAGAAAGCAATCAAAAACGTCATGTGTCCGAAAATGGTACCAATAAAAACCTCAACTAGTCCTCTGAAAAACAAGCCCTCGCATGACTGTCAGCAGAAATATGGAAAAATTATAGGTCTCAAATATGGTGATGCAAAAACTATTTTTTGCAAAGGTAAGTATCTTTTAGTGCGTGACAGCAGTCAAACATAAAAAAAACTATATAAATAATTGTGGTTAGCACTGCAGCCTTGCCTTGCAGCGGTGGGGTCCTGGGTTCAAATCCCACCAAGGACAACATCTGCAAGGAGTTTGTATGTTCTCCCCGTGTTTGAGTGGGTTTCCTCCAGGTTCTCCGGTTTACTCCCACATTCCAAAGACATACTGATAGCGAGTTTAGATTGTGAATAATATTGTGAATTAGATTGTTTCCACTGTTTAATCCCTTTCCAACATCAGGTGTAGTAGTATGCCCATGTCTGACAACCGCCTTTTGATGTGGGCTCTGGCGGTGAGCCCATATCTTTCCCAGAACATGTCAGCTGTTTTAAACAGCTGACATGTACCTGGAATAGTCGCGGTTGGAATTGCAACCCACCCGTGGCTATTAACCCATTAAATGCTGCTGTCAAACTCTGACAGCGGCATATAACATGTGATTGCGCTGGAAATCTGCCCTTCGGTGACCCCCACCATGTGACCGTGAGTCACTGATGGGTCGGAATGACAATCAAAGGTCTCCTGCAGACCTCTATTGTTGTCAATGCCGGATTGCTATGAGCACCGCATGGTGGTCAGTGCTCATAGCAAGTCAGAAATTCTGCTACATAGAGGCGATCTGATCATCGCCTGCATGTAGCAGAGCCAATCTGGTTATGTCAGCTTTTAGTCTCCCATGGAGACTATTGAAGCATGCCAAAAGTAAAAAATTAATTTTTTTGCAAACATAAAAAAATAACAAAATAAAAAAGTTCAAATCACCCCCTTTTGCCCCATTCAAAATAAAACAATAAAAAAAATCAAACATACACATATTTGGATCGCTGTGTTCAAACTCGCCCAATCTATCAATACAAAAAAAAATTAACCTAATAGCTAAATGGCAAAATGAGAAAAAAAATCAATATGCCAGAATTATGTTTTTTTGGGTGCCGCAACATTGCATTAAAATGAAATACCGGGCGATCAAAAGATCATATCTGCACCAAAATGGTATTATTAAAAACGTCAGCTCGGCCCGTAAAAAATAAACCCTCACCCAACCCGAGATCATGAAAAATAGAGAGACTACAGGTATCGGAAAATGCAAAAATAAAAAAATGGGTCTAAATCAAAATATTTTCCTTCCACATTGCAAAAATTCCTCTGAAGCACCTGAAAGGTTAATAAACTTCTTGAATGTGGCTTTGAGCACCTTGAGGGGTTCAGTTTTTAAAATAGTGTCAATTTGAGGTATTATCTGTTATATACACCCCTCAAAGTCACTTCAAATGTGATGCGGTCCCTATAACAAATGGTTTTATATACTGTATATGGGCGCAATAAAAAATCACACAGTACTCGCACCATGATGCGGGAAGTTCCCAAACTGGTCCTGGAGAAAGGTGAAGCACTGTCTCTTACCAGAAGCAATGTATCCTGGCCTTCCCAAGCGTAGTCTTGTGGTCCTGGAACAAGGTACTGCTCGATTGGGTATCTGCGGCACCGCGATTGGTGAACGAAGTCCCGGAGTGGAGGCCGTGGTCACACTACATGCTTCAGCATGCACTGTTTGGTAAGTACTGTGTCATGGGCCGGCAGCAGTCAGCGGTACAGAGTGGTTTGTCTTAGTCACGTCAGCGACGACAGGAGTAATTGTCTCTGGAGGTACACAGTCTGTATGCGCGGGGGATGGAAGAGTGCAAAGAGGGCCTGCTCGTTGGCATCAGTCTGCGGAGAGGGAGTCAACCTTCTCCTGTAGCAGACGCTGTCTTCCCGTCAAAAGCCCCATTCTGGCGCGCCCTGTCCCTTTTATCTTAGACCCGTCCCCTACAGTCAGGTGCAAAGGTCTCTTCCAGTTAGAAAGTCCTCCCCCTGGCAACAATGGTGACAATCCCAACAGTTCGGCCCTGACACGAGAGAGATGCCACTAGCCCATCCATCTCCCTACACCATTACTACAGGTAATGAATGGAGGACAGAGAAGCCTCTTAAAGAAGTTGCAGGTCTGTGAGAGCCAGAAATCTTGCAAAATACTTATTTTCCACCATAATTTGCAAAATAAATCTTGCCAAATCAGACATGGTGATTTTCTGGATTTGTTTTCTTATTTTGACTCTCGTAGTTGTGGTCTACCTATGATGTCAATTACAGGCCTCTCTCATCTTTTTAAGTGGGAGAACTTGTACAATTGGTGGCTGACTAAATACTTTTTTCCATACTGTTGAGAGATAGATAGATAGATAGATAGATAGATAGATAGATAGATAGATAGATAGATAGATAGGTAGATAGATAGATAGATAGATAGATAGATAGATAGATAGATAGATAGATAGATAAAAGGAAAAAAAATAGGCAGCACTCAAATTAAATGTGAAAACAGTGGATACTTTACTGATCCTCAGGTCCACTGATTTCACATTTAATTTGAGTGCTGCCCATTTTTTTTCCTTTTGTTAATTTGGCTGTTTGGACACTGCTGAATAGGTTTTGCACCTACTATATTATTTTGGTAGTGCTGCCCTTTTTTCTTGATTTAGATAGATAGATAGATAGATAGATAGATAGATAGATAGATGTGTTTTTTTTACTAATAATATCAATCTATCTTACTTGTCTCCTATGCGCACATCTCTTTAACATATAGCCTCAAGTCGCAGACTTCTCAGATGCCTGTCCTATTTCTTAGTTATAGTGTTGCCTGACAGACTGCCTTTTTACTACTATAAATTGACAAGATAAATAATAAAACTCAAACTAAACTTGCTTGTGCTATTCTCATGAGATGCAGATACAGTTTTATACCAAGATGTCAATAAATATAAATCCTAACCATTCGTAGACAATTCCTACCGGAGGCCAGATGAGGAGAAATTGTCTACGCTATATTGTTCTGTAACATTGTTTTTATTGACCAGCTTAGGATATTAAATGATCAAGAGAACCAGTGAATAAGACAGACATATGGTATACTCTGGCTGATCTTACAATGCAGGGTGCCCAATATTGAAGGGACTACCCATGGGATCTGTTGCTCCAAAAAACCTGATTGCCGCGCATTTCATGAAACATGTTGTCGGTGACATCAGATGACCTTGAAGATCCGTTAAATAATTTTCCTTGCTTCTGCATCATGCACTGAGTGATAATAGACACAAAAGTAAATAGGTCACGACAGGAAAAAATAAGTGAGAGAGCAGGCAATTTAGAAGGAACATTATAGAAGGTGTGCAATTTAAAAAAGAGGAGTCATATAGATTCCTTCACACTTAGTGCATAACATATTCTACACATTTATCATTTGCTTACATTTGGAAGTTTCTTGCTATTTTTTTCACCATTCCATCAATATAATTATTTGGAAAAGCTCTGAGCTAGATTATTTTACACATGAATGATAGAAACAATGTTCAGGCAAAGACTTGATGCATCAAGTGACCTTCATACCATCCCGCATATCTCTTAAATATATTCAGAAACTAATTTGTTAGAGTTATTGTCACTCAAGCTAATGTACCTGACACTAATTTCTACACTTGAGGTGAGGCAACATTTTAATGCAGCTATTAAGTAAGGTGAACTCATTTTTGAAACACAAATAATACACAAATTAAACCACAGCCAACAAATTACCCAGAAAGGGCAAGATCATTAGGACAAAAAAAATCCTGCGTGGTTTTAGAGACTGACACACCATAAAGTTAATTTCTCAAACTTTGTCTGACCTCAACTGTATGTCAACATTTTTTTCCAACTCTGTAATGATGTCTGGGAACATTGATTTAGAGTTGTGCCCCTAAACTTATTTTTTTGTGCCCAGCTTCTTCTCAGACACCCACTCTGTTATTATTTAGGGGTCTGTATTCTGGAGTCTGGTATAGGGTCTGTAAAGGAGTGGACACAGACAGAAGAGGCCATTGTGCAAGAACAGTACATGGGCTCTTTGAAGACAAGTAGTTAAGTATAATGCCCAATTCCACCTGCTTTGAAGGTGAAGGTGGGCCCCCTTACCTCTTGGACCCCTGCACAGATAGCACCAACAGTATGTCCGCCCCTTAGTCTGTATAAAGGTTTATTTAGGAGGACAGGTCTGGGATCTGGTCTGAGTCTTTAGAGTTTATTCTGAGATACATATTTACTTAAGTCTATATTCTTTAATCTAGTCAAGAGTCTAGGTCAGTATTTTTGGGGTGTTTTGGGGGTTTAATAAGGGGGTGTATATTTATTTTGTGGTCTATATTTATTTTGTTGTCTAGTCTGGCTTATGTATTTATTCTGGGATCTGTATTTATTTAGGGCACTTGTAGGTATTTTTTGGATCTAGTTTTATTTCGGGTCCTGTCAGAGCTATGCATTTATCTGGAATTGGACTCTGCATTTATTATTATATCTTTATTTTTTTGATGATTGGTCTTGGGACTGTATTTATTACAGTAAAACTTTTAATATTAAATTAATATACATGCAAGCACACTGCAGTTAATTAATACATGAGTAGCGTTTTTTGATTAAATTTTTTGAATAAAACCATCAAACCACATCAAGGTGTACCTGCAGAAAATAAGTATGATACCAGTCACTAGTTTCCTAGACACACTATAAGATTACACCATGAAATACTAAGAATGGTTGCTCTAGAACATTGCAACTGCATAGAAATAGGAAAAAAACAAAATACACTATATAATTTATATATGAAATATTAATCTGCAATTTTGCAATTTAGATAAGCCAATATATGTGAGCCCAACTGCCAATGTCAAGGCGTCCTTCAAAGTTGGGTCACTGTCCTGATAGGTCACCTCTCCTGGGCAAAAAAGCCTTCAATTTATGAAGCAGGAATGGACCAGCTAACTACTTAGAATCACCTGTGGCTGAGTAGGAGACCATATGTCCAAAAAGGGTTGATACTAATAGAGAAAAAAGACCAGCACATCTAAACTAGTGTGAATAAGTGCCAACCAAAAAATATATAACTTGAAAAACTATAAGGTTGCTGTCACCTCACCGCCGCCCACGTCCCATCCTTCTCACCGGGCCACCGCTCCCCGGCGCATTCCCATCTGTGCTTCTGCTCCTCTGGCGCCGCTTGCGGTCTCCCGGGCACGTGCTCCCCGTGGCTCCCGACAGGCGCGCGCACTGCCCCTCTGAACCGTCGCCTCTCTTGCTGGTAGGAGGTCCCTGACCCGGAAGCCCTCCCCACTCTCCTACATCAGGCCGTCGCTCCCTAGTGACGTTGCCTGATCGTCATTGGTACTACTCCTCGTGACTCTGGCCCCACGCTTGCTGGCGTCCTCTCCTGACTCCTCTGTTTGGCGCCTGGCTAACTTCTCCTGGCGCTGTTACCTTCTATCTCCTGTGTTTGCAGTGTTCTGTCCTACCCAGGTCCAGTCTCCTGCGTTCCTGCCATCCTACCCTGGTCCAGTCTGCTGTGTTCCTACCGTCCTGCCTTGGTCCAGCCTCCTGTGTTCCTGCCGTCCTACCTTGGTCCAGTCTCCTGTGTTCCTGCCATCCTGCCTTGGTCCAGCCTCCTGTGTTCCTGCCGTCCTACCTTGGTCCAGTCTCCTGTGTTCCT
Organism: Dendrobates tinctorius; assembly: GCF_039654945.1. Classification (NCBI taxonomy): domain Eukaryota; kingdom Metazoa; phylum Chordata; class Amphibia; order Anura; family Dendrobatidae; genus Dendrobates; species Dendrobates tinctorius. Next base: position 18,141,648 of record NW_027361917.1, read on the forward strand.
GCCGTCCTGCCTTGGTCCAGTCTCCTGTGTTCCTGCCGTCCTACCCTGGTCCAGTCTGCTCTGTTCCTACCGTCCTGTCTTGGTACAGTCTCCTGTGTTCCTGCCGTCCTGCCTTGGTCCAGTCTCCTGTGTTCCTGCCATCCTACCCTGGTCCAGTCTGCTGGGTTCCTACCATCCTACCCTGGTCCAGTCTGCTGTGTTCCTACCGTCCTACTCTGGTCCAGTCTGCTGTGTTCCCGCCGTGCTACCCCGGTCCAGTATCCGGTCTCCTGGCCGTTCTACCCTGTGTCTTCGGCTGTCCAGGTACCAGCTGCCGCGGTAATAGTCTTCCCTGGGCCTGTCCCTAACACTCCCTGTATAGGGGGTGGTCAACCTGGTCCACTCGCCCAGGGGAGGTTCGTTGCCATGGTCCAGTGGGCCTAACAGTACGATCAGGCCATGAATCCCGCTGGTACCTCAGCAACCACCCAGAAGGAGCTGGCGACCCTCCGAGACAATCAGGCCCGGATCATGACCTTCCTAAAATCCATGGAGTCCCGGTTATCAGCCCTACAGCCCTCAGATCCCGGAAGTGCGTCGCAGCTGGCCAGTCTCCAGCAGGAGCTCGCCCAGCAACGCGATACCCAGGGTCATATTTTAAACTATATGGCTTCGGTGGATAACCGACTCCTTGCGCTCCGGTCTGCTGCGGCTGTCCCTGCTTCGGCCCCGTCTCCACATCCAGCCCCCCGGTTAGCTAAGCCTCCGCGGTATGGCGGTGACCCCCGATTATGCAGGGGGTTCCTCAATCAGTGCCAATTGCAATTCGAATTGCTGCCTCACCAATATCCTACGGACCGTGCCAAGGTGGCCTTTCTCGTATCCCACTTGGAGGGTGAGGCTTTGGCCTGGGTGAACCCTCTCTGGGAGCGGGACGACCCGGTGGTCTCCCAGCTCTCCACGTTCCTCGAGACCTTTCGCAGGGTCTTTGACGAACCTGGACGCTTGGCCTCAACTACAGAGTTCCTTTTTAATCTTCGCCAGGGTACTCTTTCTGTAGGGCAATATGCTATCCAGTTTCGCACCCTGTCCTCGGAGCTCGGCTGGAACAATGAGGCATTGGTGGGAGCATTCTGGCGCGGCCTATCCCCTCGCATTAAGGATGAGCTAGCGGGTCGCGACACTCCCATGACCCTGGAGGATCTCATTTCCTTGGCAACGCGCATTGACTTGCGCTTCCAGGAGCGCTCCCGCGAGTCCGCCAGGGAGAGAAGATTCCCCCGCGTTTCCCTAACTACCCGCAGTCCTTCCGTTCCGCGGTTGGCCTCTACCTCCGCTGCCTTGGCTTCGGAACCCATGCAGGTAGATCGTCTCAAACCAGCAGAGCAACGTCGCCAGGAGAGGTTCGACAAAGGTCTCTGTCTCTACTGCGGCAGCTCTTCCCATCTTCTGCGCTCATGTCCCTTGCGGCCGGGAAACGGCTCCGCCTAGGACAGGTAAGAGAGGCCCTCCTAGGTGTTAGAGATACCTCTCCACCCTTGACTCTATCTGTCTTACTCCATCTGGGTACCTCCCGCATGTCCGCTCTGGCTTACATTGATTCAGGAGCTGCCGGGAACTTCATCCACCTCGAGGCGGTCGAAAAGTTGCGGATACCTGTCAGATCCTTGGCGTCTCCTCTGCAGTTAGCTTCTGTCGACGGTGCTCCCCTGCGGGAGGCCGTAACATTGGTCACCGAAGAAGTGGAGTTACAAGTCGGAGCTCTACATCGGGAGAAGATAACCTTCCTGGTATTGCCCTCGCTCTCTCACACGTTACACTTAGGCCTCCCATGGTTAAGGACCCATGAACCCGTTCTTGATTGGCGATCCGGACACATCCTTCGGTGGGGTCAGTCGTGCCACTCTTCGTGCCTTCTTCCAGTTCTGCCCACCAAGTCTCCTAGAACTCCAGTGGCCCCCGTGGGCTTGCCTTCTGCCTATTGGTCCTTCGCTGACGTCTTCAACAAGAAGGGTGCCGAATGCCTGCCACCCCATCGTCCCTATGACTGCTCCATCAACCTCGTTCCGGGCTCTTCTCCACCCCGGGGCCGAATTTATCCGTTGAATCCTCTGGAGACTCAAGCCATGTCCGAGTACGTCCAGGAGGCCCTGGATAAAGGCTTTATTCGGAAGTCTACTTCACCCGCAGGTGCGGGCTTCTTTTTTGTGAAGAAAAAGGATGGGACTCTTCGCCCGTGCATCGACTACAGGGGCCTGAATGACATCACTATCAAGAACAAGTACCCGCTTCCTCTCATTCCTGAGCTGTTTGATCGGTTGCGGGGGGCACGAATCTTCACCAAACTAGACCTGCGTGGGGCCTACAATCTTATCCACATTCGCCCTGGTGACGAATGGAAGACTGCGTTCAACACCAGGGACGGTCACTATGAATATTTGGTCATGCCCTTCGGCCTCTGCAACGCTCCCGCAGTGTTCCAAGAATTCGTGAATGACATTTTCCAAGACCTCCTTTACTCTTGTGTGGTGGTATATCTGGACAATATTCTTGTCTTTTCCTCGGATCTGGTGGCCCATAGGAGGAGTGTTCGTCTGGTTCTCTCTCGCCTACGGGAGAATCATCTTTATGCAAAACTGGAGAAATGCTCCTTTGAACAGACCTCTCTTCCGTTCCTGGGGTACATTGTTTCAGATTCTGGCCTGAGCATGGATCCACAGAAGGTGTCAGCCGTACTCAACTGGCCACAACCGCATGGAGTCAAGGCAATCCAACGATTCCTGGGTTTTGCCAACTACTACCGGCAATTCTTCCCCCATTTTTCTTCCTTGACCGCTCCCATCACCTCTCTGATTCGTAAGGGGGCCAACCCTCACGTCTGGTCGGCCGAGGCCGAGGAGTCCTTCTTAGCCCTAAAGTGAGCCTTAGCTTCTGCTCCAGTCCTTCACCACCCAGAGACTAACAAACCTTTCATTTTGGAGGTGGACGCCTCTGCCATCGGCGTCGGAGCCGTCCTCTCTCAGAGATCCCCCTCCAGGCATCTAGTCACCTGTGGCTTCTTCTCGAAAACGTTTTCTGCTCCCGAACGGAACTACTCTATCGGTGACAGGGAGCTTCTGGCCATTAAGATGGCATTGCAGGAATGGCGTTACCTTTTGGAGGGAGCAGTGCATCCTTTTAAAGTCTACACGGACCATAAAAATCTGGCTTACATCCGATCGGCACAGAGACTTAACCCACGACAGGCAAGATGGTCCTTGTTTTTCGCCCATTTCGATTTTGAACTGCACTTCTGCCCGGGTAGGAAGAACCTTAAGGCTGATGCATCGTCCAGATCCTTTCTTGCCATCGACACTGAGGAGGCCCCTGCGCACATCCTGGATCCCTCCAAGATCATCACGGTGGCTCCTCTCACTCTGTCTAACCTGCCACCGGGTAAGACCTTCGTTCCAGTAACCAACAGGAGACGAGTCTTGCATTGGGGTCACTCTTCTAAGATTGCAGGCCATGTGGGGTTGAAAAAGACTCTTCTTCTGGTCTCGCGCTACTATTGGTGGCCTACTCTTCTCCAGGATGTTCGTAACTTTTTAGCCTCGTGTCCATCCTGTGCCAAAAACAAGGTCCCCAGGCAATTACCTTCTGGTCTTCTGCACCCGCTACCAGTCCCTTCGGCTCCCTGGCAGCACATTGCCATGGATTTCATCACTGACCTGCCTCGTTCCTCTGGATATACGGTCATCTTAGTCGTCGTGGACAGGTTCTCCAAGATGGCTCATTTCGTTCCTCTGTCTGGATTACCCTCGGCTCCCGAATTGGCGAAGATTTTTGTCCACCATATTTTTCATCTCCACGGGCTTCCTCAACGTATTGTCTCTGATAGAGGAGTCCAGTTCACCTCCCGATTTTGGAGGGCGATCTGCAAGTTTATGGACGTCTCACTGGATTTCTCCTCTGCATATCACCCTCAAACTAACGGTCAAGCAGAGCGTACCAACCAAATTTTGGTCAATTACCTCTGTCACTTTTCCAACGCTCACCAGAACGACTGGTCGGATTTGCTCCCTTGGGCCGAATTTGCATACAACAGCCATGCTAACGAATCTTCAGCCAAATCTCCCTTCTTTATTGTCTCCTGTCTCTGGTGTGCCGGCCGCTGATCTTCTGTCTGGGGAGTTCTCCAGGATCTGGCAGGAGACCAAAACCGCCCTCGAACAAGCTCAGGTTAAGATGAAGAAACACGCAGACAAGAGGTGCTTGGATCCACCTCTCTACCATCCTGGCGATAGAGTGTGGTTATCCTCTAGGTTCATCCGCCTTAGGCTTCCTTCACACAAATTGGGTACTCGGTTTATTGGACCCTTCGAGGTCCTGTCCCGCATCAATGATGTCTCTTACAAGTTAAAGCTCCCTGCCTCGCTTCGCATCCCCAATTCGTTTCATGTTTCTCTTCTGAAACCTGTGGTCCTCAACCAGTTCCATGCCTCTACCACCCGCACTCCACAGCCTGTTTAAGCCAATGATGTCTTTGAGGTTAAACAACCGTTTTCTTGGTCAATTGGGTCAGAAGGGTTTCGGCCCTGAAGAGAGATTTTGGGAACCTCGGGAGAACATTCAGGCTCCCGGGATTTTGGCAAGATTTCTTTCCAACCTTGGGAGGGGGGCGTGTAAGGGGGGGGTACTGTCACCTCACCGCCGCCCGCGTCCCATCCTTCTCACAGGGCCACCACTCCCCGGCGCATTCCCGTCTGTGCTTCTGCTCCTCTGGCGCCGCTTGCGGTCTCCCGGGCACACGCTCCCCGTGGCTCCCGACGGGCGCGCACTGCCCCTCTGAACCATCGCCTCTCTTGCTGGTAGGAGGTCCCTGACCCGGAAGTCCTCCCCACTCTCCTACATCAGGCCGTCGCTCCCTAGTGACGTTGCCTGATCGTCATTGGTACTACTCCTCGTGACTCTGGCCCCATGCTTGCTGGCGTCCTCTCCTGACTCCTCTGTTTGGCGCCTGGCTAACTTCTCCCGGCGCTGTTACCTTCTATCTCCTGTGTTTGCAGTGTTCAGTCCTACCCAGGTCCAGTCTCCTGCATTCCTGCCGTCCTACCCTGGTCCAGTCTGCTGTGTTCCTACCGTCCTGCCTTGGTCCAGCCTCCTGTGTTCCTGCCGTCCTACCTTGGTCCAGTCTCCTGTGTTCCTGCCGTCCTGCCTTGGTCCAGCCTCCTGTGTTCCTGCCGTCCTACCTTGGTCCAGTCTCCTGAGTTCCTGCCGTCCTGCCTTGGTCCAGTCTCCTGTGTTCCTGCTGTCCTACCCTGGTCCAGTCTGCTGTGTTCCTACCGTCCTGCCTTGGTCCAGTCTCCTGTGTTCCTGCCGTCCTGCCTTGGTCCAGTCTCCTGTGTTCCTGCCATCCTACCCTGGTCCAGTCTGCTGTGTTCCTACCATCCTTTTTTTCCCTGGTCCAGTTTGCTGTGTTCCTACCGTCCTACTCTGGTCCAGTCTGCTGTGTTCCTACCGTCCTACCCGGGTCCAGTCTCCAGTGTTCCCGCCGTGCTACCCCGGTCCAGTATCCAGTCTCCTGGCCGCTCTACCCTGTGTCTTCGGCTGTCCAGGTACCAGCTGCCGCGGTAATAGTCTTCCCTGGGCCTGTCCCTAACACTCCCTGTATAGAGGGTGGTCCACCTGGTCCACTCGCCCAGGGGAGGTTCATTGCCGTGGTCCAGTGGGTTCACCCTCGGGCACCCTAACAGTTGCACCATGAAATGCTAAGAATGATCGCTCTAGAACAGTGGTTCCCAAACTCCATTCCTCGCGGCCTCCAACAAGTCATGTTTTCAGGATTTCCATAGTGTTACACAGATGTGAGAGAATTCTTGATGCCTTGATGATACTTCCATCACCTGTGAAATACTAAGGAAATCCTGAAAACATGACCTGTTGGGGTCCGCGAGGACTGGAGTTTGGGAACCACTGCTCTAGAACAGGGTTCCCCAACTCCAGTCCTCAAGGCCCACCAACAGACCATGTTTTCAGGATTTCCTTACTATTGCCCAGGTGAAGCAATTATCACCTGAGCAATACAAAGGAAATCCTGAAAACATGATCTGTTGGTGGGCCTTGAGGACTGGAGTTGGGGAACCCTGCTCTAGAACATTGAAACTGCATTACTGCCATAGAAAATGCGAAGAAAGGAGCAAACACTATATAATGTATATATGAAATATTAATCTGCAAAATTGCTATAAAAAATTATAGCAAAAAAGAAAGTACTTAGCTAATCAGTAATAGGTAACTTATGCTTTTAACACAGCAAGAGTGGAGTTCATGTATTCATTAACCCCTTCGTGACCGGGCCAATTTTTTAAATTCTGACCATTGTCACTTTATGTGGTCATAACTCTGGAATGCTTCAACAATTCCCAGTGATTTTGAGATTGTTTTTTCATGGCACATTATAATTTATGATAGTGGTAAATTTAGATTGATATGTTTTGTGTTTATTTATAAAAAATATCAGAAACGTGACAAAAATGTAAAAAAAATTGCAATTTTCAAACTTTGAATGATTATCCCTTTAATCCAGATAGTCATACCCCAGAAAAACATTAATAAATAACATTTCCCACATGCCTGCTTTACATCAGCACCATTTTTAAAATGCTGAATTATTTTGTTAGCCTTTCAGGAGGTTTAAAAATGTAGCAGTAATTTTTCATTTTTTCAAGGAAATTTACAAAATTAATTTTTTTTAGGGACCTATCCAAGTTTGAAGTGACTTTAGGGGTGCTATATATTGGAAAACCCCAGACATGATACCATTTTAAAAACTGCACCCCCTGACATATTGCAAACTGCTGTCAGGTAGTTTATTAACCCTTCAGGTGATTTTCAGGAATTACTGCAAAGTGGTATAGCCGGAATGAAAAAGTGTTTGTTTACCACCTAAATGTCGCTAATGTCTGAACTGGCCGCTGTTGCCGGCAGACTCTAAGGCCACTATTTGGCCATGAACTGCTATGGCAAACATCAGGACCACACAATCATGATCTCGGTGTGTCAATTAGATTAAAGTGCAAGCCCCCACAATCTATTAACCATTTATTTGATGTAGTCACTTTTGACAGCAGCAACTAAGGGGTTAAACAGATATGGATAGTGCCAACACCGATCATTTGTGATACAGCACGTTGTCAGATATAGTGGACAGCCGGCAGCTGCTGGATTGTCACCTGTATGGGGATGATATTCCCTTATATCTCAGGTCAGTAAATATACGTATTGGCTGTCATGGAGGGGTTAATCACAGTGTGCTGATGTATATCCACAGACAAGGTCTTAATTGCGAGCTACGCCTGGTTTCATTTTACATCCCCATTCAGATGAGGCCTGGCTTGGCACATGGAGAGATAGGACATTAGTCATAGGGTTCATCCACATTTGGGTACACCTTGACATGGTTGGATGGCTTTTGTGCTTTTTCATCAAAAATTTTAAGTATCTCACATTTCTAACATTTATAGTAATACTGGAGTTCATATATTCATTAATCGCAGTGTGCTGATGCACAGTGTATGTATATGCTTGTATTTATTACAGTGTTTTAAGTTAGTTATGGATTGTACTTATTTTAGGGTCTATTCTGTCAAACTCAAATACACAGAGGGCCAAAATTAAAAGCTTGGACAAAGTCACGGGCCAACCTTGATATTTATTAAAAAAAAATGTCTACAATTGAGGAAGTTCTTGTTTATCACCAAATCTAGATCTTACCATACTGAAATAATGTAACATGTTATGTAAGAGCAGTAGAAAGCATGTGGTCCAATAGCCTATATGAAATAAGTAATATCAAAGGATAAAAACCTTATAATGCAGATAATAACATATGATTCCAATAAAAGTGCCTCCCAAACACAGTATGATACCCCCAAGTGAATTCCATCACAGTACCCTCCAAATGCACGGTATGATGATCCCACTGTACATTCCCTCAACCTCCCCAGCGAAGTATTATAACCCCATCACAGTATCATTCCCAACTGTAATCCTCACAGAGCCCTCCACACAGCATAATGGACCCCACATAGTGTTCCATACTGTACAATGGGGCCCCACATAGTCCTATATAGATTATAATGGGCTCAAAATACTCCTCCATACAATACTAAAGAAACCTGCTCTCGACCCATCCTGCACAAACAACTACAGACCAGTCTCCAATCTCCCATTCATCTCTAAACTCTTGGAGCACCTAGTCTACTCCTGCCTTATCTGTTACCATTCACTCCCTCCTAGACCCTTCACAGTCTGGCTTCCGCCCCCTACATTCAACTGAAACTGCACTCATCAAAGTTACCAATGACCTTCTGACAGCAAAATGTAACAGTGAACACTCTCTGCTCTTTCTACTCGACATTTCTGCAGCTTTTGACACTGTTGACCACCGTTTCCTACTCTCTAGGCTCCATTCACTAGGCATTAAGAACACTGCTCTCTCCTGGTTCTCTTCCTAGCTTTCTGACCGCTCCTTCAGTGTTTTGTTCACTGGCTCTATGTCATCTCCTCTTCCTCTAACTGTTGGGGTACCCTAGGGCTCAGTCCTTGGCCCCCTTCTCTTCTCTCTCTACATGGCCCCAGTTGGTCAGACCATCAGCAAATTTGGCTTTCAATACTATCTTTATGTTGAAGACACACAACTGTACACGTCATCCCCCGACCTTACTCCTGCTGTACTAAAGAACACGAGTGACTGTCTGTCCGCAGTCTCCAACATCATATCCGCTCTCTATCTGAAACTCAACCTCTCGAAAACTGAACTTCTTCTGCTCCCCATCTACTAACCTCCCTAAATCTGACATTTCCCTTTCCGTTGGTGGCACCATAATAACACTCCAGCAGCAGGCGCGCTGTCTGGGTGTTATATTTGACACCAATCTCTCCTTCACATCCCATATACAATCTCTTGCCCGCTCTTGCCGCTTACACCTAAAGAACATCTCTAGGATCCGCCCTTTTCTCACCATGGAAACAACAAAAACATTCACTGTTGCATTGATCCACTCCTGCCTGGACTACTGCAACGCTCTATTAATTGGCCTCCCCTTTACTCAACTTTCTCCTCTCCAGTCCATACTTAATGCAGCAGCCAGGGTCATCCATCTGGTTAATCGGTACTCGGATGCGTCCGCTCTTTGCCAGCGCTTACATTGGCTTCCCATTCATTATAGATCCAATTCAAAGTACTTGTTCTCACCCACAAAGCTCTCCACAGTGCAGCACCCCCCCTACATCTCCTCCCTCATTTCTGTCTATCGGCCTAACCAATCACTGCGCTCTGCAAAAGGCTTTCGAATAACCTCTGCACTAATCCGTACCTCCCACTCCCAACCCCACAACTTCTCCCGTGCTCCGCCAATCCTATGGAATTCTCTACCCAAAGAACTTTTGACTATCCACAATTTGCATAGTTTTAGGCGCTCCCTCAACACGCATTTGTTCAGAGCAGTCTATCACGTTCACTAATCAAAGTCATTTTATGTGTACAGTAAGTGTGCGTATCTAGCCCATTCACTATCTCCATCTATCCCCCACTCCCTCAAGATGGCTGGACTATCATTGTAAAACCCTATTGTACATACACACCGTACTCTGCATCTCCCCCCTCTCATTGTAGATTGTAAGTTCTTACGAGCAGGGTCATCTTATTTTGCTTTAATTATTGTATTGTTAACATTGTTACTTATGACTTGTATTTTGGAAATGTTAAATTGTAAAGCGCTGTGCAATATGTTGGCGCTATATAAATAAAGATTATTATTATATAATGGACCCTGCATTACCTTCTATACAGTATAATGGCCTCTGCTATGATTCACCGAGGAGGATAGCCGGGGAATAAGCTAGGCAACCAGAAAACCAGAAAGGTTGGTAACTAAGAGTATTGCGGACCCCTAAACTATCAACACAACTAGAATTAGCGATGGGACGTATTTACGATGCCCTAGACGCCTCGGCACAGCCAAAGAGTTAACTAAGCCTAAAGCAAGAAAGGGGAAAGCTAAACTGCCCTGGAGTAGAACCCCAAAGGAATAGATAGCCCCCAAACATATATTGCTGGTGAGACAAGATGAGGCACAAACACAGGCAGAAACTAGAGTAAGCAAATGATGGGGCCCAAACTGTCTAGAAAGAACAGGACAGGAAAGATACTGTCTGCAATCATGCAAAAAACCCTAAGAAAAATCCAACACGTCTGATATGCAAAAATACTGAGGCCACACAACCTCTCCCCCACTAAATCAGCATTCTTGTGTAAACTGGAAGCAAAACAAAAGAAACTGATATAACAGGGGACTAGCAAAACTGAACAGACTAACATAAGCTGTGACATATGGAATGGGGTCCAGCACTGGTCCCAGCAGGGAACAATGCTGAACCCACACAGCAAAGCAGAAAGCAGAGAAAGGCAAAAACTGTATCAAATGCAAAAAGATTCCAGCAAACAAATCACTTATCTGAATGATGCAGGACCAAGCAGAAGGCAAGCGGACTAAAAAATGCACAGGAAGAAACCCAAATCACTAGCAGCAACCGAGGGAAGCTTGCTGACTTAAATCTACCCAGTCTGTAACACCTGATCTCCAATCATCCTCTTCAGGTGATTGACTTCTGTCAACCCGACCAGCTCCATTACCCGCAGCAACCACCAGAGGGAGCCCAAACTCAGAAGTCAGGTCGCAAGTGTTCACAACAGTACCCCCCTTGAGAAGGGGTCACCGAACCCTCATCCAATCCACCAGGCTGATCAGGATGGGCCAGGTGGAAGGCGCGATCCAATCTTTGGCATGAATGTCAGAAGCAAACACCCAAAAATTATCCTCCTGACCATAACCTTTCGACTTGACCAATTACTGGAGTCCCCATCTAGCCAGACGAGAATCCAATACCTTCTCCACCTCATACTCCAGATTACGCTTAACCAATACTGGATCAGGGGGTGCAGCCATGGGAACGACTGGCTCCACAAACCTTTTCAACAAAGATTTATGAGAAACATGAACCTTAAACGTTCCTGGAAGAGCCAAATCGAAAGAAACGGGATTAAGGATTTCCAAAATCTTATAAGGTCCAATGAACCTTGGCTTGAATTTTGGAGATGCAACTTTCATAGGAATATTTTTTGAGGACAACCAAACCATGTCACCCACTTTAAACCAGGGACCAATGGTCCTATGCCGATTGGCAAACCGTTGGGCCTTCTCCTGAGAGTGAGACAACTTATCCACTACTTGATCCCAAATCTGCTGCATTCTCTCTACCACAGAATCCACACCCGGGCAGGCCGAAGCCTCCCCCTGCCCTGGCGAAAATCGAGCATGAAACCCAAAGTTGCAGTAAAAAGGAGACATCAAAGTGGCAGAACTAGCCCTATTATTTAGAGCAAATTCATCCAAGGGCAAAAATGAGACCCAGTCATCTTGATCAGCAGATATAAAACATCTCAAAAAGCTATTCCTCAAGACTCTTTCATTGTCTGTTTAAAACACATATGTTGGTAATGTGTTTGTTTGGTATACTATATTACATAAGTGTTTAAGTAAAACTGTATTTTTTTGAAAAAATGGAAAATAAAATAAATATCAGAATAAAAAAATATTATTGTACTTACATGGCAGTTTAAAAAAATTCTGCTGCTGCAGGATGCCTCTTCTTTCCTGTTTTAATCTTTGGTCAAATACTATAATTGTGTGGTCAACCCCACTTCCCTAGACATACCTAGAATGAGATATTCTTTGTAACTTTACTCACTGTGTTGGTTAATACACAGTACTTGTAATAAAACAAATGCATTGTTTCTATGAAATAAAGTAAGCAAGCAAAGACCACATTTGCAACCATATTTTTACTGTCCAAATGAACAATTGTAATTTTGCACTAGGGTTCGATTAATAATTTGTTATTATTTTCTTTATACAGCAGAGATCCTATCTATTCCTATGTGCTTCCGTGGTAAAAGACAATGTTGAGTAATTCAATATATTAATCTTATTGATCCCTTTTACCTGACCTCTAACTCCCCTTACATCATTTATTGTCATGAAGGAGCACGGATACAGGTATTCCTCTATATGGTATGCGCATCATGCGCGTGTGAGGATTTCCATCATATGACTGCAAGTATGTGATATGAGTACTTCCGGCAATATCCCGACTAGATGGTTTCTGGCCTCATTCAATACATTTGTAGGGATTAACAAGTCTGCAGTCACATGAAACAACTACAGACTTATATTTTAGGACCAGACAACACCTTTAATGTTGTGTATGTGCCCCTTGTGCCATGAAAACTTCTCTAACCATTTAATGCTTGACCTTCACCAACGCTCTAAGTGTGTCCTGTAGTATCTGGTACCAAGTTATCAGCTGCAGATCCCTCAAAATGTATAATTTGGTGGTGAGGCCTCCAAAAATCACACCTACTTTTCCAGCACTTCCCACAAATGCTAGATTGGATGGAGATGAGGAGAATTTTGGAGCCAAGTGAACACTTTAATTTTTTTGTCATGTGCCTCAAGCTATTCCTTAACAATAGTTGCAAGGCACCTGTCATGACTATAATGGGTGTTTGGGTGAAAAAAAAAAACGCATTGCCTGCGCATGCGTTTTTTTGGGACAAGTCGGACGCACAAAAGATGCAACTGGGTGCATTTTGTGCTCCCGAGCGCACACTACAAAAAAACACATGCGCATACAAACGCGTTCAAACGCATGTGTATGCGCACCCATGTAAAGTATAGGAAAAAACGCATGCTTTTTTTGCGCAAAAAACAGCGCAAAAAAACTCAAGTGTGAAACCAGCCTAAGTGTTGTATTTTTGTTCCCCATTCCCTTTTGGTGTCTTACCTTACCTATTGTTGTATTAGTGCAGCGGTGGGACCAGTGCTCTCATTTGCCAATTCCCTACTTAGGGATAGGAGCAGGGCAAGTGAGGTTTTAGGTATCCTGGTCGGCAACAGGATGAAAGAACCCATATAGGGATGCTAGTTCATTCCCCCATTTCCCCATTCCCTATCGTCAGGGCCTACCGCTGTTATTGTGTCCCTGGTGTTCCTTTGTGTTTTGCCATTTGGTGACCGACCAATCATTGGGTCGTGTCACGCTAAAACAGTCACTTCATGACAGCACCTTATCCTGATAAAGAGGCAATTGCCATTAGGAAATACTGGTGTCATGAAATACTTTGGTCTGCAACAATGTTTAGATGATATGTGAAATTAACATCTAAATTAATGTTAGGACCAAGCTTTCTTAGCAAAACATGCCCAGAGTATCACACTGCCTCTTCTGTCTTACCTTCTGCCAATAGAGTATCTTCAGGCATTTTGTTTCCCATGTAGGCAACAATCTCACACCCAACAGTCCACATTACATAGAATAAAATGTGGATTCACTAATCTAGGTCACTCTCTTCCGCTTCAAATGCTCTTATGTCACTATTTGTGGTGAACAAGGGTCAATCTGAGAAATTTGACAGGTCTATGAGTGCACAACCCCTTTCTCAGGAAATTGCAATTCTATATGTGTTCAGATACCGTTCTTTTTGTGGCCAGCAATGTTTTTTTCTTTTTAAATTGTGCTGCAGTAGCTCTTCTGAAGGATTGGATTAAACTAAGTAACTTAAATAGTATCCATCGTTTTATTTATTTTTCAGTAATTATGTAGAACATGTGAAAATAAGAAACTTGGTAATTTATCTTATTAGAGAAATCTGCTTCTTTCTCCTCGCTGATAGATCATTAGCTTTCAAAGTTCTGAATTCATGGGTGAAATTTGTCTTTAGTGTATACAGATTTACCCCTTGCTCAAATAGGACATGGCAGTTGATGTTCATAGAATTCTTTGAGAACTTGTTCTTGGTCATTTCAGGAGAACTTGCAGCAGAACGTCAGTGTCTGTATCTGGCTCCTCCCTCATCCTCTCCTCTCTCCATAGAAACTTATAAGCCCCTAACTGTCATTTCCTCTCAATAACGTGAAAAAAATCTGCATTCACTGAATATGGATTTTACTATAAAAATATAAGATCAATCCAGGAGGCAAAAGAAGCAAATTTCTCCTATATGATATATTACAAAGTTGCTTATTTTCATGTGTTGTATTGATTTATGAAATAAAAATTGTGACATTTCCACAATCAGTGACGGTTTGGGGAGCCATGTCATCTGCTGGAGTAGGTCCACTGTGTTTTATCAAGACCAAAGTCAGCGCAGCCATCTACCAGGAAATTTTAGATCACGACCATTCTTCCCTCTGCCGACAAGCTTTTTGGAGATGGAAATTTCAATTTCCAGCAGGACTTGGCACCTGTCCACACTGCCAAAAGTACCAATACCTGGTTTAAAAATGACAGTATTAGTGTGCTAGATTGGCCAGCAAACTCACCTGACCTTAACCCCATAGAGAAATTATAGGGTATTGTCAAGAGGAAGATGAGAGACACCAGACCCAACAATGCAGACGAGCTGAAAGCTGCTATAAAAGCAACCTGGGCTTCCATAACACCTCAGTAGTGCCACAGGCTGATCGCCTCCATGCCACGTCAAATTGATGCAGTAATTGATGCCAAAGGAGCCCCGACCAAGTATTGAGTGCATTTACTGAATATACATTTCAGTAGGCCAACATTTCAGATTTTAATATCATTTTTTCAAGCTGGTGTTATAAAGTATTCTAATTTACTGAGATAATGACTTTTGGGTTTTCATTGGCTGTAAGCCATAATCATCAACATTAACAGAAATAAACACTTGAAAAAGATCACTCTGTAATGACGCTATATAATATATGAGTTTCACTTTTTGCATTGAAAAACTAACTTTTTGATGATATTCTGATTTTGTGAGGTGCACCTGTATCTCAACTATCAGAGGAGCTGCCATCAAAATTCCACGAACCGCTCAGCTGAGAAGCAGCATTGAATGAGAAAGAATAAATCTGTTCACTGATTTTTCACTGACTGAGCACATATATCCATTCTGCTGAGTACCCTTATCTGGGGAAATCCTCCCCTGTCCCATTTGTGATGATTTATTCTGTGATGGCAGCTCCTCTGACAGTTGAGATAAGCCTTGAGCTCTGTTTCTTCAATGTGCAGCAGTCCTGACATGTGACTAGGACAGCTGCATTTTGAATTCTATCATGGGCGTCATGTGTATCACATTTTTGGAGAACCCCTTTAAGACCTAACTGTTCATTTGTGCCAAATACATCCAACCCCTTAACAGGTACCATAAGATAATCAATGCAACTCACTTCACCTCCTCAACTATTAGTGTTACTAATGTTATTGATGTTTACACACTTGCATTCTATAGGTGCATAAAGACACAGAGGCTCCAATAAAGATGTACTGTACAATCAAAACAACTCCACTTCTCAAACCACTTTTCCTTAATATCACTGAGAAACCTTGGAATGCTTACCTGGAAAGTTTGACTGTGTTTATTACTGAGTTACTGAAACTGAGTTAAAGAGAATCTGTCTGTAGGATCAACACTCATAAGCCTTGTACATAGGCATGTAGGTCATAGGGAGCTGAATAAAATGATAATTTGATATCTGCAATCCGATGTCTTATTCCAAATAAGCTGTTAAAGGCTGATCACCCTGACAATGTGCCTCCACAGCTTATTTTAAACAGAATGAGTCATTACCAATGTGAGACATGTAATGGCAGCTCTCTGCCCCCCTGATCTCACTGCAGAGCTGTGTGTGGTTATAACACACAGGACAGCAGTAAACACATCTGTAGGTGTCATCTCAGTGCTTCAGCTTCCATCTCACAGGCAGTCAGTGTTGCAGTACTACAGAGCTGTAGAGGTGCAGATACTATCATGTTTGCTATAGACAAAGTTCAGTTCTGCTGTTCTGTGTTAGTTACATGTCTCATGCTGGTAATGCTCCCTTTCATTTAAAATCTGTGACTAACTAATCACCCTGAGCAGCTCATTTACATACAGTATAAGAAAAACATGGATATCTCCGGAAAAGAAATAAGATCTCAGATATCAAGGTATCCTTTTATCCTTTTATGATTTTATCCAGCTACATGCCCATTTAGACGGCTTAGGAGGGATGATCCTACTAACAGATTCCATTTAACAATGAAGGAAACATGATGTGTCACAGCCCTTTCCTTCACGGGACCTTGTCTTCTAAAATCTTCTTATTTTACCATCATGTTGGAAATGTCCGGACTGTGTCTAAAATCTTCTAGCAGAAGGCATGTTGGCTACTCAAACTTGAATATTTGGCATGAGGTTCCAGTGACACAATGAAAGGTTTTTATTGTTGTATTCTGTTTGTTAACCTATTCATCTGTGATTTATGGACTCTGTACTTTCCGATGTTGGATGTTTGTTTGATAATAAGTTAAATAAAAAGTTGTTGATTAAAAAAAAAGGTCTCAGTCTACTTTCAAATACAACAGATAGCGTTAAGCCACACTAATTATTAAAATAGATCTGTAATTACGCTGCCCTGTTGAAGGGAGCACATAGGGAAGACAAGTAAAAATGAAACAAAAATACTGTATAATGACTAAGGTAGACTATTCTGGAGTCATAGTTTAGAGTCTGCTGTAATAATGAAAGCACTTTCCTACTACCTAATATACAATAATGATTGTGTGCTGTGTGAGTCTCTCTTTCGTGTAGAAGGCAAGTTCTAATGTCAGAGGAGTCCTCTCTTTCACCTATAGAATGTAAGCTATTATGGCCAACAGGGTCCTTTCTATCTTCTGTAAAGTGTAAGCTCTTATGGTCAACAGGGTCTTCTTTCTCTCCTGTAAAGTGTAATAAACTCTTATGGTTAGCGGCGTTTTCTCTCTACTGTAGAGTGTAAGCTCTTATGGTCAATAGGGTCCTCATTCTCTCACCCGTACAAAGTGTAAGCTCTTATGGTTAACAGGTCTTTTTCACATTCCTCTCCCTATCCAAGCAATTACAAGCTTTCTAGTAGTGAGATTCATACAAATCAAATTTGGGGGGGAAAATTTGTCGAACTTAGAGAATTTGAATTTGAAAAGATCTTCTAATTTCTAGATATTACCAAGTCATGATTTAAATCCTAGTAATAATTGCACTGTAAATTGACACTAAAACTAAATCCTAGTAATGCTGTGATCTTCCTGGGGAGGAGTGCTCGGTCATTAAGCTAATATACAAAAGACAAAAAACTGACTGGCACATCCAGACTAGCACTCCGCCCTCCACCAGGTGGTGATTTTAATTAGAGCAGGTCCCTACTTATCCATAAATGCAGACATTGATGACAGAGGTGTCCACATTCACACAGGAATTCAGACATCAGTCTTAGGCTAGTTTCATATTAGCGTTTACGGCCGCAGCGTCGGGCTGCGCACGGCTGCCGCTAAGCCCCGCCCCCTGCTGCACCTCTGCCGGTAGCTCTGCCTACGGACGCATGACGCTGCACGCGTCCTGCGTCCCCTATCTTTAGCACCAAACGTAACAGGTTGCAATTTGGTGCACTCAGCGCAGCGTCAAAAGGACGCATGCACCGCCAAATGCATACTGCGCACGGCCTGCATCCCCAGTGCTAAAGATAGGGGATGCAGGATGCATGCAGCGTCTTGCGTCCGTAGGCGGAGCTACCGGCGGAGGCGCGGCAGGGGGCAGGGCTTAGCGACGGCCGTGCGCAGTCCGCGCTGCGGCCATAAACGCTAATGTGAAACTAGCCTTAGAGAGGTATTCACACAGTGTAGGTACCCATCAGATTTTGAGGCCACCTTGACATTGGTTGATGGGCAGATATAATTTGGCCAAGTTATATGCTAAGCGTCTCATATTTTTTCCTAATGCACCATAGCTGTATTGCTAATCAAATTTCAGATATTCTACATTGACATGCTTTAGCATGATAGAGTGCAGCCTTATTTTGTATATTGTATATGGAGGTAGCTCCTCCTGGTATGCACCTATTCACACTAGCATGGATGTGCCAGTCAGTTTTTTGTTTTTTGTCTTTTATCACGACATTTAGATTAGGCCTTAGGGTGAGTTCACACATAGCTACCACAGCATGGCTAAGGTGCTGCAGAAAACTGTGCCCAGTTGAGGTGTTAACACAAATTAATATGGTTGTTAATGGCCATATGGTTTTGCAGGTAAGCAGTAGATTTTTAGCTGCTACATGTGAACTCAAACATAACAGTGTCACAATGTGTCTTCATATGATGAAAATGTTGATGGACACATTCAATGCACACTGATTATAAAATACAAGACCTTCAGCAAGTAATTACTCCATGACATCTAGATGACTATAGTAACTAATTCAGCTGCTGAATAAGCAAGGCATCATTACATGGGTTGTTCACTACTCGGACAACCATTTCTCAATCCGTATATTTCCCCCCTTTAAAATAACAACACTTATACCCAGTCCCGGTGCCAGCAGAGAGAGTGAAGCATCTGCTATCTGACCGCAAGGTTCACATGACACGTGCGCTCTGTGACAGTGAGTACCGCGCAGGTGCGGAAGGGAGAAAGCCGGGTGTCGGGCAAACACCCATGGCCTGCCTCGTTCAAAGCTCTCAACTGTCCCGATTCTCATGGGACAGTCCTGTTTTTGACACCCTCACCCGTGTCCCGCCCGGGACGCTATTTTTTCTGCATTGCACTGAGCCTCCATGCACCGACCCCATGATCCTCGCCCTCCCAGAGAGCCACTGCAGCCTGCAATGATGTGGCTGGGCTGTGTGTTCTGTGCGCACAGGACCTGTGAGAGGGGAGGAGTCAGGGGTCACATAATTAGGGGCCTCTGTCTGCACTCTGCAGGACTCTGCTGTGCTGGTTGTCATGGTACTGGATGATGTAAAGTTTCTGTGAGGGGTTAGGAGGGATTTACAGTGTGGATGCAGCAGAGCTGTGTGTGTACGAGGTGTACGGAGCAGAGCCCCGTGTGTATGAGGTGGACGGAGCAGAGCTGTGTGTGTACGAGGTGTACGGAGTGGAGCCATGTGTGTGCAAGGTGTACAGAGTGGACCCATGTGTGTACGATGTGTACAGAGCGGAGTCGCGTGTGTACGAGGTGTACGGAGAGGAGCCGTGTGTGTACGAGGTGTACAGAGCAGAGCCGCGTGTGTACGAGGTGTACGGAGAGGAGATGCGTGTGTACGAGGTGTACAGAGAGGATCTGCAAGTGTACGAGGTGTACTGAGAGGAGCCACGTGTGTACGAGGTGTACAGAGTGGAGCCGCATGTATACGAGGTGTACGGAGCAGAGTTGCGTGTGTACGAGGTGTACGGAGAATAGCCGCGTGTGTACAAGGTGTACGGAGCAGAGCCGCGCGTGTACGAGGTGTACGGAGAGGAGCCGCGTGTGTACGAGGTGTACGGAGCAGAGCCACGTGTGTACGAAGTATACAGAAAGGAGCCGTGTGTGTATGAGGTGTACGGAGCGGAGCCACATGTGTATGAGGTGTACAGAGTGGAGCCACGTGTGTATGAAGTGTACAGAGTGGAGCCGCGTGTGTATGGAGCCACATGGGTATGAGGTGTACGGAGCAGAGCCATGTGTGTACGGAGCGGAGCCGCGTGTGTACAATGTGTATGGAGCGGAGCCACGTGTACATGAGGTGTGCGGAGCCACGCATGTACAAGGTGTACAAAGCCACGTGTGTGCAGAGCAGAGCCACATGTATACGAGGTATATGGAGCAGAGCCGAGTGTGTACGAGGTGTACGGAGCATAGCCACGTCTGTATGAGGTGTACAGAGTGAAGCCCCATGTGTACCATGTGTACGGAGCGGAGCCGCGCGTGTACAAGGTGTACGGAGTTGAGCCGCGCGTGTGCGAGGTGTAAGGAGCAGAGCCGCACATGTATGAGGTGTATAGAGTGAAGCCACGTGTGCATGGTGCGTATGGAGCGGATTCACGTATGTACGGGGTATACGGAGCAGAATCGCATGTGTACGGAGCGGAGCCGTGCATGTATGAGGTGTACGGAACGGAGCTGCGCGTGTATGAGGTGTACAGAGCGAAGCCATGTATGTACGGGGCGTATGGAACGGAGCAGCATGTGTACGGGGCATACGGAGCAGAATTGCGTGTGTACGGAGCGGAGCCATGCGTGTACGAGGTATACGGAGCGGAGCCATGCTTGTACGAGTTGTACAGAGTGGAGCCGCACGTGTTTGAGGTGTACGAAGCGGAGCCGAGCGTGTATGAGGTGTACAGAGTGAAGTCACGTGTGTACGGGGCGTACGGAGCGAAGCCGCATGTGTACGAGGTGTACGGAGCAGAGTCACGCGTGTACGAGGTGTACAGAGCGGAGCCGTGTGTATGAGGTGTACGGAGTGGAGTCGTGTGTGTACTTGGTGTACAGAGTGGAGCCGAGGCATACAAAGTGGGCTTTTCCCACGGACACAGGAGTACAAGGCGGAGCCCCGAGGAGCACTTTAAAACTCGCACATGACAGTCCACCGGAAGTGATGTGCTGGAAGCTGACCGGAAATTAGGTAATTTCATGAGGAGATTGTGATGGAACCAGGAATGCTTCAGATCCATCACCATGTCCTCCTCCGACAGCGCAGACAGCAGGATCGCCTTGGAATCGGGGATGCCGGCCATGTGAGCGGATCATGATATGTCCTGCACCGGGAGGCTCAGGTGGGAATTACAATGTGAGCCGGGCTGCTATAGTATCTTCATAGAATATTTCTTTCTTTCTCACTCTCTCTGTTTCTTTCTTTCTCTCTGTTCTTTCTTTCTTTTTTTCTCTTTCTTTCTCTCTCTATTCTTCCTTTCTTTCCCCTTTCTTTCTCTCTCTGTTCTTTCTTTCTTTCCCCTCTTTCTTTCGCTCTCCCTTTGTTCTTTTTTCTGTCCCCTCTTTCTTTCTCTCTGTTCTTTCTTTCCCCTCTTTCTTTCTCTCTCTGTTCTTTCTTTCTCTCTCTGTTCTTTCTTTCTCTCTCTGTTCTTTCTTTCTATCTGTTCTCTCTCTGTTCTTTCTTTCCCCTCCTTCTTTCTTTCCCCTCTTTCTTTCTCTCTCTCTATTCTTTTTTCTGTCCCCTCTTTCTTTCTCTCTCTGTTCTTTCTTTCTTTCTCTTTATTTCTTTCTCTCTGTTCTTTCTTTCCCTCTCTCTGTTCCTTCTTTCCCTTTCTTTCTTTCTTTCTTTCTTTCTTTCTCTGTCTCTCTGTTCTTTCTTTCTCTCTCTAATCTTTTTTCATTCCCTCTCTTTTCTTTCTTTCTCTCTCTCTGTTCTTTCTTTCCCTTCTTTCTTTCACCTCTTTTTTCTTTCGATTTCTTTCCCTTTTTTTCTTTCTTTCTTTCTCTCTGTTCTTTCTCTTTCTTTCTTTACTTCTTTCTCTCTCTCCCTCTGTTCTTTCTCTGTCTCTATCTGTTCTTTCTTTCTTTCCTCTCTTTCTTTCTCTCTTTCTCTCTATCTCTCTGTTGTTTCTTTCCCCTCTTTCTTTCTTTCTCTTTCTGTTCTCTCTTTCCCCTCTTTCTTTGTCTCTATCGCTCTGTTCTTTCTTTCCTTTCTTTCTTTCTTTCTTTATCCGTTCTTTCTTTCTTTTCTCCTTCTTTCTTTCTCTCTTTCTATTCTTTCTTTCCCCTTTCTTTCTCTCTCTGTTCTTTCTTTCCGCTCTTTCTTTTGCTCTCCCTCTGTTCTTTTTTCTGTCCCCTCTTTCTTTCTCTCTGTTCTTTCTTTCCCCTCTTTCTTTCTCTCTCTCTGTTCTTTATTTCTATCCGTTCTCTCTCTGTTCTTTCTTTCCTGTCTTTCTTTCTTTCTTTCTTTCTTTCCCCTCTTTCTTTCTCTGTTCTTTTTTCTGTCCCCTCTTTTTTTTCTCTCTGTTCTTTCTTTCTCTTTATTTCTTTTTCTCTGTTCTTTCTTTCCCTCTTTCTTTCTCTCTGTTCTTTCTTTCTTTCCCTCTCTTTCTTTCTTTCTTTCTCTCTCTCTGTTCTTTCTTTCTCTCTCTAATCTTTTTTCATTCTCTTTCTCTGTTCTTTCTTTCTCCCTCTGTTCTTTCTTTCTTTCTCTCTCTGTTCTTTCTTTCCCCTCTTTTTTCTTTCTATTTCTTTCCCCTCTTTCTTTCTTTCTATTTCTTTCCCCTCTTTCTTTCTCTCTGTTCTTTCTCTTTCTTTCTTTACTTTTGTCTCTCTCTGTTCTTTCTCTGTCTCTATCTGTTATTTCTTTATTTCCCCTCTTTCTTTCTCTCTATCTCTCTGTTGTTTTTTCCCTCTTTCTTTCTTTCTCTCTCTGTTCTTTCTTTCTCTTTCTCTCTCTGTTCTTTCTTTCTTTTTTTCTCTTTCTTTCTCTCTCTATTCTTCCTTTCCCCTTTCTCTCTCTCTCTGTTCTTTCTTTTTTTCCCCTCTTTCTTTATTTCACTCTCCCTCTGTTCTTTTTTCTGTCCCCTCTTTCTTTCTCTCTGTTCTTTCTTTCCCCTCTTTCTTTCTCTCTCTCTGTTCTTTTTTCTGTCCCCTCTTTCTTTCTCTCTCTGTTCTTTCTTCTTTCTTTGTTCTTTCTTCTTTTTCTCTGTCCTTTCTTCTCTCACTGTTCTTCCTATCTCTGTTCTTCCTCTCTCTGTTCTTTCTTTCTCTCTCGCTCTCCTTTCTTTCTCTCTCTGTTTTCTTTTTTCTCTCTGTTTTATGTCTTTCTTTTCCTCAGTACCTGTCAGTGTGCCCACAGTACCAGCCACTGTGCCCATAATGCCAGCCACTGTGCCCTCAGTACCAGTCAGTGTGATCAGCAGTGATAAAAGGGTGTGGTTAGAAGTGGACATGAGTGTGACTAGTTGCTAAATGGGTGTGGTCAGGAGTGTGGCCTAAAGATTGCTGCGACGTGCTGCGCGTGCCGCATCTTTTGTCCTTCTTTCCCTTCTTCAAAAGTTGGGAGGTATGGCCTCGTTAGTTGCTATACTTCAGCCCACAATTGTTTCTGGAAGTACTGCAGCCCCTTGTACTTTGGCCACACGTGTTTATGGACTAGGTGCTCAGTGGAGGGTACCAGAGAATGGTACAAGTATATGCATTACATTCAGCAAAGCATATAACAGTAACTTTGCCATCTACTGTCAGAAAAGTGTAAACTCCTCCTGCACACAAATAAGTCTGTATCTGTTGCATATCTGTCAACGACCTTTCTCAACAGTATGGACTTATTCAGTTAAGCCTAATTTCTTCATCAGTCTCTGATGTCTTTCAGCATTCAATACCTTTGTGAAAATATCTGCTGTCATATCTTCAGTTGGGAAGTACTCAATTTAGAATTCCTTGTTCCTGGTGATCGCTCAATAAGTGAAACTTCACATCATTGTGTTTAGTTCTTGGATTAACTCTTTCCATCTGAGCATGAACTAGACATCCTTGATTGTTCTTATACATTTTTGTTGATCCCAATTATTGTTGTTCTAGGTCTGCTAGCAGTTGTCTTAACCATAGAACTTCTTGACTGGCATGTACTGCAGTGACACATTCTGCTTCTGTTGACATCAGTGTTACTATAGATTGCTTCTTACTAGTCCAACTAATTGGTCCACCTGAGAGCAAGAAAAGATAGCCACTAGTAGTTTTCCTGTGAATTGGATCTCCAGCCCAGTGTGCATCAAATTATCTGATTAAAATGCATTTCTCGCTTGCAGGTAGTTTCAGTTTAACACTGCTAGTCCCTTTCAAATAACAGATTACTCTCTTATGGGAAAGTTTCTGAACATTTTCCGATGCTGGTGAGTTCACCTCAGGTCAGGTGGGGAGTCTGCACAGCCTCACTGACATCAGCGGTAGTCACTGAGGCTGCACAGACTCCTCTCATGACCCGCGGTGAACTGACAGCATGGGAAAATGTTCAGAAACTTTCCCATTCTAATCAATTCATCCACAGTCAGGCGGAGAGACTGCGCAGGCAGCTTCTCAGTCATTCCTCTGTGGTTTACAGCTGGGCCGGTCACATTAGCACCAGTCCCGGTTGTAAACTATGTAACCCCTTCAGATGGATTGTGGCGTGGCACCTGACTGTACTGCGGACAAGTATGGGATATTGTTGCTTTTTTTATTTTGGATTTTTTTACAGGAGAACGATTGCTTTGAATAGATTGGGAGTGTAATAAAGATGGTAAAAATGTGTGTTTATTTATTTCATTAAAAGTCTTTTTTCTTAATGTGTGTGTATGTGTGTGTGTGTTTAACCCTTTCAGACTAGTGGATTAATAATGGATAGGTATCTTATTGACACCTCTGCATTATTAACCAGGCTTAATGTCACCTTACAATACCAAGGTGACATTAACTCCTTATTACCCCATATGCCACCTCTACAGGGCAATGGGAAGAGATCGGGTAAGTGCCAGAATTGGCGCATCTTACAGATGCGCCTTTTCTGGGGTGGCTGGGGGCAAATTTTTTTTAGCCGGGGGGCAAAAACAATGATCCCTCTCTTAGCTATTAATATCTGCCCTCAGTCACTGGCTTGCCTTCTCTGGTGGAGAAAATTGGGCGGGAGACAGTTTTTTCAGTGAATTAATCCTTTAATTTAACACCAACAGCTCCAAAATTTTACACACACACACACACACATACACACTGCTAACATTATTAGTGAGGGACATATAAAAAATTACAGATTTGCAATGGTTTACTGTATGTAAACCATGTCTCATATCCTGTCGGGTTCTGTAATGATTTTACAGAAGCTGACAATTGAATTATCATCTATTCTGCTATCTACCTCTGTATGAAATATAAATATATATATGTATCTCACTGACATATATATATATATACAGTACATGGTGGCTCAGTGGTTAGCATTGCAGCGCTGGAGTCCTGGGTTCGAATCCCACCAAGGACATCATCTGCAAGGAGTTTGTATGTTCTCCCCGTGTTTGCGTGGGTTTTCTCCGGGTATTCCGGCTTCCTCCCACATTCCAAAGATAGGGAAAGTAGATTGTGAGCCCCATCGGGGACAGTGATGACAATGTGTGCAAACTGTAAAGCGTTGCGGAATATGTTAGCGCTATATAAAAATAAAGATTATTTTTATATACTAGATGGTGGCCCGATTCTAACGCATCGGGTATTCTAGAATATGTAGGTAGTTTATTTATGAAGTTTTAATAATAATGCAATAATGCACCCCCCAATTCTGATATGTGTGGTCCTCTCACTCCCCAATCCGGATATGCATGGTACCTCTCCCCCCTATCCTGGTATGCATGGTCCTCTCACCCCCCCAACCCTGATATGCATGGTCCTCTCACCCCCCAATCCTGATATGCATGGTACCCCTCACCCCCCAGTCCTGGTAAGCATGGTCCCCTTACTCCCCTTTCCTGGTATGCATGGTCCCCTCACCTCCCTTTCCTGATATGCATGGTCCCCCTCACCCCCCTTTGCTGGTATGCATGGTCCCCTCACCCCCCAATCCTGATATACATGGTACCCCTCACCCCCCAATCCTGATATGCATGGTCCCCTCACCCCCCAATCCTGATATACATGGTACCCCTCAATCCTGGTAAGCATGATCCCCTCACCCCTCAATCCTGGTAAGCATGGTCCCCTCACCCTCCAATCCTGGAATGCATGGTCCCCTCACCCCCTTTCCTAGTATGCATGGTCCCATCACCCCCCTTTCCGGCATGCATGGTCCCCTCCCCCCCTTTCCTGGTATGCATGGTCCTCTCATCCCCCTATCCTGGTATGCATGGTCCCCTCACCTCCCTTTCTTGGTATGCATGGTCCCCTCTCCTCCCTTTCCTGGTAAGCATGGTCCCCTCACCCCCCTTTCCTAGTATGCATGGCCCCATCACCCCCCTTTCCTGGTATGCATGGTCTCCTCACCCCCCTTTCCTGGTATGCATGGTCCTCTCATCCCCCTATCTTGGTATGCATGGTCCCCTCACCCCCCTTTCCTGGTATCCATGGTCACCCTCACCCCCCTATCCTGGTATGCATGGTCACCCTCACCCCCCTATCCTGGTATGCATGATCACCCTCACCCCCCTATCCTGGTATGCATGGTCACCCTCACCCCCCTATCCTGGTATGCATGGTCAGCCTCACCACCCTATCCTGGTATGCATGGTCCCCTCACCCCCCTTTGCTGGTATGCATGGTCCCCTCACCCCCCTTTCCTGGTGTGCATGGTCCTCTCACCCCCCTTTGCTGGTATGTATGGTCCCCTCACCCCCCTTTCCTGGTATGCATGGTCCCGTCACCCGACTTTCCTGGTATGCATGGTCCAGTCACCCCCCTTTCCAAGGTATACATGGTCACCGTCAACCCCCTTTCCTGGTATGCATGGTCCCATCACCCCCCTTTCCTAGTATGCATGGTCCCATCACCCCCCTTTCCTGGTATGCATGGTCCCATCACCCCCCTTTCCTAGTATGCATGGTCCCGTCACCCCCCTTTCCTGGTATGCATGGTCTCTATTAAAATAAAAAACAGTTATATACAGTACTCACCTTCCGACAGCCCGCGATCTCCACTACACGCGCCCCGCCTCGCAGTCCCAGTAATGCTTTGCGCGAAACACCGCTGATGACGTTGCGCTCTCGCGAGAGTGACGTCATCTCCGGTTTAAGGCACAATGCATTATTGGGACCGCGAGGCCATGCGCGTGGAGTGGAGATCGCGGGCCATCAGAAGGTGAGTATAACCTTTTTTATTTTAATTCTTTTTTTACAGAGCCCTGCGCCCGATTGAGCGCTGCGCCCAACTGCGCCTGCCAGTCAGCAGCAGAAACTCACCCCCGTCGGCGGCAGTGTCGGGTATTGATGCGAGAGACTCGCGCAAGTTTCTCACATCACACTCGCAAGTGTGACCCTGGCCTAACTGGACTCCTATTGTTTGTCTTACATTATTCTTATTACCCCTTCTTTAACCATTTACCTCCCTGCGAGGAGTGAATACCCTATTCTATTAAGCTGTTACAATTGGTTAACACTTGCTCTGCCTTCTGTCTCTGACTGCGTCCCACTACCTGCTTACATCTGTGTAGTGGACAACCCCTTTAAATTAATTAGCAAGTAAAAATTGCAATCTGAATGTGTGATTATTGCAGTACATGGAGATTGTAAGAATTGAAGAAATCTAGGAAATTTTGAACTTACTTCTCCAGCAATGTCTTTCTGATCCAAGAATGCTTTTACTCATGCTCGATTTCAATCAATTAAAAATTATTTTTTTCTTGACAGTATTGGAGTCTCCTGATGTGATGTTATCTCCAAGGTCACCTTAACCACACTTGCACCTGTTTCATCCTGCAGGGTAGACAGCATCCTCAGCAGGGGTGTACCTAACTGTTCTGCTTCCTGCCATGTCAATTACTGTTTCCTTTGGAATCACATATAAACATATTTATATTTGTTATTCACTATGTTCTACATAAAATTATGGATACATGTCCAAACATTATTATATTATCAGCTTAAGTAAATGTTTAAATATCTGTATAGAGAGAATTGATATTCCATAATGCCAGTCCGACATGAAGTCTCCAGTTGCTTGACTTGTACTGTATCAGCTCTTGCTCTACATTTGTGGTATAGAGGAATGTATTCATTTCATAGGAAGGCTTTATTGATCTGTCATTTTCCTTATACTGTGCCATTTTTCTGTATGCTGAATAGTAGTATAATTATAATAATTATTTTTAGCATAATATGTGCATGTCATTTGTCATGCAAAACAAAATCCTAATAAAATTCACTGTTAGATTCAATGCTGAAGGTCATTGCAGTACAAGCTGACAACTACAATATCAATTGAAGAATTAAAATTGCCTAATATAGGACATTCCCCTTTAAAACCAAAATCTTAGTTTTCTTTCTCATGCGTAAACAATAGTTTTCCAGAGTGCTGGACCCATCTTTGGTAAGATCATTTGTTTCACAATCCTCGTTGCATCTCTTTTACTGCTGCCCATTAAATAGTAAAATACGCACAGCACATGGTTGGATGACATCTGTATTCTATCCATTCTTTTCATGGGGCCATTGATTTACATTGGCAAATTTGATCCGCAACACAGATCAAAGTAGGACATGACTCCATTGTTTGCTCTTGGAAATAATCATTCCACAAAAAAAAGATATGTGAGAAGTAACATTCACTGTAATGGGTCTGTGAAATATCTGTAAAAAATAATGGATAGCAGATGCACCAAAAAATTTGACGTGTGAAGCCAGCCTTAATCAAGTTACTTTATTATGGTGACTCAACCAATGGAAGAAAATTTTGAATATAACGTATCAGATAAATACATTTTTTTTATCAATCGATGAGCAACTTTCTTTTCTCAGATTCCCGAACTTATCTCTCACTCTGAAAAACAGACACAATCCATTTTGGTCAAAACAAACCAGACTACAAACGCAGATTATTTTTTTGACCCCTTTCCGACATGGCGATTTTCCATTTTTGTGCTTTTGTTTTTTCCATCCCTTTTTCCAGGAACTATAACTTTTTTATGTTTCTGTTGATTTCTGCGGAATGAGTTGTACTTTCTGAATGACACCATTCATTTTATCACGTGATTTACTGTAGAGCAGGAAAGAAAATTACAAGCAAGTACGGCATAATAATAAAAAAATGCAATTCGCAATTGTTTTTGGTGTTTTATTTTTAAAGCATTCACTTTATTTTCATTATACAGTAGAAAATATTTATTATTATTATTTATTTTTAGAGCACCATTACAGTTATTTTATGGTGCTGTACATGAAAAGGGGTTACATATCAAATAAAAATATAAATTACAATGAACAAACTACAAGGACAGACTGGTGCAGAAAGGAGAGGACCCTGACCTTGCAGGCTTACATTCTACAGGATAATAGGGAAAGAGACAGTAGGTTGGGGGGGTTGCGTCAGCCTTGATGGTAGTGAAGTGGCACCGGGGTTATTGCAAGTTATAGCCTTTCTTGGAGAGATGCATTTTCAAGTTTTTGTATGAAAGTTCCAAAACTGATGGATAATCAGACATGTTAAGTGCGCAGTGCGCAGGCGCTGGGAAAGGTCAGCGAGGTCCAGCACCTGCGCACTGCAGGACTCTGCTCTGCCCTGCACAGGAGCTGCGATGGGAAGCAAAGAAGAGGACGTCATCGTTAGAAGATGGGAGGCGCCGGACCGGACCGTGACACCCATCAGACCAAAACCGGACCCGGACCGCCCCTGGGTGAGTATAATATAACTCGTTTTTCTTATCTTTCAGATTACAGAATGCTGTAGATAAGCCCCTGATGGTGGTGTCGGCAGCTGATAGTCGAAAAAATAGGTGACAGATTCCCTTTAAGGCTAGTTTCACACTAGCGTTTATTTCCTGCAGCGCACGGCGCCGCTAAGCCCCTCCCCCTCCCGGCTCCCTGCCCGCCCCATCCGGTCATCGCCGCCTACTAGCGCACATGGCCGCTTGCAATCTGTGCACCCTATCTTTAGCATAGGGTGCGCAGATCGTGCGCTGGCCGTGCGCTAGCAGGATTTTGCCGTGTGCTGCGCACTTTTGAAGGTGCGCCGTGCGCGCCAAAATGCAACATGCTGCATTCGGCGCACACGGGTGCACCTTCAAAAGTGCGAAGCGCACGGCAAAATACTGCTAGCGCACGGCCAGCGCACGATCTGCGCACCCTATGCTAAAGATAGGGTGTGCAGATCGCAAGCGCCCATGTGCGCTAGTAGGCGGCGATGACCGGATGGGGCGGGCAGGGAGCCGGGAGGGGGCGGGGCTTAGCGGCGCCATGCGCTGCAGGAAATAAACGCTAGTGTGAAACTAGCCTAAGTGGTGTAAAAATTTTGAAATTCGTAAAAAAAAATTGCTTGTGTCGCCATTTTCAGGGACCCAAACATTTTACATTTTTGCTCTATGGAGCTGTGTCAGGGCTTGTTTTTGTTCCCTTAGAGGACATTTGGATACATTGCTTTGATCACCTCATATTTCATTTTTTTCAGGTGTTGTGACTGAAAAACTGGTGCTTTGACTTTTTTTCTCATTATAGTGTTTACCAATTTTATTAATTTACTTTATATTTCGATAGATCAAACCTTGATGGATATGGAGATACCACATATGTGTATTTCAGAAAGTGCCATGGAGAAAAAAGTATGTAGATTAGCTCCCATCAGAAGAATGTAGATTGTCTCTTTAGTGCTTATCTATTGGATGTACAGTTGTGGCCAAAAGTATTGACACCCCTGCAATGTTGTCAGATTATACTCAGTTTCTTCCTGAAAATGATTGCAATCACAAATTCTTTGGTATTATTATCTTCATTTAATTTGTCTTAAATGAAAAAACACAAAAGATAATGAAGCAAAAAGCAAAACATTGATCATTTCACACAAAACTCCAAAAATGGGCCAGACAAAAGTATTGGCACCCTCAGCCTAATACTTGGTTGCACAACCTTTAGCCAAAATAACTGCGACCAACCGCTTCTGGTAACCATCAATGAGTTTTTTACTATGCTCTGCTGGAATTTTAGACCATTCTTCTTTGGCAAACTGCTCCAGGTCCCTGATATTAGAAGGGTGCCTTCTACAAACTGCCATTTTTAGATCTCTCCACAGGTGTTCTATGGGATTCAGGTCTGGACTCATTGCTGGCCACCTTAGAAGTCTCCAGTGCTTTCTCTCAAACCATTTTCTAGTGCTTTTTGAAGTGTGTTTTGGGTCATTGTCCTGCTGGAAGACCCATGACCTCTGAGGGAGACCCAGCTTTCTCACACTGGGCCCTACATTATGCTGCTAAATTTTTTGGTAGTCTTCAGACTTCATAATGCCATACACACGGTCAAGCAGTCCAGTGCCAGAGGCAGCAAAGCAACCCCAAAACATCAGGGAACCTCCGCCATGTTTGACTGTAGGGACCGTGTTCTTTTCTTTGAATGCCTCTTTTTTTCTCCTGTAAAATCTATGTTGATGCCTTTGCCCAAAAAGCTCTACTTTTGTCTCATCTGACCAGAGAACATTCTTCCAAAACATTTTAGGCTTTTTCAGGTAAGTTTTGGCAAACTCCAGCCTAGCTTTTTTATGTCTCGGGGTAAGAAGTGGGGTCTTCCTGGGTCTCCTACCATACAGTCCCTTTTCATTCAGACGCCGACGGATAGTACGGGTTGACACTGTTGTACCCTCGGACTTCAGGGCAGCTTGAACTTGTTTGGATGTTAGTCGAGGTTCTTTATCCAACATCCGCACAATCTTGCGTTGAAATCTCTTGTTAATTTTTCTTTTCCGCCCACATCTAGGGAGGGTAGCCACAGTGCCATGGGCTTTAAACTTCTTGATGACACTGCGCACAGTAGACACAGGAACGTTCAGGTCTTTGGAGATGGACTTGTAGCCTTGATATTGCTCATGCTTCCTCTTAATTTGGTTTCCCAAGTCATCAGCCAGTTCTTTGGTCTTCTTTCTTTTCTCCATGCTCAATGTGGTACACACAAGGGCACAGGACAGAGGTTGAGTCAACTTTAATCCATGTCAACTGGCTGCAAGTGTGATTTAGTTATTGCCAACACCTGTTAGGTGCCACAGGTAAGTTACAGGTGCTGTTAATTACACAAATTAGAGAAGCATCACATGATTTTTCGAACAGTGCCAATACTTTTGTCCACCCTCTTTTTTGTGTTTGGTGTGGAATTATATCCAATTTGGCTTTAGGACAATTTTTTGTGTTTTTTTCATTTAAGACAAATTAAATGAAGATAATAATAACAAAGAATTTGTGTTTGCAATAATTTTCAGGAAGAAACTGAGTATTATCTGACAAAATTGCAGGGGTGTCAATACTTTTGGCCACAACTGTAGTTGCCCTATAAATCTTTGTCCAACTTTTTAACAGGCTTTGCCAACTATATTCTCTAAACAAGAAACCCATCTGTTGAACTTTCCCTCCTCAGTACTGATAACTATCTATAAGAGACCCAGCGAAAGTATGGAGTCGTATATCAAACAGAATGCAGTCTCAAGAAATCCACAATTCAAGATGTTATAATCGGATTGCAAAGGATTTTCATAGCTCAGCTAGGCTGACAATATATTTCTGGCTAGATACAATGGTATTATGGGCAGAGAGGGAAGTATGAATCACCCTTACTCATAACAGATTATACAAGTACACTTACTAGCACTGTGCCAGAATCTATATAATTGAATATTGAGCATCTTTTATAAATTCCTGCATGTGAAGAATAGGAGGATGTAACACAGTCATTTACCTTGTGTCAATTTGCTTTTTCATATAGTACAATCTCGCTGTGTCCTTGTGAACAATTGATTGCTCATGCAGAATGTGCTTTTGAATGTTGGATAAAAGTGACATTCAATGCAATTATGTTGGCATTAGGTTGTAGTATAGGCCAGCAAGCTATCAATAAGAATAACTGTAGAGTACCAAGTGATAATAACTTAAACTAAATGTACTAGGAAAGTAGGAAAGTCAAGTTTTTATAGAAGGCAAACAGGACTATAATAGTCTACTAGCATCCTTCACGTGAACACTACTGATAAGGGGAATCCCAAAAACTGTCATCATATAACATCATCATCACTGATTCTTCATTTATGACCAAAATAACTTTCACAGTTATGTATTGCATTAACCCTTTGTAGTGGTTTAACTAGAGTCTGATGGGCCCCAGTGCAAAATTTGTAATAATGTCCCTCATCCTGCAATAATGATCCAATTCTGGGCCCCTTACAGTAATAATGTCCCCACATCCTGAGGTCCTTCCAGTGATAATATCCTCCATCCTAGTCCTCTTCCAATAATAATGCCTTTCATATTAGGCCACTTCCTGTAATAATATCCTCCATCATGTCCCCTTGTATAATAATGTCCGTGCCCCTTACTGTTATATTGTCCATTATCTGGGGCCCCTTCCTGGTATAATGTCTCCCATCCTGAGCTCCTTACTGGGATATTGTTCCCCATCCTGGGCCCATTCTTGTAAACATGTCCTCCATCATGCGCCCCTTTCTAGAATAAAGTTACTCAACCTGGCCAATTTTTATAATAATGTTCTTCATTCTGGGCCCCTTCCTGGTATAATGTTCCCTATACTAGTACCCTTCCTGTAATAATGTCCTCCATCCTGGGCTCCTTCTTGTAATAATGTTCCCCATCTTTGCCCCTTTCTATAATAATGTCCTCCATCCCGGGCCCCTTCCTGAGCAGGGTTATCACCCCCCGACACTACCTCGTTCTGCCCCAGATACATCTAATTTGGCATAGCTGGGAGAAACTGATGTGAAAACGCCAAAAGTTGTGTAAAAATTGCCAAAAGCTCAAAGTTGGTATTGCAGTATATTGTGTAATGCTGTTGTCAAAATATAAGAGATTTTTCTGCACTGACGGAGTGGTTGTATCCTGAGGAAGAAGTTGGAGAACTTTAAAACGCATACATTTCGGATTTTAAAATAATTTCTCAAGCTGGTGTTATAAAGTATTCTAATTTACTGAGATAATGACTTTTGGGTTTTCATTGGCTGTAAGCCATAATCATCAACATTAACAGAAATAAACACTTGAAATAGATCACTCTGTGTGTAATGACTCTATACAATATATGACTTTCACTTTTTATATTTAAGAACTTAAACAAATTAACTTTTTGATGATGTTCTAATTTTGTGAGAAGCATCTGTAGATATTAAAATCGCAATTCACTATATTTGTGTGGCCTGTGTCTTTCCATGGAACTTCACGAGCAGCACAGAAAAATCACTTCCAGTATATTTCCACAACATTATCTCTCCTGGTTTTGTGACCTGTGGGTTTGCAGCAGCTAGTACTTTTGCATTGACAGTATTGTGTTCTCACAACCCTATCAGGTGAGCAAGTATTCTACATCTATCAATTGTTAAAGACTATTGCGCTATTTTTGCTCTCTAGCTCATTGTTATAGTGTATTGTGTATTCCAGTGGTTCCCAAACTCCAGTCCTCGCGGACCCCAATGGGTCATGTTTTCAGGATTTCCATAGTGTTACACATGTGAGAGAATTCCTGATGCCTTGATGATACTTCCATCACCTGTGAAATACTAAGGAAATCCTGAAAACATGACCTGTTGGGGTCCGCAAGGACTGGAGTTTGGGAACCGCTGGTGTATACTGTCAAGAGAACGAAGCTTAAAATGAGTTAACCCCTTCATGACCTCTCTGACCTTTCCCGGCACCTTCGCACTGCAGTACTTTGCTCTGCCCTCAACAGGGCAGATAAGTATGCCTACGCAGGAGCGCGATGCCAGGGAACCATGAAGCAAGCAGGAGGGCGGCGATCATAAGATGGGAGGTGCCAGACCCTAACCTGCAACACCCATCCGACCGGACCGCCCCGGGTGAGTATAGTAAAATTTATTTTTCTTATCTTTCAGATTGGATCGGGGGCTTATCTACAGCATTATAGAATGCTGTATATAAGCTCTGAAATGCGGTGGCCATATCTTAGATTGGCTAAACCTGGTGACAGGTTCCCTTTTAAGGTATTGAGGAATTTATCAATGAAGTATGATATAATAGGAAAAAATTATTACAGAAACTTCTGAATCCAAAGAAAAAAAATTAAAAAAAATATTTTCAGAAAGCAAAAGCCAGTCTGAAATGTATTTTGGAAAAACTGCACTTTTTGCACAAATTCTACCTTGGTTTACTAATATTTATTGATTTTATTCTAATTTTCTGCTTACTAAATGTTCAAAATTGAGACCATAAAAGTGTTTCTAAATGAAAAGTGGCTCAAATAATGAGCACCAAAAATTATGGTACATTTTCCTCAATGGGGTACTTTTGATATTTTAACTAATATGTCATGATTTATTGTGCTTTATTTTCAGCTTTCTAGTTTTTATCTCTTCACTGTGTTGAAGTGACCGCACAATCAGGTCAGTTGGCTGATCCTTTTAATGTCTCGCATGTCAAGTATTCACCTCATTGATGAACAAGTCACTATTGGAAGTAAAGGTTACTTCGAGGTCACATGTTTTGCAATATGAGGCCAATCGCCAAATGTCATTGTCGTTACCACAGTGCGTGATAGGAATTACATCTTGCCTACCTTTGCCTCAATCGCATTTTTCAGCTTATTTAAGCACTGAAAAAGAAAATGGACCCTTTATCATGAGGGATACCAAGAGCAATCCGTAGGACCATGTTCACATGTAGAGTATTTGGTCAGAATTTTTCCTCAGGATTTGTAAGCCAAAACCAGGAGTGGAACAATGAGAGGAAAAGTATAATTAAATCAACCAATCAAGGCACAGCTTGTATTTCACCACAGCAGATTTAGAAATTAAAGTTTAGCTGTGATTGGTTGCTATGGGAAACACAAGGTTTTTCTTTTAACCATGTTTTCTCAATAAACAATATGAAATTTGTTGTTATTCGGGGGAATTTTGGGAGTTGAATTTATTTTTCTAACATAATTTATCAATCCTGCCACATTGAAAACTGTAAAAAAAGTGGTCAAATGTAAAATGCAAATGTGCATACAGTGTATAAAGCTTATGGACATATTACATAAAAGAGGTTGTAATACCTCAATACAGCATGGTCATTATCTAAAGGACCCAATACACATTAGACTAATGTCATCCTAATTCGCCAATATCACTGGGATTAGGCAACAGTCTAATAAATATGGTCGCTTCCCAACTCACCACCGACAGATGTCAAAGAAAAGAAGGAAACGGCATGTTGGATTTCCAACGGCTGATCCTTTTCTCCTCCGTGAGGTAAGCCAGCAGAGGATTCTGGCAGTGACCTCTCATGAAGACCATAGGAACCAATAGCAGAACCATAATGTTCGCTGTACGGCGGGACTCAGGGAGTGATATCTATTGTGCATGGGGGGGGTTAAGATGCAATGCGAATGAGGGCTCATTTCAAATAGATTATTCCAGTTGAGCTAAATGATCCATAATGAGGTAAATTTACATTGCAACCATCATTTTCACTTGTATTCCATAAATAGTACACATAAAAGATAAGGAACTTTGCAATATATCTTCTGAGAGAAACCTGCTTCCTTCTCCGCCAGTACTGAGCATTCCTTCTCAAAGTTCTCAATTTATGGGTAAAATCTGTCTTCAGTGAAGACAGATTTTTGCAGTACTGAGATCGGAGATGGCTGTTGCTAATGATAAGATTCTATGTAGAGGTAGCAGGAGAGGAGCTAGAGGCAGAGCTCATCCCTCTCCACCACCTTCCCATTTATATGCGATCTTATCGGCACCAGCTGTTGTCTCTTATCTTAGTAATGAGAGCATCTTCACTGAATGCAGATTTTACCTGTGAACTGAGAATTTTGAATATGAAAAACCAGTCCTACAGGAGAAAAGAACAGATTTATCCCATAAGGGCAGGTTCACATTGCGTTATGGCAGTCCGTTTACGGATGCGTTACAAAGCAGCATTAACGCGATGTAATGCATCCGTTAATGCACCCATAGACTGCCATAACCTAGCGCATCGCTAACGGATGTCAAAATCGACATGCGCTAGCGAAGTGCCGATATGCTATGACGAACCTCGGACGCAGTCTACAGCGTTCGAGGGTACGTCACGGCTAGCGCAGATGGAGCAGCTGCACGAACATGATCGCACAAACACAATCAAAAGAAGAGTAGCATTAGCTAAGATATATGCAGTGTCAGACTGGAGTTCCAAGAGTCCACCCGTAACCTATTCCAGCGTCCCCCTTTTCAACTGCAGTTGGTTACTGGGGGGCTCTTGGTACCCGAGTCCAAAACTGTACCTCAGTGTTACCACAAACTCATGTACTCATTCGCTACTGCATGTTGGGGTGGTCTTCAGTCATTGCACATTGCATATTGGGACCCTATCATGTCTGGATAATGCTGATGCTACATCCACATTAAACCAAGACAGCAACACTTTATAAACATGTATTATTTCACCATTTATTGAACCATTGTCAAATTTCCTGAGAAAAACAGGTCTTTTTAAAATGTTAAATTTCTTGCTAAAGACTCATAAAAGTGTCCACTCCTATTTACTATCGGTTTCCTATTGCAATCTTTCTGTTACTATTATTTCCAGCTATCTCTGCAGCGGATCAGAAACTTGTAATTAATTTACACAAAACAATCAACTTACTTCCAGATTAGCAATTCATCTCTCACACAAAATGAATCGTTTTATCATGAAATATACAGTATAGATATACAGTGGGGAAAAAAAGTATTTAGTCAGTCAGCAATAGTGCAAGTTCCACCACTTAAAAAGATGAGAGGCGTCTGTAATTTGCATCATAGGTAGACCTCAACTATGGGAGACAAACTGAGAAAAAAAAATCCAGAAAATCACATTGTCTGTTTTTTTTTCATTTTATTTGCATATTATGGTGGAAAATAAGTATTTGGTCAGAAACAAGCAATCAAGATTTCTGGCTCACACAGACCTGTAAATTCTTCTTTAAGAGTCTCCTCTTTCCTCCACTCATTACCTGTAGTAATGGCACCTGTTTAAACTTGTTATCAGTATTAAAAGACACCTGTGCACACCCTCAAACAGTATGACTCCAAACTCCACTATGGTGAAGACCAAAGAGCTGTCAAAGGACACCAGAAACAAAATTGTAGCCCTGCACCAGGCTGGGAAGACTGAATCTGCAATAGCCAACCAGCTTGGAGTGAAGAAATCAACTGTGGGAGCAATAATTAGAAAATGGAAGACATACAAGACCACTGATAATCTCCCTCGATCTGGTGCTCCACGCAAAATCCCACCCCGTGGGGTCAGAATGATCACAAGAACGGTGAGCAAAAATCCCAGAACCACGGGGGGAACCTAGTGAATGAACTGCAGAGAGCTGGGACCAATGTAACAAGGCCTACCATAAGTAACACACTACGCCACCATGGACTCAGATCCTGCAGTGCCAGACGTGTCCCACTGCTTAAGCCTGTACATGTCCGGGCCCGTCTGAAGTTTGCTAGAGAGCATTTGGATGATCCAGAGGAGTTTTGGGAGAATGTCCTATGGTCTGATGAAACCAAACTGGAACTGTTTGGTAGAAACACAACTTGTCGTGTTTGGAGGAAAAAGAATACTGAGTTGCATCCATCAAACACCATACCTACTGTAAAGCATGGTGGTGGAAACATCATGCTTTGGGGCTGTTTCTCTGCAAAGGGGCCAGGACGACTGATCCGGGTACATGAAAGAATGAATGGGGCCATGTATCGTGAGATTTTGAGTGCAAACCTCCTTCCATCAGCAAGGGCATTGAAGATGAAATGTGGCTGGGTCTTTCAACATGACAATGATCCAAAGCACACCGCCAGGGCAACGAAGGAGTGGCTTCGTAAGAAGCATTTCAAGGTCCTGGAGTGGCCTAGCCAGTCTCCAGATCTCAACCCTATAGAAAACCTTTGGAGGGAGTTGAAAGTCCGTGTTGCCAAGCGAAAAGCCAAAAACATCACTGCTCTAGAGGAGATCTGCATGGAGGAATGGGCCAACATACCAACAACAGTGTGTGGCAACCTTGTGAAGACTTACAGAAAACGTTTGACCTCTGTCATTGCCAACAAAGGATATATCACAAAGTATTGAGATGAAATTTTGTTTCTGACCAAATACTTATTTTCCACCATAATATGCAAATAAAATGAAAAAAAACCAGACAATGTGATTTTCTGGATTTTTTTTTCTCAGTTTGTCTCCCATAGTTGAGGTCTACCTATGATGTAAATTACAGACGCCTCTCATCTTTTTAAGTGGTGGAACTTGCACTATTGCTGACTGACTAAATACTTTTTTTCCCCACTGTATTTTCAAGCCGTTATTACAGGCCTGGAAATATTCACTTGTTCAGTACAATACATAAGAACTTGATTTACTACACAAAAGATGTCATTTATAGATCTCTTGTCCTGAAAATTCTTCATTCTGTTTGTATGATGAACAACCACGAAGAAATGTGATGTATTTAATAGGATTTGAGCTTATAAATGCTTGTGCTATGGTTCACTGAGGGATGTCCAGCAAGCCATGCCAGACTGATGACGCATAAAGACGTATTTATAATCATGTGAATAATTAAGTACACCACCATGTAAAGAAATATATATATCTATATTTGAGGACATATTAATATTTGTACAGAAAAGTAAAAAAACATAGTCAGCTTACCAGTCTGCTTATTTCCCAAGCCAGCTAACGCCCAGCACGGATCATGGTGAGTCGCCACTGAACTTGTTAAAACAAAGAAAAAAATCCAGCTCAAGTCGAAGCGACTAAAACAAGACAATTTTATTGGACAACTACAAAAAGAATGAAAAATTCTTTCATATTCTTAATAACAGCAAATACCTATACACACCAGAGGAGAAGATCAACGCATTTCAACTTAACAAAGTCTTATTCATGATCTGCTAGTCGTGCTGGATACCGTGTCTTTTTCCCCCTTTTTTATTTTTTTGTGCTGGACAACTACTGAATATAAAAAACAGCACATTATACCTATGTAAGAGAACGGAAGAAAAATATATATTTTTTGTATTTTCTCCTGAAAATGGAGTCCATAACCTTTATGGAGCATCTTATGGGGCCATAAGCTTTTTGGAGCATATTATGGGGCCATCATTAACCTTTGTGCAGCATTATATGGGGCATATTTTGTATGAAGCATCTTATGGGGCCCATTATGAACTGTAAGCATTATATGGGGCTCCTGATTCAATATGGATATTCAAAAACATTTAACTTACTGATGTCTCAATTTATTTTACTTTTATTGGTATCTATTTTTATTTTTGAAATTTACCAGTAGCTGCTGCATTTTCCACCCTAGGCTTATACTCAAATCAATAAGTTTTCCCAGTTTTTTGTGGCAAAATTAGGGGCCTTGGCTTATACTCGGGTTGGCTTATACTCGAGTATATACGGTAGATAAAAAAGAACCTAGACATGTTTGGTGCCTATGAACTCGTAATGACCTAGAGAATCATAATGGCAGGTCAGTTTTAGCATTTAGTGAACCTAGCAAAGAAGCCAAAAAAAAACAAGTTTGGGATTGTACTTTTTTTGCAATTTCACCACACTTGGAATTTTTTTCCCGTTTTCGAGTACATGACATGGCAAAACCAATGGCGTCATTACTAAGTACAACTCATCCTGCAAAAATAAGCCTTCACATAGCCATATTGATGGAAAAATATAAAAGTTATGACTCTGGGAAGAAGGGGAGCGAAAAACGAAAATGCAAAACTGAAAAAAGCTCGAGTTAAGGGGTTAATTAAAAAGAGCCTCCAGTAGTGTACTTAGGAGAACGAGGTTTATAGCCCAGGAGAGACATATTTAATAAATTTAAGGTTTAGGGTCACATGAAATAAAGGTCGCCTTACTGTGGCTGATGGGCTCTCATGAATTGGTCAATTTTTGTGCTCAGTAACTTCATTTTTATAAGTATATTATATATAGCAGCAATGCATTTCAAATTTCATATATTAAATATTTTCATCTCAGTGCTTACAGAGGTTGCTGTATTCTCTTGCTTGTAAATTATGCAAAGAAAAAACACAAAAATTGAGTTTGGTTTGAGTTGGTACACATGCAGCATATAAATGCATGTTCACATGGCCAAAAAGCATACAAAACCTACAAAGGACAAAATGAAAAAAACCCTGCTATAATTAAATAAGTAAAAAAGCAAAAGTGCATTTAAATCATACAGAGTTCTTAGGCCTGTTTCACACTTGCTGTTTTTTGCAGCGCGTTTTTCCCGCAAAAAAAGCATTGAAAAACGCATACAAAAGCATACAACTGCTGCGTTTTTTTCAAGCATTTTTATGAGCATGCATGAAAAAAACGCAGCGTTTTTAAGCGTTTGTATGCGTTTTTAGTGCGTTTTTACCGCATTTGCGGTTTTTCCAACATTAGGTGGCCACTCACACTAACCCAAACCATGACTTTACTAACCCTAACCCTGACCCTAACCCTAACCCTAACCCTGACCCTAACCCTAACCCTAACCCTAACCCTGACCCAAACCCTAACCCTAACCCTGACCCTAACCCTAACCCTTAACCAAACCATACTTAACCCTAACCCTGACCCTAACCCTAACCC
Organism: Dendrobates tinctorius; assembly: GCF_039654945.1. Taxonomy (NCBI): domain Eukaryota; kingdom Metazoa; phylum Chordata; class Amphibia; order Anura; family Dendrobatidae; genus Dendrobates; species Dendrobates tinctorius. The sequence goes on from NW_027361917.1 coordinate 18,182,715, forward strand.
TAACCCTAACCCTGACCCTAACCCTTAACCAAACCATACTTAACCCTAACCCTGACCCTAACCCTAACCCTAACCCTAACCCTGACCCTAACCCTAAACCCCCTTAACTAACCCTAACTTTACCCAAACCCCTAAATTCCATTGTCTAAACTAATGGTAAAAAAAAAACGCATGTGCAAAAAACGCATACATAAGCATGCCAATGCGCACATATGCTCACCATAGACTTATAATGGGTGTCTTGCTGTAAAAAAAACGCATTGCGCGCGCATGCATTTTTTTGAGGCAAATCGGACGCACAAAAAATGCAACAAGTTGCATTTTGTGCGCCCGAGCGCATACCGCAAAAAAACGCATGCGCGGTAAAACGCGTACAAACGCATGTGTATGCGCACATAAGCGCATCCCATGCAAAGTATAGGAAAAAAAAACGCATGCGCTATTTAGCGCTAAATTACCGCGAAAAAAACGCAAATGTGAAACCAGCCTTAGTAATACTGTATTTGACCAAACATAGCATAAAAGCCATCCCACCATCGACAAGGTGACTCTGTGGTCGGGGCGGTCCTTCACTGTCTAGTATTAATAACCTTATCATGTGTCAAAGTTGACGTCTGTGTGAACAAGGGCAGACAAGGACCGGGTCCCAACCACTGGACACCAGTCAGGGGAAGCCTTTAAATACAATTTCCAGCTCAGGAGAGGGAGGCCACACCCCAGCTTAAACAGAATGCAAAAATACAAAGAAAAAGCACAAAAATTGAGCTTGGTTTGAGTTGGTACACATGCAGCATATAAATGCATGTTCACATGGCCAAAAAGCATACAAAACCTACAAAGGACAAAATGAAAAAAACCCTGCTATAATTAAATAAGTAAAAAGCAAAAGTGCATTTAAATCATACAGAGTTCTTAGTAATACTGTATTTGATCAAACATAGCATAAAAGCCGTCCCACCAACGACAAGGTGACTCTGTGGTCGGGGCGGTCCTACACTGTCTAGTATTAATAACCTTATCATGTGTCAAAGTTGACATCTGATTATTTAATTATAGCAGGGTTTTTTTCATTTTGTCCTTTGTAGGTTTTGTATATTATGCAGTCATGGCAGCTTGCACCTGTTCACACTTGCTTTATTCTATTCGGAGATAGTGATCAGTTTTTTGAATGGGACATACAAAAAAAAGGAAAAACTGCTCCAGAATCAGTGAATCTGTGCTAATTAGAAGAGGTGCTCATTTTAAATTTAAATAATCCAATGAAATAACCTATTTAAATTGCAAGAGGACAGAAGGTAAATTGTGATTGTTGCTCATGGTCGCACTTTCCATAGATTGTCCCCCCAGATTAGAAGCATGTTACTATGAGAAGAAATGACACTTATCGTTGTGCTTTTCTTTACTACTGAAGCATTGTAATTTGTGTTTTCACATATGCAGAACATACTAATATACTGTCTGTTTATTTTAACCCCTTAGCAACCGCCGATGCCCATTTAAACAGTGGCCACTAAGGGTGCTTATTCCCTCACTGCTGTTTTAAAATGGCTATCAGGAATAAGGCTGTAGCACTTCCCCCCCAATAGTCTGAAAATCTCCATGGTAGCTGAGATCCCAGAGAAAATGATCAAGGCTGGATTTTCTGGTGTCCGATCACGTGATTTGAATAACAAGTAAATAGCGTTCCAGCTATTTCAATGATTTCTCTTATCTAACATGGTAAACATGTCAGAGGAGAGAGAAATGATGCCCTCCGAGACACCCAGGCACCTCCGCCATCCCCCGGTCCCTCCTGCTCTGTCATCCTCCTGGAAAAGAAAATGGCTGGCGCATCTTCCTGGAAAAAAAAATGGCTGGCGCAAGTGCAGTGCACCTGTGGAGATCTGCCGGATGGTACCTGGCAGCAATAGTAAATTATTCCTATTGGTTCCTTTTCATCACTATGATATATGCTATCACAGTGATCAAAATGAAAAAAAAATAGTAAATCAAACCCCTTTGTCATCCCCTTAGTGAGATAAAAATGATAAAATATACATATATTTTTTTCCATTCTTGGGCTTAGCGTTAGCTTTATTGTTGGGTTAGGGCTGTGTTGGGGTTATGGCTGTTTTAAGGTTAGGAATGGAGTTAGGGTTGTGCTATGGTTAGGAGAGTGTTAGGTTTGGGGTTAGAATTATGTTTTTTTCAAAAGTTAAAAAAATGACGATATGGCGGCTCGAGTTTGCATCGGGTGCTCGGATATGCACGGGGTATCGCAGATCCCCGCATTTTTGGGGGGGAGTGTCTAACAGCCATGAAACATGCGGGGCAGGAACTTGACTATGTCACTCGAGCACCCGCGATGTTCGGTGTATACCCGAGCACCCGATGCAAACTGGAGTAGCCAACACTTGCTCTCAATACTAATGACGACATATTGAATATGACGACCTAATGTTATCAAATTCTGTGTTTTACCTGTGCGTTCAAAATCCTCACTATACCTCTGATTAATATCCTTGAGGGGTGTGGTTTACAAAATAAGGTCACTTTTAGGAGGTTTTCACTGTTTAAGCACATCAGGGGCTCTCCAAACACGACATGGCATCCGCTAATTGTTCCAGCAAATTTTGCATTCAAAAAATCAAATGACGCTCTTTTCCTTCCGAGTCCTGCTGTGTGCCAAAATAGTGGTTTTCCTCCACATATGGGATATTGTCATGCTCATGAGAAATCGCACAACACATTTTGGGGTCATTTTTTACCTGTTACCCTTGTGAAAATAAGAAAACATTGGTCTAAACTAAATTTTTTTGTGAAAAAAATTTAAATGTTCATTTTTTTCCCACATTCCAAAGATTCCTGTGAAGCACTTGATGGGTAAGGAAACTCCTTGAATCTGGTTTTGAGTACCTTGAAGGGTGCAGTTTTAGAAATGTGTCATTTTTGGGTCATTTCTGCCATATAGACCCCCTCAAAGTGACTTCAAATGTGAGGTGGTCCCTAAGAAAAAGGGTTTTATAAATTTTCCTCGAAAAATTAGAAATCGCTGGTCAACTTTTAACCCCTATAACTTCCTAACAAAAAAATTGTTAAAAAAATTATGTTGATGTAAAGTAGAAATGTGGGAAATGTTATCTATTAACCACTTTGTGTGACTTGACTCTGATTTAAGGGCATAAGAATTCAATGTTTGAAAATTGCGAAATTTTCAATATTTTTGCCAAATTTCCATTTTTTTCACAAATAAGAGCAAGTTGTATTGAAGAAATGTTACCACTGTCTTGAAGTACAATATGTCACAAAACAACAATCTCAGAATCAGTGAGATTTGTTGAAATGTTCCAGAGTTGTAACCTCGTAAAGTGACATAGATCAGAATTGTAAAATTTGGCTTAGTCATTAAGGTCAAAATTGGCTTGGTCATTAAGGGGTTAAACACATTTTAGTCTGTACATAACACAGAATTTCTGAGGCTCATTTTTTTCCCAATGTAAGAGCTACTATCATGAAGTATCAAGCAAGGAAACCTCAGTGCTTCCTTTAAAGAGGCAAACACCATAATACATCTTACATAGTGAAATACCCACATCCGCATACTTCTGGGTGATTTATGACATGCATGATTTTCATAGTAGTTCCAGTGAAATAGGTAATGTCACTGCTACATAGGTGCCAAATAAAAAAACGAGGTTTTCTTTTTTATCTCCTATGTGTTGGATGAAGCTGAAAGCTTCCAGATAGTTGCATTTTGACAGCTTGGAGTTAGTGTTGGGAACAGATCCATGTATGGAAGCAAATGCACAAAAGAATAGATAAGCTGATATCCAGCTATGCAAACCATGTTTAGAGACACTTAAAGGACAAGCATCACAAGTCCTGTCTTTCTGGCAAATGAAGACTATCTATTGAATGAGGTCCTTTCTGCCTTCTGCCCAGGAAAGAGCTTCAGGGCCATTAACCAAGGTAAGTGAAATCACATGGAAGGAACTGAAAAATGTAATTGTCACCTGTTTCTTGGTTACTAAGAAAAATGCTGCGATGCTCGTGGTTGACATACTGATGTGTTCGCATTCCGATGACTTTTTGAATTGTGATGCCCTGCAATAACCAGAGCATTGATTGTAGAGTAGTAACTCTCATCTTCCCTGTGCAGCACAGGGCTGACTGTGGAAGGAGTATGGCACATCTAGATAGCTCTGGGTAATCAAATCAAATCCCTGTGGACCAGTTCTGTTTTTCTGTGATGTATTTCCTACCCTTGAAGACAAAAATTCCACTTCCATTCTTATAAATCCGCTCTAAGGATCTCATTAGATACTAGGATCCTGAATACCTTCATGCTGCAGCATATGATGACTGGCACAGATGGGTATGTATGTAGCTTTTTCTATATATTTAATAGATCTTTCATTTTTCCTTTTGGACTGGTTTACTGTTATGACATTGTGAAGGTGACCTTGAATTATATGCCTTCATGAATCGTGTTGCGTGGTGACCTTGTTAGGCCAGCAATGTCATTTTTTTTTAAATGCTGCCTGACTTTAAACTGAACATAAATAGTATATGTGATTAGGGACTATGTGTGTGTAGGAATTATATTGACCCTATGCAAACTCTTCAATAGTGGAAAAAGTGGATTATCAGCGCTGCTGGTTTCTAATCCACCATAAAAGGTCTAATATCCAGTGTCAGAGTGTCTATGCGATTTTATTTTTGACGTGTTTATAAGTTAATAAACTTCTTCAGTTGTTGTAGTGCTCCTGAAGAAGTTGTTTGTGAAATTCGAAACGTGTGAACCTATTATTTTGTAGAAAGAAACCAGCATCGCAGATCACCCACTTTTTCCACTATTTGAATACCACACTGGTCCCTCCAACTTGTTGGGGATGCAGTGGTTGGAACATCTCTATTCCAAAGCTCTATTCCACAACCCCACAAAGTGAGCAGTGCCACTTTCTCACAATATTACCGGCTAATCTGATAGAGACCTATTGCACTTGAATTTTCCTACCTGTCTCTTTCCTATGCAAACTCTGTAACTATTATATCATTTATATAGCACGTATAAATGAGTCTTTGGATGTAATAGTCCTACTCTTATTGGATAATGTCAACATTATCCAATGTCATATATTATTTATTATATATACAGCTTATAAGGGTTTCACTAAAGTGTGTGCCCCATAGAACCCTAGGAATACGCAAGTTATTCCAGTTCTCGATTGTTTGTTAGATCCTTCTGTCCTCCTGAGAGGTGTAAATTGTGCCTCGCACTGTGGGTTGAGCTACATGGCCCTCTGACAAAGTTGTAAAAGATGTCCGTTTTTCTTGGCAGCCTACGGCGGTTCTTTTATGCATCCCTGTTGTACACAGAGCAGTTACATCTTTTCTAAAGATCTCGGTCCAGCCAGCATGATGCAATATGCAGTAATATAAAAGAGCCTGAATGTGCTGCCAGTGTGTTCCCACAAGCTTCCTTCTGGAGTGTCCTCGTCGAGGAAGCTCTTCATTGTAACTTGCCATTTTGTCTCAGCATTTTTTCGCTCAGCTTTTGTCTACATGATGCTGTGGCAGTAGTATGAAAAGCAATATTCCCTGCAGTTGTGAACATACAGCCCAAAGGAAAGAAATGAAAAATACATTATGAATAGATGTGCTGACAAAAAGAGAAAATCAGCTTTAATCATCAGAACTCCCTCGGCCGAGATCTTGTGCTTGTTTCCCAGGGTTTGAAGGATAAATACACGCCACTTCCCAAAATATGGTTCATTCTGTTGCTTCAAGCTCCAATAATGGAACTAATTCAAACTTAGACAATAGTGGTCTGAACTTATTGCCAATTGCATTATAAAAAGTAAAGTCATATAAAATAATGTAGGAGCCTGGTAGGAAATCCTGCCCTCAATTCTAGATCATATGTTTTGTTGCATACAGGTAACGGGATTATTTTTACGATGTAGCACTTCAGTCACTGTTAGTGAGAAAATGGCACAATATGGTTACCGTAAGTTATGGTGCTTGTTTGAAATGTCTGAACAGTGGGGAAGGATGATGTATAATGTATGACATTACTGTGTGTAAAGGAATTGTATCCATATTATCAATTACTTTAAGCCAATGAATAGGTCTTCTATATTAGGCAATTATAGGGTTCTAGATTCCAGTATCATTAATCTTAATTTGTATGAACTTTGATGCTGAACTCAATCCATTCTCTCCAAGAAGTACAGAACATTGCACCAAGAATTGATCATTGATAGCCAACCTACAACATAGGGGTTAGTGGTCTTAAATACCCCCCCCGCTCCTGCATGGACCAGAAAAAGGTAGAGGGAGGAGTGACTAAGACGTCCAATTAGAGTTGAATGAATAGGTTCGGAATCGGTCGCCGAATCTGTATTTGCCATATTCATGCCATATTGGTACCATATTCTTGTCAAATTTATGTTTGAAGACCGGTTCCGAACATATTCGTTCATTTCTACTCCCATGACGTTCGGCTGTGTTCGGCGAACATTGCAAATACAATATTCGCGGCCGATCGGAATCGGTACAGAATTTTGAAAAATTCCCTCAACTCTACTACCAATCACTCTTTTCATAGAGTAGTCTGAGAAGCTGGCAGCTATTTAACAGAAACTAGAAATGGGCTAGGTATCAGATTAATCTCACCAGAAAGATCAACGACGCATTATGCATTTGTTGTCAAGTTTTTATTGTGAACGGGAGGGTCGTATTAAAGTGATGTGTTCTCTGAATGTCATTATTTGTCCAGTGTAAGCAAACTTCTTTCATAGGCCATTATTTACATTCGTGTGGATTTTACAGCAGATTGTTTCATCAGATTTCACATTTAAAGAGCAATAGGTGACATCTATGTCACGTCTGAAATACACCTTTTAAAATATGCCACAAGCTCTCAAGTCTGTGCTGATTTTTTTTTTCTGCAGTGCAATGAAAATCTACAGAAAAAGCCTTTGTGTGATGCAAGGACTTACATTGATAGGTATTCACACAGATACATTTTTTTATTTTGGTTTTGATGGCTCTTTTTTTTTTACAAGACCTAGCTAGGGTAAAGCCAAAAGTGTAAACGTTCCCAAAAGACCTTGAAATGAATTTCTCATTAAAAGTAAATATATATTTCAAATATTTATACAAAATCTGTTTCTAAATTTTGCATGATTCTAAGAAACTTTGGTGAAAGCTAAGCAGGTTTAATTGGTGAGGGAAAAATTGAGGGGACATCACTCCATACAAAGATTTACTCTTCAGGGCTCTAGGAAAGCTGTACAACAACTCAATATGTGCTCAGTATATGTGTAATATCCCAGAGTATATGCAACTTGAAAGATGTGCGCAGCTCCAGAATTTGTGATTATCTGTTTTTTATTATTTGCTTACTTAAAGAAGACTTTTACCAGGTCAAAAGCAGACAGCATTTTCTCTTAACTGATTCTTGCTGTTTCCTCAAGTATGCAGGCTTTCGGGGTCTTTTTGTTTTGTTTTGTTTTTTCGCTTCCATATGATTCCAAAAATATGAGCCTTATTATTTGGTAATAATTTTCATGGTCTTTACTAAGAGGGCATTGATCACTGGGTAATAATGCCGAGCAACCCAAACACAGCAGCACGGTGGCTCAGTAGTTAGCACTTGCACTGCTGGAGTCCTGGGTTCGAAGGACAACATCTGCAAGGAGTTTGTGTGGTTTTCCTCCTGGTTTTCCAGATTCCTCCCACATTCCAAAGACAATACTGATAGGGAATTTAAATTGTGAGCCCCACTGGGGACAGCGATGATAATGTATGTAAAGCTCCATGGAGTATGATAGCACTATATTAACAATGCATAATAAATAAATAAAATAAATAATGCACATCCCCAAAGAAGCTTGGCATGCTCACCTTGAATAAAATATGATGGAAAGCAGACCACTTTTGGTCTAGGGACACATTCTCTATAGAAGTTTTTTCTAGAACCATATTATTCACAACTAGTGATGGGCGGACCCTTGGATGATCGGGTTCCTATAAACTTTAGCAAAAGGTTCAGTTCGGGTACCAAAATGGATTTACGGCGGACCCCTTTGGATTATTTTATTTTTTAAAGGTAATAAGTGGGTAAAAGGGTCAGGGAGAGCTTTTTACAATTAAAGTAATTAGGAAAACACATCGCTGGAATTCTCGTGGAGCACAAGTAGGATAACCAAATCCGTCAACTGTTATGTAGAAATACTTGACACTCATATAGGTGTATTCAAGAACTTATTTATTGAATGTAGAAATTCCAGAAAATTAAGAGACCTTTCGAGTAATACCTGAGCTTCATCAGTCATCTGGATAGAGGAGACCTGTGTGGAAGTGCGCTGTGTGAGGGTCTGCAGTGTCCACTGCTGAGGCAGGAAGCGGTGCCACACAGATCTCTTCTATCCAGATGACTGAAGGTCAGGTATTAACTGAAATGTCTCTTATTTTTCTGGTATTTCTACATTCAATAAATAAGTTCTTGAATACACCTATATGAGTGCCAAGTATTTCTACATCGCAGTTTTACAATTAAAGGACTTTTCTTTGTGTCTGTTTAATGCTTTTGACTACAGGGTTAGTAATGGGGGTGTCTTATAGACAATGTAAATGGATCTTCCCAGTCTGAGAATACCAGCCCCCAGCTTTACCTTGGCTGGTTATCAAAAGTAGGGATGACCCCACCTCGTTTTTTAAAATTAGTTATTTAAATAATTTAAAAAAACAGTGTAGAGGACCTTCTATGTGTGATAAGTAGCCAAGATAAACAAGACAGCTGAGGGCTGCAACCCACAGCTGTCTGTTTTACCTGCGCTTGTTATCACAAACAGAGGGCTCCCCCTTTTATTTATTTGTATTATTTTACATATTGCAACAGCCAACCACAGCCAATCCAATACTTGACATGGCTGTGATGGAACCGGAAGTGCCCACAACAAATAAGCTTTTTAATTGAAGGCCCTTCAGCATTTGAGCTCAACAAGCTTTGTTCTAGCTGCTGAGCCCACACAGTAACACAGACTTCTGGGAGAAGTCCTTTTTTGGGGTCTGTGTACGGACTTCGAACTTTTCTGATCGAGTTCGCCCTTCACTACTCATAACCTATCACTGTGTTAAGTCCTGAGTATTAGATTGGTGAGAGTCAGACTCGCAGCATACTCACAAATTATCATATTGAAGCAACTGCAAAAAAACAGAAGTGGCACTGCTCAATACATCTTGTAGCTATCATCAATGGTGCTGCAGACTCTCTCCTATGAACCTGGAGAGAGAAATATAATTGTTTATGGCCACTAGACAATGTACGGAGCTGTGCCACTTCTGGTCCCATTAATAGGCTAGATTGTAAAGATGTTAGGAATTGGACACCCACCTATATTATGGTACATGGATGTTCTATCATAAAGTCCTAGAAGAACCTTAAAAGAGGTGTTCCCATCCTATTACGTTTATGACATATCCCATAAATTTATAGATTATGCGGATCACATCGGTGAGATCCATATCTATTTCAATTACAAGGCTCTATTGTAAGTGCATGTTGAAATCCCTATATAGAAATTGAACAGACAGCAGATATATGAGGCAGGGTCGCATTGGCAGGAACTGCATCTACTATACGAGCTTATTGCGTGAATATCCTGTGGAAGTGCATGAAGTGGGAATAACTCTTTAAACACAGTTTTGCTTAATATAATAAATTCAGAATTTAAAACTGTATTCTGTTATTCCATTATATTGAATGACAACCAGAAAATTAATCTGTGTTTAATCTGCTTATGAAATTTCGAAAATTGGAGTGATTTATTATAAATGTCCCAAATTTATCGTAAGCTCGTGTGCAGCTTGATAACATTTCTTTAAACTTATTTGTTGTTATTACAAAAAAAGAAAACCGTGGATATTGTTGTTGGTAGTATACACACGTTGTAGCTTACACTGTGTACAGCATTTATCAGCATACCAGTGAGCATTTATTATGCATCAGTGGTCCCAAGTCCCTACACGTCTTCACTTCAAATGAATGCTAAATATGTTTGATTATCACATCCACTTGTAACCTTCATCCCATCATGTGACCCTTAAGCGTAAAAGGATAAAAAAAAAGTGTAGTAATATATCACATGCATCAATCCTCATTTCAGCTGCATGACAATAATACTTTGGGGAAATAAAAGTTTTTAATCTTTTGAAGACTTTTTTGCATTCTGCATGATCTACAGTTTTTTTTCTCTTAAAAATGCTCTCCTGTCAAACAAATCATTTTACAGTTTATATAAAGGGCATCACTGCTATTTAGTAATAGTAATATATGAATGTAATATACTGCCCATCTTTGAAAAACAAGAAAAAGGCACACACAACATTACTGCGCTGTGGCAGTTTATATTTTACGCTGTCATGTTCCTAACCAATCAGTATCTCCACTTAATATGATATCGCTTTCACGCCTCCGCCCCAGTTTGATGCCCCCGCAGTACATTCCCCACCACACAGTATGATGCCTTCACAGTGCCCCCACATACAGTATTGTGCCTACAAGCTGTGATGCCCCAACACACAGCATGATGCCTCCATAGTCACCTACGCAGTATGATGACCCCACAGTGTATTCACCTACAGTGTATGATTCCCTTTCTAGTCTCCTCATACACACTATGATGCTCCGACAGACCCCAAACTACACATAGTATGATGCCCTCAATTTCCCCTCCACAGTACTACGACCCTAGTGCTCCGTCCCACAGACTTCGATGATCCAACAGTCCCTTGCGCACAGTATGATGTTGCCATTATCCCCTACATGATGTATGATACCTTACAGTCCCCCCTCACACAGTATAATGCTCCCACATATGCATCCTACTGGCCTGTCTGTCCTGCTTCTCAGCTGCTGAGCTGCTCTTTGATACAGGCACGTGACTTCAGTCTCTAAAATGGAGCAGTGAATCTGTAGGCTCTCTAGTCCATCATTAAATTCTACTTTATCTTTGTCTTGATGCAATTGAAATTGGGGCATACCCCCAACCTCCTCGGACAGCCCTGAAAATTTGGAACTGTCCTACTGAATCCAGGATGGTTGGCAGGTATGCTGTAGTAAAGATAATAATAAGTTCCATAAAATTGGATCAAACTCTGCAGACCCTATGAATGCTGTATTTTTCTGAATGCCCCACCTCATGTTTGAGTCACTGGTGTATTGTAGAGAACTAGAATGTGTCCAGCCATCTTGTGAGTTCATCTCTTAAGATGGCCATACACATTTGCTGTCTGCCAACAGGTATGCCAAGGATGTAATAATAATTATGTAATAAATCCATTTGATATGTTGTTGGTCAGCGTATCAAAGTCAAATACTGATGAGGCCTCAATTCTCAGTCTGAGTGCAAGTCTGCAAAGCGAACTAACGGCATTAAAGATCCTAATGGTACTGTTAGGTCAGGTCATAAAACTCGAGGTGAAAACGGGACTTGAAACTGTAATACAGATGCTAAAATGAACCCACATTACAGTTTTTTTTAAATAAGACTTAAAGCTGCATTTGTATTTTTCATGAAGCATTTTCTGTGGCATCTTTTTGATGTTTTTTGAGGCGCCTTTTCTACGAGTATCTTTTTATTTTTAACCCTATATATATAATTAAACTAGTGAGCTGCTACTAAGCGGAAGCTACCTGATGAATGGTCAGGTCACTGTTTCGGAGCTATCAAAGCCTGGAGAGGTTAAAAGAAGCTCCGAAAGGCGGAACAAATGCACAGTAAGTCGTTTTATTATCCCAGTACATATGTTAATTTGTTTTAGTATCTTTTAAGCACTTTTTTAAGCTGATTTCCTGAAAAAGACATATGCACATACCATTACATCACAACTTTTGCTGGAAAATAGGGTTTTCATTGTTGCTCTACAGTTTCAGCTAAACTTATTGTATGACTTTATGGACTCATAGACATTACAGATACAAGTCTGAACTTTTCCTATTTTATTGATGACACTTGCCGGAATAATGCTTTAAATTATAGAGAGGGTATAACGTTTGAAAATATGATTGGTTAGTATTAGAGTTTATGGTTATGAACAGGCTGTAATATTATTCATAAATCTTCACTAATCCTGGCTATAGTCACAGAGAGTTTTTATTCAGCGTTTTACAAATGATTAATTCTTAAGAGTGGTCTGTCAAGCGTGGGTCTATCAATAAAATGTGAATCAATTAAATAACTGTTAATCAGAATATCCTCCTAAAGTCACAATATCACACAAGGTAGCACACAGAGGCTAACTGAGTGTGGTCAGGCAATAATGGTCATGAGTAATTAGTTCCCTACAGTGATAATGCACTTGACCTGGTTTAATAACAATCATTTGCACTATTTCCCATTTCTGGTATAGCACCAATATGTTTCACAGCACTGTGCAAAGTTTGTCAAATTGTCACTATTCATCAGTCTCCGTCTCAAATTGAATTTACAACCCAATTTCTCAATCTCAAGTCTCGTGAAGATGTCCATGTTTTCAGTCCAAGTGTTATGATGAGACAAAACATCAGATCACACTAGGACCATTGTTATTCTATGGGGCAATGCACATGTTCAAGGAAAAAATTGAAACATGCACGATTTGCATCCGATATTTGGATCGCACTCGTGCCATGCCCGTGAACTAGTCCATAGAAAAAGCTGGATGACTCTTGGATGATATCTGAGTGAAATAACGATTTTCAGGGACAGACAGAATGGAGAAGATGGAGACTTTTTTCCATTTTCTCCTCATTGGTAGAGATGAGCGAATTTGTTCGGATTCGGTTCCGAATACGATCGGAATCAAATATTGTTTTTGCAATATTCGTCAATCACAGCCGAATGTCATTAGAGTCAATGGGAGTAAAAATTACCAAATATGTTCGGAACCGATCATAAGACATACATTCGGGCCGAATAGTGTTCGAATATGGTCCGAATATGTCAAAATCAGAATCGAGGCCAAAATCCGAACAAATTCGCTCATCTCTGCTCATCGGATAAAATCGGATTACACTTTGATCAAACTCTGATAAGAGTGTGATTAGCATAATTGGCCCTCTTTTCTTGGATGAGAGAATATACGATTGTGTAGCCTTAAACACACACTTGAGCCAGCCAACTATATGGAGTAAGAGCAAATCGGCATAAACATTGAAAGAACATACATCTCAGAATTTACCTAAACTGGCACTTCAAATATCAGTCTTATACAACAGGGCATTGGTGTAAGGTGTGACAAATTTTTGCCTCTCAATAAATGTGAAGCATCTTTGCCTGTGCACTGGACTTGAAATGTATGCCAGCAATGAGCTGGTATTGATTTTAAAAGTGCAATAATTTATGCAAATATCTGACATCATAAGTTATAGTAATTCTATCAACATACCAAAAGCATACCCCTTCTGTTCATCCCCAACTAATTTTACAATCGAAAAAGGTCAAGAAAAGTACAAATTGTAAAAAAAAAGTCACGATATGCAGTAAAAACTTATATTGTGGTACCTTGTTAAAAAAAATCTTTGTAAATACTTTTATGCCCAAATAAGTCAAAAGGATTCAAGGAGTGATACCTTTATTGGATAACCAGAAAAATTATATTTACAAGCTTTGAGAGCACAGAGGCTCATTCTTCAGTCAAATTTACAAATTAATTGCTGAAACAAGAGCACAACCTTTAAGAGATGTTACAACAGAACATGTGTGCACGGGGTGGATGGGGTGATGCCTCCTTAAAGGGAATCTGTCACCACATCTGGGGAGGACACTGCCTGGAAGATAACTCTGCCTCCAGAGATTATTATAAATAGAAAGGGGGCGTTACCAGTGTGATGTGTAATGGCTGCTCTCTACTCTCCTGATCTCACTGCACAGCTGTGTGTGATTATACCTGACTCATCTGCAGGATCCTCTCAGCTTCAACTTCCATCTCACAGGAAGACAGGGTGCAATATTATTGCAATAAAGCAGAACTCAGAGAACTGCAAAAAATGTGTTTGCAAGAAGACAATAATCATTTCTCCTGTTCTGTGTTAGGTACTTTTCTCATATTGGTAACTCCCCCATCATGTAACATAAGCTCTGTAGGGAGACTTATCTTCCATACAGTGTCCTCCACATAGCCTGAAAGAGGTCATTTACATAAAATGATAAAAGATGATTTTTCAGCAACATGGCATCTGATATGAGGGATGCAAGTAGGACTTTTTTCAGCATTCTATAACCTGTATGCCCATATTAATAGTTTAGATCGGTCAAATGTGGTAGCAAATTAAATTTAAAAAAAGCCAAAGTCTATAAAATTAAGGTGGTGAGAGTGATGGCTTAGGAGTTTAGTGATCTAGAGTCAATCTGGTTGCTGACAAATAGCCTCTTTGGAGAGGAAGAATACTTGAACTCTATTGCCATCTTTTGGATGTAGCAATTCAAAAAGTTAATATTGACCCTTTATGAAGCCTTGCTACATGACTTAGGGTAAGAAACCAAACCAAAAGTTACATTTGCAGACACATGTTTCAGGGTGTTTTCCCTTCCTCAGTGCAAAGCAGAGGATCTTCATTATTCTCATTTGCATATGGAAAAGCGAGAAGCAATGGAATGAAACTGAAAGGGAGAAAATACACATCAGATATTAAGAAAAAAACTTTTTGACAGTGAGGGTGATCATTGAGTGGAACAGGCCGCCATGAGAGGTGATCAGTTTTCCTTCAATGGAAGTCTTCAAACAGAGGTTGGGCAGACATCTGTCTGCGATGGTTTGATGAATCCTGGATGTCTTCCGGGAGCATAACAATATTTGTATCTTACAGTTATTAGGTTCTTTAAAAGGACGTAGATCTGAGGATTTATTCTGATGGAATATAGGCTGAACTGGATGGGCAAATGTCTTTTTTCAGCCTTGCTAACTATGTATGTACTATGTTACTATGTAATCCTGCATTGATGCATTGAACAAGGGGTTGGACACAACGACCCTTGAGGTCCCTTCCATCTCTAACATGCTATGATTCTATGATCCTATTTGGCCAGGTGATAGTCAAATTCAAACAAGTGTAAACAGGTTCCTTTGATGCAACAACGCTGATAATGATGAGGCAATGTATCTATAAGTACACTGGCATGTAAAAGTTTGGGCACCCAAAATTACTGTTATTGTTTACAGTTAAGCAAGTTGAAGATTAAATGATCTCTAAAAAGCCTAAAGTTAAAGATGACACATTTTCTTTATATTTTAAGCAAACGATATATATATATATATATATAGTTTGGGTACCCTTGGAGATTTGTGTGCTCAGATAACTTTGACCAAAGATTCAGTCTTTAATTAGTCTGTTAGGGTCATGGCTTGTTCACTACCACCATTGGGAAATGCAAGGTGATACAAATTTCCCAGCTTTACAAAAACCCAGCCTCCTCTAACCTGTGACAAAAAAACAGCAGCCTTGGTTCTTCTAAGCAGCTGCCTAGCACCATGAAAATGAAAATAATGGAGGCTCACAAAGCAGAAGAAGGCTATAAGAAGATAGCAATGTTGCCCTTTCCTCATTTTGAAATATAAGTAGGAAATGGCAGTTAACAGGAACATTAGAGATCAAAATAATGTCTGGAAGACCAAGTAAAATTTCAAAAGTTTTCTGGTATAAAGTGGCTAAAATCTCTTTGCGCACATTTTATAAACAGAATCAATACAAGATCCTGATGTTTTGGTATTATACCCTAAAACTACTCCAGAAATTGAATCCTCTGATCCCAAATAGCTGATGGTGCTGTGGTACCTTGGTTGGGTTCCAAACTCACATCTTTTGGACATATCCTAGAATGGCTAGATTTTGGGAATCAGTCAAATCTCTCCTACAAAGGGTAGTATATGCAGAAGTACCGCTGGAGCCCACAGTCGATTTACTCAATATTGCCCTCAAGGGGATGGGAAATAACTCATCTAAGTTATCACTCCATATGCTAACAGCAGCTAGGTGCTTGATAGCTCTTCACTGGAAGCAGATAAATCCCCCTTCCTATCAGGACTTATTAAACAGAATTTCTGCTATACACTGTGTAGAATGTAATATTGAAGGCATGAGTGGATATATTCAATACCATCTGTGCCTATTTGCACTACTTTTGGGTTCAACATAATACCTAAGACCTTCATAATTCTTAGAACCTCCCTTTGTTTTTTGTACTCCCCTTTGATGTGTGACTGTCCTGTGGTTGTTTGTATTTGGTAATAAAGATAATTATATGTAGGTTACTGTCAATGGATTTGTTCTGATTCCTCATAGAGATGCAAGGCCAATTTTCAGCCAAGGAATGTTTGGAATTTCAGGAGTATTTGTTGATGTATAGACACTCAGTTTGCGTGAAAGCCACTTAGGTACATCGTGGTCTATTAGCTATGTTATTTACAAGCATTATAGTTGTATTAACTACTTCCATAACTTTTGTAATTTCATTGTTTTCATGAGGTTTGTGAAACCTTATAAACTTTACAAAAAAAAAAGTAAAGGTATGGCCATTCATCTCAGTCAAGATCTCAATCTGTGCATGTGCTACCACCTGTGCAATTTTACTGAAGACAGACGGGAGGTCAATCTGCTCATGCGCCTCCACTCACACCATTTTATTGGAGACTGTTGCGAGGTCAATCTGCGCAAATGCTGCCTGCAGCGGGGAGTGCACTGGTGCTAATTTTCAATGACGAGGCAGATACAGAGACCAGATGCTCGTGTAGGGGCTGGTACAAAAGCCAAAAACCTTACCCACAGTCCCGCCCCTATGCACCTAAAGCTTATTACACCATAACTTCAAATGCTGACTAAAGATCCACCATGTAGATTTCTTCACTAAAGTCATCTATTTAATCTCTGTAACAGAGCCATTATGACTGACAGGTTCTTTTTTTCATCATACTCATATGGTAAAATTATCTGGTTGGTCACGTTATACATAATTACATGTGTAATATGAAAACGGTGCTTGTTCTTCTGAGTTGGCTTTTGCAAAAGCTTTAGGTTTATGCCATGGAGTAGATAGCAGATTTTGCTGTGTTAATTTGTTGCTTATATGGTATTATATGATTTTTCAGTCTTGATTGTATCTATTCCTTCTGAAATTCTCAGTGTTGATGGTTTAGATAATGGTGGCTGCGTGTGTCTCAAGTGTAAAAATTGATCACAATATGAACGTTGATGATTCTGTTGAAAGCTGAAACGTTCTGTAGTCTAAAATCTATTATTCACTAATGAATAGGTGTTATAATGTTTCGCACCATCCCTTACATCAAAGCAGATCATTTACATTGATAACAAAATGTCAGGAACGCATTACATCCATTCCTTGCCCAAGGAAAACCAATCCCCAGCACAGTGACCTTATCTACAAAAGGTCATGGCAGTCTTATAAGTGACCACCACCAATGTGACATCTTGAATGACGTCTAAGAAGATAAGAAGTGCTGCATGTCACTGCTCAACTGGATAGACTAAGTAGACTGAATGATAGCAGCTAGTCTACTGCATGCATATTACAGATACCGTGCAAGCAGTGCTTATCAACGTTACCAAGCGTGGCCCATGATCAAATCATACATATATATCCCTTAAAAATGGTACTTTATTGTTTAAAAAACCACAAATGTGGTATACACCAGAAAAAGCGTGACTAAAGATGAAAAACAAAAATTAAAGTGTTCAAACAAACAAGCCCATACTAAGGTGACACCTTGGAATCCCTCGTAAAGACTAAGCTGTATCCTGCCTGTCCGCGGAGGTTGGCACCCTAGGGGGGAACGTTGTGGCGCCCCCGCTCAACGATGGCTGTCCCTAGGGGCCCTGATAAGCCCTACCGCCACTAGTGGTCCCTTCTACCCGATGCAAGATATGGGAACCCCTATCTCTAGACAGAGACCAAGCTGCTCTAAAGAGGACCCTGTGTCCCAAAGCAAAGAGGTTAAAATTAAATAGAACACATATGGCAATCGGTGGTCAGATTAGAGCAAGAGACATCATAATAGAAAAAACAGTTTGTGAATAGTGCCTCAATCTCATGTAGAAGATCTCTTAATATATAGAAAAGGCACTGACTCTAATAAGTCATAACACACAGAACGGATAAAGGCTATATCCCATTGCTGTATAAATACAGAAAAAATGCAGAACTGCCACAGCGATACTCATCTGCATTTTCTGCCACCTGCCAACAACCAGTTAACGCCTCAAAGCGTTTCGCCTTATTAGGCTCATCAGGAGGCCCGATGCTGCGATATCTTGTGTCCCATAAAGGTGCAAATAGCTTACCGATACTCAGTGCAACTCCCCTCTTTAAAGCCGCCGTGCAGAGCAACAGCTCCGCCCACTCACGTTGCATGGCGTCTCTGCGCGCCAATTGCCTCGACACCCATCCACTGTTGCTCCAATCAGCTAACCAGACTCTCCAGCAGCGTCATGGTGACCAATCCGATGTCCTCAGACAGAAAATCTCCCAGCATTCACCAGTCAGCAGAGCTGAAACTGTTTGCCACGTCTGACATACACGCAGCGTCACTGCTGGATCGCCAATCAAATGTCTGTGGATAAGCCATCTCACAGCGCTCTCAAAGCACTGCGGCTTAGAATCGCTGTCCACTCCGAAGTATATCACCCACATGTAAAATACACTCTCCAAATAAATCCACAGTAAAGCGCTAGGTATGGCATATAGACCGATGCTCAGTAGTCTTAATATGTTTTTCTTTTTTCGGCATGATGATTATCACGCAGGTACGCAAATGTAAATCGCATCATAACCTTCAGCGGTGTGAACAGGAGTCAGTGGGCATGCCCCTCATTAAATGAATTGAACACTCTTTTAAAATCAAAATATATATACCTATAGGAAAAAAGCATTATAGCACATATATATCGATCCTATAGTTGTTAATCCGATGTTAAATGATTTGCAAACGTAGTTGAAGATAATAATAGATATGCATCAAAATATATATACAGCATCCCTAGCACACACCTGTTAAAAAATTAATATGCCAATGGAGCTGAGATTAATAAGAGCTGCTAACATTCATTAGAGGGTGGATCTAGATACGGCAGTGACGAGGGGAATTTTTTATATATATCCAATATTCCATGATAATGCATGGGAATCCCATTAAAAATGGGAAACACAAACAAAACCCAAAAGACCAATATCCTCAAAGCAGAACACATTATTCTACTGTGGCTCATAAGAAACAGGCAAACGACAGTTGCTCATTCAACCCCCTCGGCTCTAGGGACTCCATCCTGAATATCCATTCACATTCTCTCCTAAGAATCACCTTGTCCACATTACCTCCTCTTGGGTTAACATTAACAACCTCTATAGCACAAAATTTGATTTCACCGAGGTCGCCTTTATGGCACGTCCACATATGCATTGCAAGCGGGGTTTCTCTTTGATGCCTTATGTCCCCAAGATGTTCCCCCACTCTTCTTCTGAACTCTCTCCTAGTCTTACCTATGTAATTTTTAGGGCACGAACACGTGGCCATATAGATGACCCCTGTTGTCTTGCAGTTAGAGAAGTCACGATGATAGAAAATCTTGCCTGTACTCGCACTACAAAAGGACTTCCCTGGTCTCATATATTTACAAAAACTGCAATCCCCACACTTAAAAAAGCCGCAGGGTCTCCTATCTAGCCATGTCCCACCAACCCCTGGTCTCCTATAAAGGCTATGGACCAGCATGTCCTTGATTGATTTGCCCTTTCTAAAGGTAATATTGGGACGCTCACCAATGATATTTTTCAAATCTGGATCTAACCTAAGGACATCCCAGTGCTTGGACAGGACCTTCCTGACCTCCTGATGATTTACATCAAAAGTCCCGATGACTCTTATTATTTCTGTCGAGTCTCCAGTCTCACGTTTCTGCAGCAACTTACCCCTGTCTGCTTTCCTTGCAAAGTCATACGCCGTGTTTAAAACATGTTGTGGGTATCCCTTTGCCTTAAACCTACAGAACATGTCACCAGCCTGTTTATGGAACAGGTCATTCCGGGAACAATTCCTCCTCAATCGTAGGAATTGTCCCTTCGGGATGCCTCTCTTGAGGGGAACTGGGTGGTGGCTCTGACAAAACTAATAAACTATTTGTACTTGTCGGTTTCCAAAATATACTAGTGGAGACACCTCCCATTAGATCTTTTTTGATTTTGATATCTAAAAATGGTATTTCGGTTTTATGAATTTCTGAGGTAAATCTCAGGTTCACACTATTTTGATTCAGTTCTCTTACAAACTCTTCAAACTGATCTTTTTCCCCTGTCCATATCATAAAGACATCATCTATGAACCTGTACCACAGAGAAATCAGACCGTGCCACCACTTCTCTTCTCCTCCAAACACAATAGTCTCCTCCCACCAGCCCAGGAACAGGTTTGCATACGAAGGGGCACAGGGGCACCCCATCGCAGTGCCCCTGAGCTGGTGGTAGAATTTTCCATCAAAACAGAATGCATTATGGGTCAATACATATCGCAAGAGCGAGCACAAAAAAGTATTATGCCCTCTACAAGCTATTGACCTCTGACTCAAATAGTGTCCCACACCTCTGATGCCTACGTCATGTGGTATATTGCTATAGAGGGCTTCTATATCAATAGAAGCCAACCAAGCATCCCCCTCCAGATGTACGCCCTCTAATTTTAGCAATAGGTCGGATGTATCCCTTAAGTATGATGGCATAGAGACCACAAAGGGGCGTATTATCTGGTCGATATATAAACCGCTATTTTGTGTCAAAGAGTCCACACCTGATACAATCGGCCTCCCTTTGAGGGGATTGAGGCCCTTATGTATCTTTGGCAATGCATAAAAGGTGGCTACCATTGGAAACTTAGGAATAATGAAATCAAATTCAGTCTTTGAGATCAAGCCCTCCACTAGGGCCCTATCCACAATCAATTGCAACTCCCCTTTGAAGGTGACCATAGGATTCTCTTTTAAGACCTCATATGTCGAATTATCCTGCAGTATAGCCTGGCACATTTTACGGTACTCAGCGTGGTTCAAGATTACCATATTACCCCCTTTGTCGGAGGGTTTCACTACTATTTGGTCATTTTTCTTTAAGGCCTCAAGTGCTAGTCTCTCACTGGTCAACAAATTATCATTATTCTCCCATTCTGGTCCTGTTAATCTCTTAAGGTCCCTTTCTACCAAACTGGCAAAGATATCAATGTTTCCCATATCCCCCAGAGGTGGCATCTTTTCGCTTTTATTTCTTAAAGTAGTAAAGGGACCTTTCCCAGCAATGGGGGCTCTATTATTTTCATTTAGAAGTCCAATGAGCGTCTCGTATCCTCCAATGTCCTCCTCATTAAGGCCCTGTTGTCTACAGGCCTCACGACTATTGTGTCTAAAGAACTTTTTCCACTTGAGTTTCCTACAAAACAAATTCAGATCTTTTACCCACTCAAAACAATTGAACCTATTCAACGGCACAAAATTCAGGCCTCTTGAGAGGACACTCTGTTCATCCATAGTGAGGATGTGCGAGGATAGGTTTATAATCTGACCTTTTAATGGTTGAACCGAGTTCTTAATTGATAACCCGTCCTCGCACCTTGTTCCAAAAAAGAGGAAGAGGAGACAGCGGGGTAAAGGGCTGAGCAGAACCAGAACCTAAACCAGATACTAAATTGGAACCTGGAGAGGGAGAGGGAGTTGGCATTCGTATACCTCCCCTGTGCGACCCTCTTCCTTTTTTCACATATCTGCCCCTCCCACCTTGCCATCTCTGTCTCGACAACGTCTCTCTGTACTGATAAGTACCCCCTGATACCCTCTCTGTCCTTTCTGTATCAGAGGTATCAATATCAGATGAAGAAGCCTCAGACTGTCTTTCTTTTTGGTAACTAAAAACCTGATTGTCACTAAAGTCCTTAAGATCTCTATGAAACTGGAGGTGCTTTCGCTATTTTAGTAGGGCCTGATATCTCTCAACGGAATTTTGTAGTACTCCCTCCCTTCTATTAAAGTCGGTATCCCCTTTAAATTTCAGGACTTGTTCAATCAGTTTATTTAATTCCCCAGTGACCCTCTCAAACACCTTCCTTTCTTCTACCAATAGGATTTGCATAAATCTGAGAGATGACTCAATGGATTCCTTCATCCACACATTCAAAAGGTCCGGTGAAGAGATTCTGGGGGAAGGATTGATGTTTATCCTCAAACCTCTTGGGATTATCCGATTTTTTATATAGTTCTCAAGTGTCCTGAGTTCCCACCAAGATTTCAAAAAGTTTTTATAACCTCCATAGACTTCATTAAACAAATTTTTGAGAGCCAACGGGCCAGTATTGCCCTCAACTGACCCTACTGTATTGAATGCCTGATTTGCATCTTCCAGCCACAAATCTGAATTAATGGGGCCTGCTAGAAAACCAGCCATCCCAGGTTCGAATATAAACAATTTCAATTACAATGTTGTAAGGGTTCTCAAAGTCAAATCATACATATATATCCCTTAAAAATGGTACTTTATTGTTTAAAAAACCACAAATGTGGTATACACCAGAAAAAGCGTGACTAAAGATGAAAAACAAAAATTAAAGTGTTCAAACAAACAAGCCCATACTAAGGTGACACCTTGGAATCCCTCGTAAAGACTAAGCTGTATCCTGCCTGTCCGCGGAGGTTGGCACCCTAGGGGGGAACGTTGTGGCGTCCCCGCTCAACGATGGCTGTCCCTAGGGGCCCTGATAAGCCCTACCGCCACTAGTGGTCCCTTCTACCCGATGCAAGATATGGGAACCCCTATCTCTAGACAGAGACCAAGCTGCTCTAAAGAGGACCCTGTGTCCCAAAGCAAAGAGGTTAAAATTAAATAGAACACATATGGCAATCGGTGGTCAGATTAGAGCAAGAGACATCATAATAGAAAAAACAGTTTGTGAATAGTGCCTCAATCTCATGTAGAAGATCTCTTAATATATAGAAAAAGCACTGACTCTAATAAGTCATAACACACAGAATGGATAAAGGCTATATCCCATTGCTGTATAAATACAGAAAAAATGCAGAACTGCCACAGCGATACTCATCTGCATTTTCTGCCACCTGCCAACAACCAGTTAACGCCTCAATGCGTTTCGCCTTATTAGGCTCATCAGGAGGCCCGATGCTGCGATATCTTGTGTCCCATAAAGGTGCAAATAGCTTACCGATACTCAGTGCAACTCCCCTCTTTAAAGCCGCTGCGCAGAGCAACAGCTCCGCCCACTCATGTTGCATGGCGTCTCTGCGCGCCAATTGCCTCGACACCCATCCACTGTTGCTCCAATCAGCTAACCAGACTCTCCAGCAGCGTCATGGTGACCAATCCGATGTCCTCACACAGAAAATCTCCCAGCATTCACCAATCAGCAGAGCTGAAACTGTTTGCCACGTCTGACATACACGCAGCGTCACTGCTGGATCGCCAATCAAATGTCTGTGGATAAGCCATCTCACAGCGCTCTCAAAGCACTGCGGCTTAGAATCGATGTCCACTCCGAAGTATGTCACCCACATGTAAAATACACTCTCCAAATAAATCCACAGTAAAGCGCTAGGTATGGCATATAGACCGATGCTCAGTAGTCTTAATATGTTTTTCTTTTTTCGGCATGATGATTATCACGCAGGTACGCAAATGTAAATCGCATCATAACCTTCAGCGGTGTGAACAGGAGTCAGTGGGCATGCACCTCATTAAATGAATTGAACACTCTTTTAAAATCAAAATATATATACCTATAGGAAAAAAGCATTATAGCACATATATATCGATCCTATAGTTGTTAATCCGATGTTAAATGATTTGCAAACGTAGTTGAAGATAATAATAGATATGCATCAAAATATATATACAGCATCCCTAGCACACACCTGTTAAAAAATTAATATGCCAATGGAGCTGATATTAATAAGAGCTGCTCACATTCATTAGAGGGTGGATCTAGATACGGCAGTGAGGAGGGGAATTTTTTATATATATCCAATATTCCATGATAATGCATGGGAATCCCATTAAAAATGGGAAACACAAACAAAACCCAAAAGACCAATATCCTCAAAGCAGAACACATTATTCTACTGTGGCTCATAAGAAACAGGCAAACGACAGTTGCTCATTCAACCCCCTCGGCTCTAGGGACTCCATCCTGAATATCCATTCACATTCTCTCCTAAGAATCACCTTGTCCACATTACCTCCTCTTGGGTTAACATTAACAACCTCTATAGCACAAAATTTGATGTCACCGAGGTCGCCTTTATGGCACGTCCACATATGCATTGCAAGCGGGGTTTCTCTTTGATGCCTTATGTCCCCAAGATGTTCCCCCACTCTTCTTCTGAACTCCCTCCTAGTCTTACCTATGTAATTTTTAGGGCACGAACACGTGGCCATATAGATGACCCCTGTTGTCTTGCAGTTAGAGAAGTCACGATGATAGAAAATCTTGCCTGTACTCGCACTACAAAAGGACTTCCCTGGTCTCATATATTTACAAAAACTGCAATCCCCACACTTAAAAAAGCCGCAGGGTCTCCTATCTAGCCATGTCCCACCAACCCCTGGTCTCCTATAAAGGCTATGGACCAGCATGTCCTTGATTGATTTGCCCTTTCTAAAGGTAATATTGGGACGCTCACCAATGATATTTTTCAAATCCGGATCTAACCTAAGGACATCCCAGTGCTTGGACAGGACCTTCCTGACCTCCTGATGATTTACATCAAAAGTCCCGATGACTCTTATTATTTCTGTCGAGTCTCCAGTCTCACATTTCTGCAGCAATTTACCCCTGTCTGCTTTCCTTGCAAAGTCATACGCCGTGTTAAAAACATGTTGTGGGTATCCCTTTGCCTTAAACCTACAGAACATGTCACCAGCCTGTTTATGGAACAGGTCATTCCGGGAACAATTCCTCCTCAATCGTAGGAATTGTCCCTTCGGGATGCCTCTCTTGAGGGGAACTGGGTGGTGGCTCTGCCAATGTAATAAACTATTTGTACTTGTCAGTTTCCGAAATATACTAGTGGAGACACCTCCCATTAGATCTTTTTTGATTTTGATATCTAAAAATGGTATTTCGGTTTTATGAATTTCTGAGGTAAATCTCAGGTTCACATTATTTTGATTCAGTTCTCTTACAAACTCTTCAAACTGATCTTTTTCCCCTGTCCATATCATAAAGACATCATCTATGAACCTGTACCACAGAGAAATCAGACCGTGCCACCACTTCTCTTCTCCTCCAAACACAATAGTCTCCTCCCACCAGCCCAGGAACAGGTTTGCATACGAAGGGGCACAGGGGCACCCCATCGCAGTGCCCCTGAGCTGGTGGTAGAATTTTCCATCAAAACAGAATGCATTATGGGTCAATACATATCGCAAGAGCGAGCACAAAAAAGTATTTTGCCCTCTACAAGCTATTGACCTCTGACTCAAGTAGTGTCCCACACCTCTGATGCCTACATCATGTGGTATATTGCTATAGAGGGCTTCTATATCAATAGAAGCCAACCAAGCATCCCCCTCCAGATGTACGCCCTCTAATTTTAGCAATAGGTCGGATGTATCCCTTAAGTATGATGGCATAGAGACCACAAAGGGGCGTATTATCTGGTCGATATATAAACCGCTATTTTGTGTGAAAGAGTCCACACCTGATACAATCGGCCTCCCTTTGAGGGGATTGAGGCCCTTATGTATCTTTGGCAATGCATAAAAGGTGGCTACCATTGGAAACTTAGGAATAATGAAATCAAATTCAGTCTTTGAGATCAAGCCCTCCACTAGGGCCCTATCCACAATCAATTGCAACTCCCCTTTGAAGGTGACCATAGGATTCTCTTTTAAGACCTCATATGTCGAATTATCCTGCAGTATAGCCTGGCACATTTTACAGTACTCAGCGTGGTTCAAGATTACCATATTACCCCCTTTGTCGGAGGGTTTCACTACTATTTGGTCATTTTTCTTTAAGGCCTCAAGTGCTAGTCTCTCACTGGTCAACAAATTATCATTATTCTCCCATTCTGGTCCTGTGGCCCATGAGAACATGTCCTGATGTGCAGGCCCAACTCATATTCTGGAGGTGAAGGTCGCTTTTACTCACGGTTCAAGACTTCTTTTTACGACAATTTTCCAGTAAGTTAAATCATTTTAATGATTTTAGTAAACACATAGGAGGTAATGTTACGGAAATAGTGGAGTCCTATAGCCGAGGGCACCAGAGTATGGACATATATTATAAATATTAAGGTAACATAGTCATCGTAGTCTTAACATTTCGCTTAAAGGTAAATACACTGATATAAGAAATTTATTTCATGATTATATTATAAATCCCACTACAAAACAGGGTTGAAATATTTGCTCAGAAATACCTGACAATTTTTCTCTGTCTATAGCTGTCTATTCAGAGTTTTCTCAGAATATGTGATAATGTGTTATAGTGTACCCAGGAGCTGAGTAAAAAGAAAACTGCTCAGTTTATGACAAGAGTTTATTTGCATTTTTACAATAAATCTCCGGGCAGACGCAGGTGCTGTTTATAAAGTTTAATGTACATGAACCATTTAGTAGTGATAATATGGCCTAAGATTCAGTCACCCAGTGGTCAAAGTTTGATAGGGCCAGTATCATCACATTTTTGGCATTTTTTTTTTGTTAATGCATAGATATAGGTTAAATTATTTAGGATTACATTGTATTCAATTCCAATGGGCAATCCATAAGGGGGGCTTAAGAGACTAAAAAAAAAAACAGCAGTGCCACACTTCACAAAACTACAAACCATGGACAATTGTGGTTCTGTTTCTAAGGGCTCATACCCATTTGCGAATAAAAAAAACGGTCCGATTTCAGGATCAAAAATTTGGACGAGTACTATGCGAGTGTCATGCGAGTGTAATGCGATTTCCGTGCGATTTTTACATATCACATTCGTATGCAATCCGTATGCAATGCCATTTTAACATCAGGTTTTACATAGAGAAGTTCTCTCCATGTAAAAACTCATGATAAAATAGCATTGTAAAAAAAACCTGTACACATCGTTTTAAAGCAAAAGAAGCTTCAAAACATATATATATATATATATATATATATATATGTAATGTTCACTTCTAAAGATATATAGATAGATATAGTAAATAGTAAAAGCTGGCAGATGCCGCATACAGTACAGAATAGAATAGATACTGTAGAATAGATATATACATGAAGAATAGGTGTGTATATATATATGTCACACACACGCATATATATATATATATATACATATATTTTTTTTGAGAGAGAGAGATAGATAGCAGAATAGCTGTTAATTCATTTGTTGGATTTTGTAAAATAATTGCAAAAGCCGACAAAATATGAGACATGGTTTCCATATAGTATATACACTGGGAAAAAGTTCAGAAACTTTCCCACGCTCATTAGTTCATCTCCGGTCAGCCGGGGAGGCTGCGCAGAGATGAAATAATTCATTCTGTCAGTGGTTTACATTGGGCTGGTCGCATTAGCACCAGTCCCGTTGTAAACCACTTAACCCCTTCTGATGGATTGCAGCAGGGGTCCTGACTGACCAGAGGGAAGGATATTATTGGTTTTTTGTTTTATTTTTTTACAGGTCCATGGTTTCTTTATGGATTAGCAGAGGAATAAATTTGGTCAAAAACTTGGTGTCTTTATTTCATTAAAATAATTTTTAATTAATGTCTGTGTGTGTTTTTTAACCCTTTCCTATTATAGGGTTAATAATGGATAGGTGTCTTATTGACACCGCTTCATTATTAATCTGGCTTAATGTCACCTTCCAATAGCAAGATGACATTAAACTATTCTTATTAACCCATTAGCCACTGCTACAGGGCAATGGGAATAGAGAGGCTAAGTGTCTGGGGCAGATTTTTGTAGTCAGGGGGGCCAAAAACAATGGTCCCTCTCTAGGCTATTAATATCTGCCCTCACTCACTGACTTTCCCTCTCTGGTTGTTAATTTATCGTGGGATCCCACACAATTTTTTTCAGCGAATTAACCCCTTTGTTTAACACCTAGATGTCCCAAATTTTACACACAAACCCTATTCTAATTATTAGTCAAAGACATATAAAAAAATAAATGAAATGAAATGGTTTACTGTATGTAAACCATGTGTCATTTCATGTCGGGTTTTGTAATGATTTTACAGAAGCCGGCAATTGAATTAGTGGCTACTCTGCTATGTAAAACTCTATGAAATATAAATATATATATATGTGTGTCTCAATGACATGTATATATATATATATATATATTCTATGTGCATATATCTACTCTTTCGTTAGTGTTTTAATCTGTCATTGGACTCCATTATATGTCCATTTTGCAAGCCTGGGAGAAAAACTCGGCATACGGATGCCATACGGATGCTTACATGCACAAAAAACGGAGCCACACCTTGACAACGGATGACATATGAATCACTGTTCAGGGAACATACTTTTATATGTTTGGTCTGACTCCAGCCTTATAATACACATTGGCTGTTCCAAAAGCAAAGTACATGCAGGTGCCTTTTTCATTTAGAGGTCTATAATGGTGAAAAAAAAATGAATGATCTTATGGGATTTTCCTATTTATGTTTTTCATAGGAACATTTTCCAGAAAATCAATGTAAAAAGACAAACATTTTTTACAATCTGTAATATAATTAATATAGTAATAAATCCTTGAAAAACAGTAGAGTAAAAAAAACAAGAAGTCTTCTTTTTAAACGTGATCTCTGACAAGCTGTCACAGCTTAAGTTAAAGTAGAGCAGGCAAAAAATACAATGGATAATAAAAAAATTAAATACATCTCCGAAGCCAAGATTCCTGAAAGACTCAGCAATGCAGAACAGAAATACTGAACATCTGCCACTTCCTTCTTGCTGCTTATTGCTGGAGCGAGGCGCTTATAATGCTATATGCAGCCCCAGTAATGCTTCTATTATGACCCATAGAGGATCAGACTAGGGCCACATTGTCAAGGGAGTTTCAGTCTTCCAATTAGAAATCGTCCAGACCTGAATAAGTAAGATGCTTCTTTATAGGACATGCCGGCAGGGAGAGAGAATGACAGCCACACCAGGTGTGGGCCGTCCTCTGTCTAACTCAATACATATTCTTAAGAGTTTAAATAGCAAAGCCGAAAGGGTGTTGAAACATTGCGTTTGCAGACAAGAGTACATGGAATATGCTTAGCTTGTTAGAAATTCTTATCTACGTTACCAGAGAAGTCATACAAGACAAGGAAAGCAGCTAACGTTCACAAAAAGTAACGCCCAAAAGTAGCACCCATGTCTTTACAATACAGTCAGCTGAAAAGAGTTTCAAAGTCTTAAGCAAAAATAAATGGCATATACTGTATGCAGTCATGTGCATAGATACATACATACATATATATATATATATATATATATATACACACACTCACATATACATACACGCATGGGTATATATATATATATACACATACATCCATGGACACAAAAGAAAGGACTTTATTACAATTATTATAACATTCCCTCATCTTGTAATAAAATCATCTATCTGTACACATTGGGGACAGATTTCTTTTTGTCAGATTTCACAGAAGATCTTCATATAATCTAGAGGGAGAGTAATATGCTCAGTATATTTATCATTAAGTCCAAAAATTTTCATTCTTTTGTTGGATTCCAAGGTCTCCATTCCTTGATACATAGTTTTTGTTATGGCAGAGTCAATCAGTCTGTGAACAACTCCTCTAATGCATAGAATAGCACAGCGTCCACAAACAATCAGCACTTCGGCCACGATGGTAAGAGATGTCAGCGCAGAAGTGAATAATCCGGACCATTTCCCAAACCATCCTTCAGTCCAGGAATATGTCGTCATATCCAGCAACAAAATCCTCCAAACATTTTATATACACCTCCCTTTTCTGCTACTAACTTGTCTAATGCCATCCTATTCTACCAAGCCATGAGAGGAGTTGGTCCTAATTACTCAGCTATCTCTTTAACTGCATCTCGGGTATAATTAACAAATCTCTGCTGGTTATAGTATATGTAATTTATCCAATCTACATTCATTTTTTATAGTCACCCATCAAATTATGGATTCCCACCCGGCTGCTACCTGGATCCTAGCCTTGTACTCGGTGGTCACTCCCCTGGGAACTCCAATATCATCTATGTAGATACTAGAATCGAAGGATCCTTGCGGAATTTCACGCTTTTGTCTCTTCCCACTACGTACCTTTGGCCATATCCCTGTTGACAACAAGTGGATCGGCATGATTGGCTGGACCACCGCACAATCCCCTCGGGAACCATGTGGTAGTTTGGCTCTTATCTTTTATCACCGCATAACCACCATATATCCGCTCTCAGGGTAGTGTGGTCTGACCATATGGCTGAGTACTTGGCCCTGTGGGAGACAATGATCCATTCTCTACAAGAGTCGCCTTGGAGCTCTCCGAAGTCGTGCCCATGCCCTGGAAGACTAAAACAAGTATAGTTACCAGGATTAGCAATCACCTGTGGTGGGATATCCCGTTTCTCAAGTGGAGGATATAAAAATGGTAACATTTTACATTTTCCTTCCCTTTCTGAGCAGACATAAGTTTTACTATACAACTTAATTTTTTTTTAAGCTTTTTGCAATGTAGTTAAGCCATTCTAGCATTCATTCTTCTCCTCATAGCCTCTCTCTAGAGCTAGTTTATCTTCATAAGTTAGGTTAGACAATCTAACTATGAACCCTATAGACTCTGTTAGGGTTAATTTCTGACATACCTTCCTTGGATCTTGGCTTAGTTTCACAGCTTGTTCCCTATCTCTGTATCATTTATACAACAGACAGAAATCCACTAACATGGCAGCCTCCTGCCCAATTTCAAAAGTAGGATTTAAAGTCCTAAATCTGAAACCATTCTACCACCCTGGACTTTCCTCTCCTGCTGGGTCTATTACCCTCCACTCTCCCATCACTATGGTCACGAAAAATATACATGTGACTAACCCTGATGTACACATCCTAGATCTGACCGTCTTGTCCGGGTAGGGGGATGAATGGGATACTTCACCAGTTTGAGACAAGCTTTCCCTTGTGGAAAACCTCCCTTTGTAGCTGGACTTTGACAAGCAAGTCAGATCCTACTCTGTCCCTACCTGTCTGACAAGTTTACAGTATGAGAGATGGATCCAGGAGTCTTGACCGCAGTAGGAGAAGTCTACAGGACTTGGTAAGGACCTTCCCACTTAGAATGGTGCTGGTGTTTCCTCTTTATCACCTTCACAAGGACCCAGTCTGCAGGTTTCACGATCTCAGGTTTTGTTAGTGGGTTTCCTGGAACAAAACTACGAGTAGAAACTTCTTTGTGAATTAATATCTTAGCCATATATTCTGCTAATGTACAATCAACGTCCTCATCTATCCTTTTAAAGGATTTTAGCTGAGGTAACAAAAAAGGTCTCCCGTATATGACTTCAAAGGCTGTCAGCACTACCGATGTCCGTGTGACATACATATTTAGTACAACCAATAGGAGACAGTGCAACCAATTTTCCTATTTCCTGCATGGTCTTTGTCAACCTATTTTTCAAGCTCCCACTGTGTCTCCCAACCAGTCCGGCTGACTGAGGATGACAGGCACAGCGGTTTCCCAACTCAATTGACAATGTTTTAGGTAATAATAACATTACTTAGTTTACTATATATTTTCTGGAACCCCAAATCTGGGTATGATTTCCTTTAGAAGGGCCTTCGGTACAATTAATGCATCAGGGTGGACAGCTTCAATCCACCTGCTGAAAGCATCCATAATAACAAGGCCGTACTTTTTCCCTCACACTTGTTAAATAAAATCCATACAAATGTGTTGGAATAAGTATTCAGGGTGAGGACATCGTCCTCTCTCTGGTCTCAGATTCCCTTAGGAATTATTTTTGCACAAGTAATGCAGATTAAACAAAAATTTTTAATAGTTAGTAAAGCCATACATCATAAATACGTAAGATATGACCTCTACCATCCCTCCTGTTGAGACATAGCTTATGCCATAGCTCAATACTATGACATATCTTAGGAGGTTAATGGGCAGTTTATACATATAGGTCATCTTTAACCCCTTCACCCCCAAGGGTGGTTTGCACGTTCATGACCGGGCCAATTTTTACAATTCTGACCACTGTACCTTTATGAGGTCATAACTCTCGAACGCTTCCATGGATCCCGGTGATTCTGACATTGTTTTCTCGTGACATATTGTACTTCATGTTAGTGGTAAAATTTCATTCAAATAACTTGCGTTTATTTGTGAGAAAAACGGAAATTTGGCGAAAATTTTGAAAATTTCGCAATTTTCCAACTTTGAATTTTTATGCCCTTAAATCACAGAGATAAGGCACACAAAAAACTTGATAACTAACATTTCCCACATGTTTACTTTACATCAGCACAATTTTGGAACCAAAATTTTTTTTTGTTAGGAAGTTATAAGGGTTAAAAGTTGACCAGCGATTTCTCATTTTTACAACACCATTTTATTTTTAGGACCACATCACATTTGAAGCCACTTTGAGGGGTCTATATGATAGAAAATACACAAAAGTGACACCATTCTAAAAACTGCACCCCTTAAGGTGCTCAAAACCACATTCAAGAAGTTTATTAACCCTTTAGGTGCGTCACAGGAATTTTTTTGAATATTTAAAAAAAAATGAACATCTAACTTTTTTTCATAAAAAAAATACTTCAGGTTCAATTTTTTTTATTTTACCAAGTGTAACAGGAGAAA
The DNA here is from genome assembly GCF_039654945.1 of Dendrobates tinctorius. NCBI lineage: Eukaryota > Metazoa > Chordata > Amphibia > Anura > Dendrobatidae > Dendrobates > Dendrobates tinctorius. Next base: position 18,215,581 of record NW_027361917.1, read on the forward strand.
TTGAACTGCAAAAGTTATTGTGCAATTTGTCCTGAGTACGCAGATACCTGATATGTGGGGGGGAACGACTGTTTCGGCGCATGGCAGAGCTCAGAATGGAAGGAGCGCCGTTTGACTTTTTCAATGCAAAATTGGCTGGAATTCAGATTGGACGCCATGTCACGTTTGGAGAGTCCCTGATGTACCTAAACAGTGGAAACCCCCTACAAGTGACCCCATTTTGGAAACTAGACCCCCCAAGGAACTTATCTAGATATGTGGTGAGAACTTTGAACCCACAAGGGCTTTACAGAAGTTTATAACGTACAGCGGTACAATTAAAAAATCATATTTTTTCCACAAAAATGATCTTTTCACCCCAATTTTTATTTTCCCAAGGGTAACAGGACCCTAAAAGTTATTGTGCAATTTGTCCTGAGTACGCTGATACCCCACATGTGGGGGTAAACCACTATTTGGGCGCATGGCAGAGCTCGGAAGGGAAGCAGCGCCATTTGACGTTTTTGGCTGGAATTGAGATCGGACACCATGTCGCGTTTGGAAAACCCCTGATGTACCAAAACAGTGGAAACCCCCCACAAATGACACCATTTTGGAAACTAGATCCCCTAAGGAACTTATCTAGATGTGTGGTGAGAACTTTGAACCCCCATGGGCTTCACAGAAGTTTATAACATAAAGCCATACAATTAAAAAATCATATTTTTTAAACAAAAATGATCTTTTCACCCTCAATTCTTATTTTTCCAAGGGTAACAGGACCCTAAAAGTTATTGTGCAATTTGTCCTGAGTACGCTGATACCCCACATGTGGGGGTAAACCACTATTTGGGCGCATGGCAGAGCTCGGAAGGGAAGCAGTGCCATTTGACGTTTTTGGCTGGAATTGAGATCGGACACCATGTCGCGTTTGGAAAACCCCTGATGTACCAAAACAGTGGAAACCCCCCACAAATGACACCATTTTGGAAACTAGACACCCTAAGGAACTTATCTAGATGTGTGGTGAGAACTTTGAACCCCCATGGGCTTCACAGAAGTTTATAACATAAAGCCATACAATTAAAAAATCATATTTTTTCCACAAAAATGATCTTTTCACCCTCAATTCTTATTTTTCCAAGGGTAACAGGACCCTAAAAGTTATTGTGCAATTTGTCCTGAGTACGCTGATACCCCACATGTGGGGGTAAACCACTATTTGGGGGCATGGCAGAGCTCGGAAGGGAAGCAGCGCCATTTGACGTTTTTGGCTGGAATTGAGATCGGACACCATGTCGCGTTTGGAAAACTCCTGATGTACCAAAACAGTGGAACCCCCCACAAATGACACCATTTTGGAAACTAGACCCCCTAAGGAACTTATCTAGATGTGTGGTGAGCACTTTGACCCCCCCAGTGCTTCACAGAAGTTTACAACGCCCGGGCGTGAAAATAAAAAATTCGTATTTTTTCCACAAACATGATCTTTTAGTCACCATTTTTTTATTTTCCCAAGGGTACCAGGAGAAATTGGACCCCAAAAGTTGTTGTCCAATTTGTCCTGAGTATGCTGATACCCCATATGTGGGAGAAAACTACTGTATGGGCACACGTCGGGGCTCGGAAGGGAAGTAGTGACGTTTTGGAATGCAGACTTTGATGGAATGGTCTGCGGGTGTGATATTGCCTTTGGAGAGCCCCTAATGTACCTAAACAGTGGAAACCCCCCACAAATGACACCATTTTGTAAACTAGACCCCCCAAGGAACTTATCTAGATGTGTGGTGAGCACTTTGACCCCCCCAGTGCTTCACAGAAGTTTACAACGCCCGGGCGTGAAAATAAAAAATTCGTATTTTTTCCACAAACATGATCTTTTAGTCACCATTTTTTTATTTTCCCAAGGGTACCAGGAGAAATTGGACCCCAAAAGTTGTTTTCCAATTTGTCCTGAGTACGCTGCTACCCCATATGTGGGAGAAAACTACTGTATGGGAACACGTCAGGGCTCGGAAGGGAAGTAGTGACGTTTTGGAATGCAGACTTTGATGGAATGGTCTGCGGGTGTCATGTTGCCTTTGGAGAGCCCCTAATGTACCTAAACAGTGGAAACCCCCCACAAATGACACCATTTTGTAAACTAGACCCCCCAAGGAACTTATCTAGATGTGTGGTGAGCACTTTGACCCCCCCAGTGCTTCACAGAAGTTTACAACGCCCGGGCGTGAAAATAAAAAATTCGTATTTTTTCCACAAACATGATCTTTTAGTCACCATTTTTTTTATTTTCCCAAGGGTACCAGGAGAAATTGGACCCCAAAAGTTGTTTTCCAATTTGTCCTGAGTACGCTGCTACCCCATATGTGGGAGAAAACTACTGTATGGGCACACGTCAGGGCTCGGAAGGGAAGTAGTGACGTTTTGGAATGCAGACTTTGATGGAATGGTCTGCGGGTGTCATGTTGCCTTTGGAGAGCCCCTAATGTACCTAAACAGTGGAAACCCCCCCACAAATGACACCATTTTGTAAACTAGACCCCCCAAGGAACTTATCTAGATGTGTGGTGAGCACTTTGACCCCCCCAGTGCTTCACAGAAGTTTACAACGCCCGGGCGTGAAAATAAAAAATTCGTATTTTTTCCACAAACATGATCTTTTAGCCCCCATTTTTTTATTTTCCCAAGGGTACCAGGAGAAATTGGACCCCAAAAGTTGTTGTCCAATTTGTCCTGAGTACGCTGACACCCCATATGTGGGAGAAAACTACTGTATGGACACACGTCGGGGCTCGGAAGGGAAGCAGTGACGTTTTGGAACGCAGACTTTGATGGAATGGTCTGCGGTTGTCATGTGCGTTTGGAGAGCCCCTGATGTACCTAAACTATTGAAACTCCCCACAAGTGACCCCATTTTGGACACTAGACCCCCCACGGAACTTATCTAGATGTGTGGTGAGCACTTTGAACCCCCAAGTGCTTCACAGAAGTTTATAACACTCGGACGTGAAAATAAAAAAATCATTTTTTTTCCACAAAAATGATATTTTTGCCCCCAATTTTTTATTTTCCTAAGGGTAACAGGAGAAATTGGACCCCAAAAATTGTTTTGCAATTTGTCCTGAGTAGGCTGATACCCTACATGAGGGGGTAAAACACTGTTTGGGCGCATAGCAGAGCTTGGAAGGGAAGGAGCACCATTTGACTTTTTCAACTCAGAATTGGCTGGAATTGAGATCAGACGCCATGTTGCATTTGGAGAGCCCCTGATGTGCCCAAACAGTGGAAACCCCCAATTCTAACTCCAACCCGAACCCCAACACGCCCCTAACCCTAGCCCTAACCCTAGCCCTAACCCTAGCCCTAACCCTAGCCCTAACCCTAGCCCTAACCCTAACCCTAGCCCTAACCCTAACCCTAGCCCTAACCCTAACCCTAGCCCTAACCCTAACCCTAGCCCTAACCCTAACCTAACCCTACCCCAACACACCCCTAGCCCTAACCCTAGCCCTAACCCTAATGGAAAAATGGAAATAAATACATTTTTTTTATTTTATTATTTTTCCCTAACTAAAAGGGTGATAACGGGGGGTTTGATTTACTATTTATGGCGGTTTTTATGTTTGGCGGCTGTCGCACGCTAAAAGACGCTTTTTATTGTAAAAATAGTTTTTGCATCACCACATATTGAGAGCTATAATTTTTCCGTATTTTGACCCACCGAGTCATGTGAGGTCTTATTTTTTGCGGGACGAGTTGACGTTTTTATTGGTACCATTTTCGGGCACGTGAAATTTTTTGATCGCTTTTTATTCCGATTTTTGGGATGCAGAATGAACAAAAACCAGCGTTTCATGAATTTCTTTTGGGGGGGGTGCGTTTACACCGTTCCGCGTGCGGTAAAATTGATAAAGCGCTTTTATTCTTCGGGTCGGTACGGTTACAGCGATACCTCATTTAGGTCTTTTTTTATGTTTTTGTCGGTTTTATGCAATGAAAACTATTTTATATAAAAAATAATTATTTTTGCATCGCTTTATTCTGCGAGTTATAACTTTTTTATTTTTTTGCTGATGATGCTGTGTGGCAGCTTGTTTTTTGCGGGACAAGATGACGTTTTCAGCGGTACCATGGATATTTATATGCGTCTTTTTGATCTCGCGTTATTGCACTTTTTGTTTGGCGGTATGATAATAAATCATTATTTTTTGCTTCGTTTTTTATTTTTATTTTTTAAGGGGTTCGCTAAAGGGGTTAACTAATGGGACAGTTTTATAGGGCAGGTCGTTACGGACGCGGCGATACCTAATATGTGTACATTTATTGTTTGTTTTTTTTATTATTTTAAAAAAATGAATTTATTGGGGAATATTTTTTTTTTTTTTTACTAATTTATTTGGCGATTTTTTTTAATTTATTTTTACACTTTTTTTTAAATTTTTTTTTACTTTATTACATAGTCCCAGGTGGGACATCGCTGTCCTGTGACAGATCGCTGATCTGTCACATCACAGATCACTGTGACAGATCAGCAATCTGTCACAGGCAGTGCACAAGGCTTCCTCATGCCTGCGCTTTGCAGGCACTGAGGAAGCCAGCTTCCCCAGGCCCCCGAAGGCCCCCGTCGCCATCTTGGATTCGGGGGCCTGGAGGATAGGAGTCCCCCGCAGCAGCGCTGCACATTGCGCTGCCGTGGGGGGCTCAGGGAAGCACGGAGGGAGCCCCCTCCCTGCCGATGCTTCCCTTTAACTCCCGGTACACCGCGATCGCGTTTGATCGCGGTGTGCAAGGGGTTAATGTGTCGGGGGCGGTCCGTGACCGCCCCTGACACATTGTGCCGGGTGTCAGCTGTGATAATCAGCTGACACCCGGCCGCGATCAGCGGCGCTCACCACGTGGGCGCCGCTGATCGCGGTAGACGTACTATCCCGTCCCCGGTCATACGGGCCCGGGTACCGTGGACGGGATAGTACGTCTCATGTCAGGAAGGGGTTAAAGATAACCCCTTTTGTTACCAATTTTTTTTTTTTTTTTTTTTTTTTAATTTTAATGCCAATAGCATGTCATCCACATATAAGTGCATCTGGCTGCCTTCTGGTGACTCACATTGAGCTAGGTGATTCACAGTACCCTTGTGGGATTCTGGTGAATGTATACCTGCTCCCCTTATATATGAATACAAACCAAACCTGGCTATCTGGATGTACCAGGATGCTGAAGAAGACATTACTGATATCACTGTAAAGACCTTATGTTCCGGCCTCCAGTCATTCAGCAGAGTATGGGGGTCTGGCACTGTGGGGGCTCTTGTTATCACAGCCTCGTTTACAGATGGGGGCGCCCTCCCTACTGGAAACAAGGTTGTGTTACAAGGTGAGCTGGACAGGGTATAATCACCCCTTTTATCAATCCCACATCTGCAGGTAATGAGGACCACAAAGATTCTGGGTATGTGGTCAATTCTTCCTCTAATTCTAGGAAAGGATCAGCATTTCTCACTCGTTCCCCTGCCTCGCTGCAGGTGGACACTGGGTTTAGAAATGGTGTTCCACTTTAGTACTTGTGAATATACCTGCAGTCTGGCATTGTAAAATGAGCCATCACCCAAATCCTCCCATTGTTACTTTCCTTACACTCTTCAACAAAATCACCAAGGAATTTCCATGATCTACCTTTACATCTGGAGAGGGAAACATGTGGCACGGTGCCTCTAAAAAGCAAAAACAACAATTTAATTTGTTCTGACAGTTTACAACTGGCGGCACAGTTCCCTTTATAATTCCAGTATATGGTGTGCAAAGAACAATCTAGAGCATGGAAATTCAAATAGTTTACATCAGGACCCCTAAAATACCCGTAGTACATGGTGCAGTGTAGTTCTTCTGGTGTGTGAACATCTACATTTGTGTACCTTTATCTATTGCTTCCTTGATGAAGGACTCAATAACTGAGGATGGTCCTGCAGTTATTAGATCTAGACTGTAATAATATCTAGATTCCCCATACCCCTGGAGCACCATTGTCTCAGCCATCGATTTCACCTATAGTCCTGCAGCAGTAGGAATTATTCCCAGGCTCAGAGCTTGCATCATATCCCTCCCACAAAGATGATAATATAACTTGTGCAACTGCACTTTTACCTGTGCCGAGGGCCCAGTGTCTCCACAGGCATAGGCAATGGTTCTCTGTGTCTTACCACCTGCTCCTTTTACCACTATGCAGGCAGCAGACAGCCCAATAGTCGGTATCTCTTCTGGATGTACTAAGGTTCTGGTGCTCCTGAATCAACAAGACAAGTGACCTCATGGCTTCCCACAAGGACGGTTCCTTCTGGAAATACAGTGTTTTACAAATGTATTTCTGCTTTAGCCAAATTAAATATTTCCTCTCATTACACCTTTCTTGTACCAAATGTTCACATTTTATGAAACTAAGTTTATCATCAAATGCAACCCATCTGTCAATCTGTCAAAAGACACATTCAGTGTCTCCTAGTGGCCCCTTCTTATCTCAAAACCACAACCACATTCCACAACACATCTCATGTTAACAGCTTATCTCCCACCTCAGGACTGTGAGCTCTGGGTGGTGCCTTCTCCTTGTTTGTCAAGACTAAAAAGACATTGACAGGGATATACAATGTTTACTCTCTATTTGTTATAATATGTAAGAGTTAGGCCTATAAGTTACCAATAAGGACACATTGCACATTTGATCTGAAGACTGTTCTCTCTGGATACCTGATGAGAAAGGACCATATCCAGTTTCATTCCAGGGATACCTTCTCGGTACAATCTTAATAACTTTCCAGCCATCAGATGAAATGGTCAATAACAATCCTGCCTTACAATGAGGACAAGATCTTAAAATATATATCTATGGGATAAAGTCCCATAATGATGTTACATAAAATTCTTAAACACAAAAAGACAAACAAGATGAGGACTATACACAATATAAACCCTAGAGCACAATGGATTTCTACCCACTTTTAAGAAGTTTGACAAATATCAGTGAAATTCATAAGTCAACAAGAAGATAAAAAACCAATAGCAACAATTCAATTGCTGCTACTAATATCCAGGATCTAAATAATCTTCACTGATTACACCATGTCCTAGGTATTTACCAGCTTGTATCTCTATATCTTGCCATCTCCGTCCAATGAAGACCTGTAAGGGCCTAGTATGACAACACAGTGTAACAAACATGAAAATCCCCAAGGGCTATGGTCACTGATATGACAGATACATATACTCACAACGTACAACAACTTCCACAGTTAGAGACTGGAAATACACACGTACACAGAGACGTATTATCAGACAAGAACATATAAGACAAGAGATTAAAGTTCCCTCGTACTCCTATTCCTGAAATGCTGAGATAAAGTCCAATGACACCGCCTCTTTATATACAGAGACATTCCCGTTCTTAATATCAGGTATTCAGAGCACCACAGGCGCAGACTCTCCTCAGTGAAACGAGGAGGGTTCATTCACTCTGTGTTATTAAAAGAAAAACACATAACAAAACAACATAGAATATTCTCTATGGGGATCAGGTGACGTGTACCTAGGTGATTTATACCACTATAATAACCTATGATTTGTCTCCAGTCCACAGATGACTGTTGACCACGCCTACTGGACTCCCTCATTTACATTCACTCAAGATAACATTCAATGAGTCTCATGTGTAACATAAAACATATATTTATGGCGTTTTAGTTCTATGTAATTTTAAAAGACAGACAAAACAGCACACATAACAGAAAACAACATTCAACAAAGTACAGAAGACAAAACAGAATACCGGCAAAAATTCATCTTATACCGGATTCCTTAACCCCTTAGTAGCCCTTTTTAAAAACAGCACCCCCTGACATATTGAAAACTTCTGTCAGATAGTTTATTAACCCTTCAGGTGATTTACAGGAATTAATGCAAAGTGGTATAGCAGGGTACAGCAAGTTGTCAGCTATAGTAGACAGCCGACAGCTGCTGGATCGTCACCTGTGTGGGGATGATATTCTCTTATATCTCAGGTCAGTAAAAAGACATATTGGCTGTCATTAAGGGGTTAATCTAATGAGAATCTCCCTCGATTCTCCCATCTAGATCAATTTAACGTGCACACGGAGTTTTTATTCCACAGTAGCCTTCTCACACTGGCTTTGTACCAATTCAAAAAATAAAAAATAAAGATTATTGTTATTCAGAGGAATATCTTAAAAGAACAAACAACAAACCCCAAATCTATGGAGCTTCGCAACTTACAGGAGTTCTTATAACTCTAATTGCATGTAAACCTCCAACATACAGGAGCCTCTCACTAACCCCAATTGGAAAAGTCTACCAGTTCCCTATTCAATTCCTAAAATAACATACATCCCATTCAAAAATAAAAAATAAAGATTACTATTATTCTTCGGAATATTTTACAAGAACAAACAAACCCCATACACTATGGAGCTTAGCAATTTACAGGAGTTCTTATAACTCCAATTGCATGTAAACTTCCAATTTACAGGAGCCTCTCACAAACCCCAATTGGAAACGTCTACAATCACAGTTCCCATTCAATTCCAAGAATAACATTCATACTGGATTAACAAGGTTACCGAATACAATGAAAATTATTAAATGTTCTTACCTGTATTCAGATACAGACGATTCCCAGAGATCCTTAAACTATACGAAATCCATCACTTTCCCTCAGACCGGGATAACTGATTAATGCCCCTGGTGACGCCTAATGTCAAGGCGGAGGACTTACTTAAGGAGTTCCAGACTCCCCCGTGCACGGTTTGCAGTACTCACCGGTGAGGGAAAGGTGTTGGATTCCCGGCCAATGCACCAAAATGTCAAGGGAGTTTCAGTCTTCCAATTAGAAATCGTCCAGACCTGAATAAGTAAGATGCTTCTTTATTGGACATGCCGGCATGGAGAGAGAATGACAGCCACACCAGGTGTGGGCCGTCCTCTGTCTAACTCAATACATATTCTTAAGAGTTTAAATAGCAAAGCCAAAAGGGTGTTGAAACATTGCGTTTGCAGACAAGAGTACATGGAATATGCTTAGCTTGTTAGAAATTCTTATCTACGTTACCAGAGAAGTCATACAAGACAAGGAAAGCAGCTAACGTTCACAAAAAGTAACGCCCAAAAGTAATACCCATGTCTTTACAATACAGTCAGCTGAAAAGAGTTTCAAAGTCTTAAGCAAAAATAAATGGCATATATGCTGTCATGTGCATAGATGCATACATACATACATATATATATACACACTCACATATACATACATGCATGGGTATATATATATATACACATACACCCATGGACACAAAAAAAAGGACTTTATTACAATTATTATAACACACATTCACACCTTCAGTATTTGATGAGTATTTTAAATTGTAAGCCAAAACCAGGAGTGGAGCAATCAGAGGAAAAGTCTAATAGAAACACGTCATCACTTCTGTATTTATCACCCACTCCTGGTTCTGGCTTACAAATACTGATGTAAAATACTGAATGTGTGAACGCATTCTGAGCTAGAATGCACAAATGACACTTATTTATGAGAATAATTTGCTGACCTATTACCAGGGTTCTCCAAACGTACAGCATTTCAAAGACTGCTGCCCTTCTTTACTAGAAAAAAAATGTACTTAACTGCATGTCATGGCAACACCTAGCAATTAAAGAAAGTCTGTTAGTCCAAAATGACTTTTCAAACCTAGCACATTCACTTGGTGCTCCCTTGGCATGACTATGAAGTTCAGTGCATCTTTCCAGCTACTTGTTTTCCATGTATCTCTGGACTGCTCTTCCTTGATTGACAACACTGGTTTTAGAGGAGGAAACCTGACCACGAGGGAAAAATAACCCAGACATGGGGCAACATACAGATGTGGTGTATTGTCAGATTCCTAGCTTAAAGCATTGCTTAAACAGCATATTTTGAAGTGGTGTCTGGAAGTGCATTGAGGTCGAATGATGCACTTCAATATTCTCAACTTCACGCTGTATTCATTGTCTCGCAGCTCCCTGTCCTCGCTGATTGACCAGTCATTTGCCAGGGTACATAACCACTGATCTCTCAGTCAGCCAGGGGTGGATGCTGCTAGGAACTAAACATAGGATAGCTGAGAAGTCAGAAGTGCATCATCAGACCCCAATGCACTTCCAGACACAAATTCAAAATGTGATTTGTTGCTTATGGATCGGTGCATTGGTGTCATAAAGGGAGCACATGGCTTATATTTTGCAGATCTACACAATCATGTTAATGGTTTAGGGGGTTCTGACAGGTTTCCTTCAAAATTATACAAAAAGTTTAGATTATAAGATCACAAACTGACATTAATGCCCTTTCTAAAATTTGCACAGTGCTGGTTTTTGTCTACTTTAGTGGATGACGGGAGACGTAGCAAAAAACATCAAGATTTCTAATGAATCATATTCAAACATCTACTGCTAACAATTGGAAGATATGATTACATACATTGTCCCTTTGAGAAAATGTTTGCCTGCTGACTTAGTTTGTTTTAAAAAAACAAAACAAACTTTATCTCCTCCAGGGAGTCAGGCGGAGGATGGAGTGCCAAAGCATCCTTCAGACGTTCACACAGGCCTCTAAGGAACAGCTCCCGAAGGGCGGCATCACTCCAGGAAATCTCGGCTGCCCAACGTCTGAATTCAGTACAGAACCATTCGGCCGAGTGCTCCCCCTGACAGACACTCATCACCTTGTCCTCAGCCAAACGCACTCTATCAAGCTCATCATAAATAAGCCCTAAGGCTTCAAAAAACGCATCCACAGACATTCTCTCAGCGGCAGAAGAGGAAAGCGAAAATGCCCAGGCTTGTGAGGACCCCCTAAGCAGGGACATAACCACCCCCACCCTCTGTTTCTCATCCCCAGAGGAGCGGGGTCTCAAAGAGAAAAAGAGCTTACAGCCCTCCTTAAATGCTCTGAATTCATCTTTGTTACCAGAAAACGGATCTGGCAATTTAACCGGGGATTCGGGTGGGACTAAAATGACATCTCTATTCCCCACCTGCTGGAAGCCTGCGGAAAGTACCCCCTGAACTGAGTCCTCAACCCGCCGTTGGGACTGGGCCAGAGCTTGGTGTTCCAAACTAAGCTTCTGCAGTGACTGAGTCAAGCATTTCACATGCTCAGATAAAGCACACATTGGGTCCATGCTGCAGAAGTGAGGAGAGAAAAAAAAATAGCAGGCCAGTTATAATGTCAGAAACACCGCACTGAACTTGCTCACTGAGCGAGTGCGCGTGTCCTGAGTAAAGCGAACTGTGCTCAAAGATACCTGTGGAGCGGGCAGCAGCCGAGTAGATGCGTACTTCTGAACCGCAGGACCTGAAGCACGTGACTGCTAGGGGCGTGGCCTAAACTCCAGAGCACTAGGAGCTGCAAGAGAACTCCTATCAGGGTAACTGCGAGACTAAGTTACCAAGGGGCATAGACAGGGAGGATAGTCAGGACGTAGCCAATGAGTCATACACAGAGATAGCTGCAAGGTACAAGAGGGGCGAGCAGAGAGTAGTCAGATCACAGGCAATGAGTCATACACAGAGAGGATAGCACAGTACAGAATCAACAGGCAAACTCACAACGGGAAACAAAACTGGGTCAGAACCATATAAGCAAGCTATAGCAACAAACAGGCACGAACAGGCACACAGAGGTCAGCACACTCGGCCAAAGGCAAAAGTATAACTGGCAGGGATTGGAGCTTCCCAGGGGTTTAAGAAGCTCTCCCAGAACCATAGAGAGGCCACAATCATCAACCCCAGGTGTGCAGGTCAAAACCTGCACTGAGCTCCAGACATTAACCCCTGACGTGCAGCTCAAAAACCTGCACTGGGGATCATGACAATGCTGCTGTGCATTAGTCTGTGCCTACTGTAAAACAGCATGTTAGTGTGAAACAAAAATTATTATTATTAGCACTATTTAACATATTTTATATTTAATATATGCAAAGTTAAACATTGACAGTATGACTTTGAACTAACATACATAACTTACTCTTCAACATTAAGCACACATATCATACACAATGAAACAAATAATGAATGAACACTGTCACCTATGCCTCCCAGTCTATCCTTGCTTAATTGGAAAAATAATTTGAACTACATTATTTATTAGTACTTAAAAAAGCAAAGAAGCAAAACTTTTCTCCAGTGATAGATAGATAGATAGATAGATATTTGTATCTATAGTGGGTGAAATTGAACAAGTCATCAATTTTCTAAGTACGTTCACAATGGTATGTAAACGTTTGGCACCCCTGGTCAAAATTTCTGTTATTATGAACAGTAAAGCAAGTTGAAGATGAAATGATCTCTAAAAGGGCTAAAGTTAAAGATGACACATGATCTTTGCATTTTAGGCAAAAAATGTTTTTAATTTTTTACATTTTAGAAATTACAAAAAGGAAAATGGGCTGATGCAAACGTTTGGGCACCCTGCATGGTTAGTAGTAGCACCCCCTTTTGCAAGTATCACAGTTTGTAAACACTTTTTGTAGCCAGACACGAGTCTTTCAGTTCTTGTTTGAGGGATTTTCATCCATTCTTCCTTGGAAAATTCTTCCTGCTCTGTGAGATTCCTGGGTCGTCTTGCATGCACAACACAACTATTTTGAAGTCTAGCTACAAATTTTCAATGATGTTCAGATCAGGGGACTGTGAGGGCCATTGTATAATTTTTAGCTTGCACCTTTTGAGGTAGTCTATTGTGGATTTTGATGTGTGTTTAGGGTCATTATCCATTTGTAGGAGCCATCCTCTTTTCATCTTCAGGTTTTTTTTACAGATGGTGCTATATTTGCATCAAGAAGTCTTCAAACAGAGGCTGGACAGCCATCTCTCTGGGATGATTTAGTGAATCCTGCTTTGAGCAGGGGGTTGGACTAGATGGCGCAGGAGGTCCCTTCCAACTCTATGATTCTATGATTCTAAGAATTTGTTGAAAATTAATTGAATCCTTTCTAGCCCTCTACCCGTGAAATGTTCTCCATGCCATTGGCTAGAACACAACCCCAAAGCATGATTGATCCTCTCCCATGCTCAGTAGTGTAGCTACCAGGGGGGCAAAGGGTGTGGTCGCCCCAGGCCCTTTGCTCTGAGAGGCCCACCTGGAGCTACTGCCACTGTTAGCTATACCGGCGTGGTGCGCATGCTGATCTAGTTAAGCTCCACTGTAGTCCAGGGTAATCAAGGAATCAAGCTTGTTTAGATATTCATTTGCATACTTCTGACTCTGAATTTTATGGTGAGGAGGCAGAAGAGGTTTTCTCCTGATGACTCTTCCATAAAGGCCATATTTGTGCAGGTATCTCTGAACAGGAGAACAATATACCACAATTCTGCTAAATCTTTCTGAAGGTGTTTTGCAGTCAAGAGGGGATTCTGATTTGCCTCTCTAGCAATCCTACGAGCAGTTCTCACTGAAATTTTGTTTGGTCTTTCAGACGTTATCTTGACCTCCACTATTCCTGTTACTTGCCTTTTCTTAATTACATTTCAAACTGTGGAAAGGGCAACTTGAAGACGATTTTCTATTTTCTTTCAGCCTTTTTCTGCTTTGTGGGCCTCCACCATTTTCATTTTCAGAATGCAAGAAAGCTGCATAAAAGAACCGATGGCTGCTGTTTTTTGGCACAAGCATAGAGGAGGCTGGGTTTTTATAAAGCTGGGAAATTTGCATCCCCTGGCCTTTCCTAACGATGATAATGAACAATCTATAACCTTAACAGGCTAATTAAGGTCTGAAACCTTGGACGCACGTCTGAGTACACAAATCTCCAAGGCTGTGCAAACATTTGCATAGGCCCATTTTTCTTATTGTAATTTTTAAAATGTAAAAAATGACAGTAAATATGTATGTTTTTTGCCTAAAATACAAAGGAAATGTTTCATCTTTAACTTTATGCCCTTAAAGATCATTTGATCTTCAAGTTGGTTAGCATTCACAATAACAGTAATTTTGACCAGGGGTGCCCAAACTTTTACATGCCACTGTATTTCTAAAGGTGCTAATGACTTGAAATTCTTACCAGATGTCATTAACAACCCATAAAATCCACACAGGCAAAGAAATCTAACCACAAATGTCCATAAATTAAGTTATCTGTAATAAAGAGAAATGACACAGGGAAAAAGTATTGAACAAATGAAGAAAGAGAGGTGCAAAAAACAATGGAAAGTGATAACACCAGCTAAAATCCATCAGTAGTTGAAAAGCAATTCTGCCACTTAGTGAAATATAGTATCAGGAATTGTAAAGAATATTATTTCACCGTAAACCAGCCACGACCAGATGCTCCCCACAAGATTTCAGACAGTAGAATGAAATTAATCATTAGAATACTTTTTCCCTGTGTCATTTCTCATTATTACACATAACTTAAAGAGAATCTGTCACCATATTTGACCTATCTAAACTATTACTATGGGCATACAGGTTATAGACTGCTGAAAAGAGTGATTCCTATATGTCTCATGTAAGGTGCCTTGTTGTGGATAAATCACCTTATCACTTTATATAAATGACCTCTTCCAGGCTCTGGGGAGGATGGTGCCTGGAAGATAACTCTGCCTCCAGAGCTTATTTTACATAGAATCATAGAATCATAGAATCGTAGAGTTGGAAGGGACCTCCTGGGCCATCTGGTCCAACCCCCTGCTCAAAGCAGGATTCGCTAAATCATCCCAGTCAGATGTCTGTCCAGCCTCTGTTTGAAGACTTCCATTGAAGGAGAACTCACCACTTCTCGTGGCAGCCTGTTCCACTCATTGATCACTCTAACTGTCAAAAAGTTTTTTCTAATATCTAATCTGTGTCTCTTCCCATTCAGTTTCATCCCATTGCTTCTAGTCTTTCCTTGTGCAAATGAGAATAAAGTTGATCCTTCTACAATGTGACAGCCCTTTAGATATTTGTAGACAGCTATTAAGTCTCCTCTCAGTCTTCTCTTTTGCAAACTAAACATTCCCAAATCCTGCAACCTTTCCTCATAAGACAGGGTTTGCAGACCGGTCACCATTCTGGTCGCTCTTTTCTGAACTTGCTCCAGTTTGTTGATGTCTTTTTTAAAATGTGGTGCAGTGGTGAAGGGGCAGTTACCAGTGTGATGTGTAATGGCCACTCTCTGCTCTCCTGATCTCACAGCAGAGCTGTGTGTCGTTATAACTGACACATCTGCAGGTTCCTCTCGGCTTCAGCTTCCAGCTCATAGGCAGACTGGGCTGCAATGCTGTTACAATACAGCAGAGCTCAAGAGCTGCCAAAAATGTGTTTGCCAGAAGACAAATTTCAGTTCTTCTGTTCTGTGTTAGTTAGTTGTCTCTCACTGGTATCTCCTCATTCATGTAAAATTATCTGTAGAGGCTGAGATATCTTCAGGGCAACGTCCTCCCCATAGCCTGGAAGAGGTGATTTACAATTAAGAACAATTCTCTGGAATAAGACATCACATCTTAGATTTCAGTGTATCATTTTATTCAGCTTCCTCTGATCTACATGTTCATATAGACGGTTTAGGAGGGTTGATCCTAGTGACTGATTCTGTTTAATTTATGAAAATCTTTGTGAAAATCTATGGTTAGATTTCTTTACCTGTGTGGATTGGATGGGTTGTTATCGACATCGGGTGAGAATATCATGTGAATAGCACCTTTAGAAATACAGTGCGTCCGTAAAGTCATGGTGCACTTTTGACCAGTCACTGGAAAGCAACAAAAGACGATAGAAATGTAAAATCTGCTCCAAATAAAAGAAAATCTCTCCCAGCAATAGTGGAATTCTTGTAGTCAGTAATTGCAGTGAGCTGAGACATAATGTATGTATATATGTTTATATATTGGCCACAGCCTATGTGCATCTGCATTTCATACTATAGGAGTCTTAGCCTTGTTTTTTTTTTTGCTGTTTTTCCGCTTTGTACCCTTAACTAGACTATAACTCATCTTGGGTTGGAGACAATGAGAGCCACCTAGTGGTTAAATTGGAAATAGCAGCCTTTTAATTCAATTACCAATGATATAGTTGTGCTGTTTATTAGCTATACCTGTAGTGTGCATGGTTGTAATATACAGACATCAAGCATTATTAATATATAACAGGGATGAACATAAGAAGCATCTCTTATAAGCTTCCCATGTGTGTAAATATTATTGTAACTTATCATATACCGGTATCCTAAATATATCAATGCTGAAATATTTCTTTCAAAGGTTACTAAAAGTAAGAAGAAAACAGCGTATTGAATTCTTTCAGATATAAGGCTATTTATTGTAGTCTAATATCTTTCTGTGTCAGGTCACATGCTCCTTTACCACCATTGAAGCTTATCTAGGAGGTCCGACTGAAGGACCAAAGGTTTTGGTATTTTGATATGGAAAGAAGTGATTCTCCCTTAAAATATGTCTTAATTCAGATTTTAGGGTGCACTTAGATTGCCACCCAGGACCCCAATGATGCATAATATTGCCAATCACAGGGCCACAATACTGCTCCAACTAGCCCATGTTCCAATGCATTCATTTGTAAAGGCGAACAGGATGTAAATCTCGTAGTTGCGCAGAAGTGGTGAGACTGGCTAATAAACTCTGGCCTTTAAGAAAAAAAAATCCATTGATAGAAGACATTTTTATGCCTAGAATATTAAAAGTGTCAGAATGAATGACTATTATAAGAAAGGTGAGCCAATGATTGAGACCTCTTATAATCACTAAACTTTCCTCACCTTAAAATTATACAGAATGTGTTCATTATTCTATTAGAATATACATTAATGCTCCTTACAGAACTTGCACAGTGCTGCCTTTTTTTATCTACTTTAGTGATTGCTGGGAGATGTAGTACAAAATAGCGAAGCAGAGAGAGAGAGATTACCAGTGGATAATATTCAAGCAGCTGCTGCTAACAATTGTAAGATATGATTCAAATACCCCGAGTGTCTGTAATGTATGCCTCATAACATCTAATTTATTTGTCAGATTATTCTGAGAAGCCAGACAGCAAATAAACACGCATAAATCTGCTTATAAATGTGCCTGTCATGTATACTTCTAAAATACTTTAAATATCATTGATGAAAACATTTTTATTTTATGCATTAGTTAGTATATAAATATAAACTTACATTTAAATAATTAGATTTTTTTTAGAATTTTTTCAATTTTCGGTCAAGTGTTGGTGACAATCGCAGCATGCTGTCATTTCACTGGCACATTGAAAACAGCGGAGAAAAAAAAAACGGTGATGGGAGCTGCCCCATAGATGAATACTGGTCTGAGTTCTATGCGATGTATTATCGAATAGCACTCGTCCATATTCAGCGCTAGTGTGACCGCGGCCTTAATGGTACCGTCTAGGAGAGATACCTACCCCACAAGTCAAAGACTGATTCTTTACCCCCTTAAAGACCAGGGGTATTACTTTTGAAAGTCGCCATCGGTTTCAACATATCATGTACTGGAAAATGGGAAAAAAAATTCCAAGAGCGGTGAAATTGCAAGATATGCAATTCCACGTTTTGTTTTTTTTACCAGTTTCACTAAATGCTAAAACTGACCTGCTATTATGATTCTCCAAGTCATTACATTTCATAGACACCAAATATATCTAGGTTCTTTTTTAAGTAGTGAAAAAAAATCCAAAATTTGCTTAAAAAAAGGCGCTACTTTCCAAGACCTGTATTGTCTCTATTTTTTGTGATTTGGAACTGGTCTTATTTTTTGCATGCCGAGCTGATGTGTTCTTTTGATTGTATTTTATTGTAATGTAATGGCAACCAAAAAGAAGCAATTCTGGCGTTTGAATTTTTTTTCTCGTTACGCCATTTAGCGATCGGGTTAATTCTTTTAAAATATTGATAGATCGGGCGATTCTGAAAGTGGCAATACCAAATATGTATTTGTTTGATTTTCTATTGTCTTATTTTGAATGGGGCGAAAGAGGGGTGGTTTGAACTTTTATATTTTTTTTATTTTTTAAATATTTTTTAAAAACTTTTTTTTAGTTTTTGCATTTACTTTTTTACATTTCGTATGCTTCAATAGTCTCCATGGAAGTCTAGAAGCTGCAGTACTTCCATCACTTCTGCAACCCACGATGATGAGATCCGGCAATCAGGCAATGACAACCATAGACCTCTGCTTCAGAGGTCTGGTTGTCATGCCAACCCATTGGTGACCTGCGATCATTTGATGGGATCACTGAAGGGCAGGATTTAGGACTCGCTTCTGGTAAGAGCGGGTTAAATTTCGCTGTCAGTGGTTGACAGCAGCATTTAACTAGTTAATAGCCGTGGGTGGATCACGATTCCACCCACAGCTGTTGCGGGCACATAGATATAGATCAGTTGATGTATGCCCGGAAAAGTGGGGGCTCAGCGCTGGAGCCCACACGATAGAGGGGGAGTCCAACGTGGGCATACTATTACGCTCAATGCCAGAAAGGGGTTAAAGGAATCTCTCAGAAGTAGAGATGAGCAAACCCGTGGATGTTCGGTTTCACCGGGTTTGACAAACATACAGTAAAAAGTTCGATTTGGGTAGAAACTTGACCTCAAACTTGACCTCAGACTCGAACCCAATAGAAGTCAATGACTTGTAAAAGCTTGTAATATAATCTTTGTTCGAGCTCGCAATCCACAGCAAGGCTTTCTACTGGCAGTCCAGTTAAAAATTGCACCCACAGAGCATGTTTCCAAATTTCCCCAACAGAAGGTTTTAACAAATTTCACACTCAGACAATGGCCCACTGGACCCCCACAGGCAGGGTTGCAAACTACACACAATGGCTTTTAGCAAACTACTTCCACAGATATGGGTTCAAGAATACACACATTGCCTTTTGCACAGTACTATGAGAGACATGGTTGCCTAACAGTAGAAGAAAAATTTGACACACATCCATCGACTCAGTTGAAGATTCTAAAAAGTTTTGGGTAAGCATGGTACTATCACAGTGACAAGTGCAGAGTACACATAGAGAGTGTTTTTGTAAAACTGTGCACACGCAAAACCTAATACTGTCTGTTAGTACAGCTGTGTCTTCTCCCTACACTAAGCAAAGTAGAAATAAAAAAAAAATCTTGAAACAGGTCCAAGTGTAGGAGGAGGTAAAGGAGGAGGTGGATGTGGCGGAATAATTGGAAGAGGCAGATGAGGAGGTAGCCAAAACAGTTTTTTGTGTTTTTTTATGGAGGAGGCCCCTAATTTAAACAAATGGCAAATAGAGTTGAAGACTGGCTGCGTGCGGCTGTTATAGGTATCTAGTCATCCAAAGGTATGGATATGTCTTGAGGGATCCATGCCTGGTTCATATTAAGGAATGTTTCATTGGATGTGGACAGGCGGATGCACCTGTCTATAAAGGCCCCCCTCTGTCGTGCTAAACACATGTTCCAACGGTATACTTGCTGCAGGGCAGGCAGGTATCTCCAAAGCATAAAAGGCAAGCTCAGGCCATGTGTCCAATTTAGAGACCTATCTATTAGTACGTGGAGATGTGTGGACAGATAGTCTTCCACCATGTTGTTATAATGCTGCCTCCTGCTAATACGGACTATATCAGATGATGTTGCTGGTTGTTGTAGCATGTTCATAAAGTTTTTCTACATTTCGGCTATGCTAACTCTGCCTTCTGAAGTGCTGGCGGTGCCACACCTGCGTTGGCGACTTCCTCCTCCACCTTGTTGTTCCACTGATGCCCAGCTCTCAGGTGGGAAAGAAATTAGTAGTTTTTCTACCATCGTGTGCTTGTTTCATGCATTTTGCGATCCATCTTGCATTACAAAAGTAATGATGATACGTTGTCCTTGTAGTGGACAAGCAGTTCTAGGTGGGAGGTTTATCATCTGGGTACTCTATTTCCCTTCAGCCACGCTCCATTGATATCCATGAATCTGAGTGCCACCTTGCTGTGAAATCAGCTGTTCCTCCTTCCTCGCCTCCTCTTCATCATCCTCCCAAACTGTCTCCTTCCTGTACAGATGGGTACCTGGCCAATGTTGAGACAGTAACCCACCCTCCGAGCCATGTGTGGACTACAGGTCTGATAATGGTGTGAATTGGCTCTGCGCCTCCTCCTGTTCCTCTTCCTCTTTTGCCACCACCTCATCCATTATCTCCTGAATAGTTTTTTCCTGCTGGCATATAAGTGGTATAGTAATGCTGATGATCGCATCATCAGCGCTGGCCATATTGGTGGAATATTCAAAGCAGCGCAACATGGCACACATGTCCTACATAGAGGCTCACTCATTAGTGGTGAAGTGGTGTTGTTCTGCAGTACGACTCATCTGTGCATGCTGTAAATGAAACTCCACTATTGCCTGCTGCTGCTCACACAGTCTCACCAGCATATGCAAGGTGGAGTTACACCTTGTTGGTACGTGGCATATCAGCAGGTGAAAAGGAAGGCAGAAGTGACGCCGCAGCGCAGACAGGTGAGCAGCAGGGTGAAAATAGTGAAACTGCCACAAACTGCCCACACTTTCAGCAGGAGCTTCGACATGTATAGGTAGTTTTTTAGGAAGCTCTGCACCTCCAAGTTTAGGGATGTGCATCAAATCAGCTAGGCCCAGGGCTGCTATGAAATTTCTCCAGTTATCGCACACCACAACGTTCACTGGCAGCATCTGTCTGCTTTTTTTTTCCCAGTCAGAGGAATTTGAGAACAGCCCGCTGTCATTTTCCCCTGGCTGTGCTCAAGTTGGTGGTACAGGTCTTCCTGTGACCGAATCAGGAGACAATGGAGGAAGAACAGTAGGATAAGGAGGGAACCTGGACAGATTAATATCCAGGAATACTAGGTGGTGGTACGACATGAGGTAGAACACCTTGTGCCTCCAACATTTACCCAGTGGGCAGTTAAAGAGATGTAACGTCCCTTGCCGTGCTTACTGGTCTACATATCAATGGTTATGTGGACCTTGCCACTGATGGTGTTGCGCAGTGCACACTTGATTTGGTCCACAACATGTTTGTGCAGGGCAGTAATGGCCCGCCTGGAAAAGTAGTGGCCGTAGGGAACAACGTACTGTGGGACAGCCATGAACATCATTTTTTTTTAAACTGTACAACTCCACCACCCAGAATGGCAGCATTCAAAGGACAGTAATTTTTAAATGCTATCATTCAGGACCATGGCTCATGGCTAGATTGGTATCTCCTCTTTCTCTCGAGGAATTGGGGACTAGAAAGCTGAACATTTCCATGGGACGGTGTGGAGATGCTCGGTTGTGGTGGTGATGCTGTCACTTTCTCTAAATGTGAGGACGCAGGTGACCCTGTTGGTCAGGTAAACTAAATAAACCTGTGCAAAGCTGAGTAATTCTACTAGCTTTATATGCCTAGATAACAGAGCGTCTTTACTGTATATAGAAGTATCTCATGATCACACTAATGATAATAAATCTTTTCAGGCTTTATATAGGAATATTTTCAAAACTGTGCAGTTCATGCATCATTATGTTTGGAAGGATTGTCATAAAGAAAGAAAGCTGCATAAATGTGCACAGATGGAGCCATTTCCCTCATGAGTTGTGATTTCTAGCTATTCCCATAAACATCCTGCACATGTCACACTAGAAGAAAAGCTAAGAACATTCGTGTAAAGACTCATAAAGTGGCAACCTTTTAAACAACCTTTCCTCAGATACTTCCACAGTACTTCTACTGACTAAGTATGAGCTCATATAAGGGCTCCTGCACAATGGCATGGAGCACTGCCATGTAGACTCCTTCCAGCTCTGTATGTATAAAGGTATTCTTCCCTAGAAGCAAGCACCACTCCAGAGTTTTGCATTTTTATTTCACCACTGGAGTGGTGCCACTAATCTAAGTTTTCAGTACTTAGTATTCTCCTCACCAACAGCTGTCTTCATCTTTTATCAACGCCGATCTGGTCCCGCGGCGCCATCTTGTGACTGCAGCATCTGACTGACAAGTCTATGAGAGCCTTGTTCTGGTCTTGTTCCAGTTCTCATAGATTTATGTTGAGATGTGACTTCCGACCTGCCCAGCAAACACAATAGCAATCCGACAGGCCACAACCTGCAGAAGACCGACCACAGCAGCGTCAAGAACAGATGAATATGGCAGCTGGTAAATATGAGACTCTTATTTTACTTCCACTGCTACACAGCGTATTCCTTTTTTAAAAAAATAGTCGATCTTACAGCTCAGATATCTGGGTCTTTTTATATAGTGCTACGGTAAGTTTTTTGGTCTTAGCAAAGGGATATTGCTCACAGGATTCTCTGGGAGCATGTCTGTAATCTACAGCCCCTTTGTGAAAACCATTACAATTAGCACTAACTAAAAAGGCCCATATGTCTGGAACTGTATGGCTGATTTAAAAAAAGAAAACCTGAATACTCCAGGGGAGAAGTGGGAATAAAATAATAGTAAAAACTGTCCTCTTTTTACTTGGTGACAGGTCCTTTTTAAATACAGAAATGGAGAATGCCTCAATTGTTTTTCAGTGAAATTTATACGAAGCAACTTCTGTATGAAAATGGAAGCATTATTATTATTATTTATTTATATGGCACCATTGATTCCATGGTGCTGCACATGAGAAAGGGTTACATACAATTTACAGATATCACTTACAGTAAACAAACTAACAGTGACAGACTGATAGAGAGGGGAGAGGACCCTGCCCTTGCGGGCTTACATTCATGCAAAATAGCTTAAAAAGGTTGTCCACAAAATATTGGTGGCTTACCTTTAGGATAGAGAAGAAGTACATCATATGATACAATGGATAGTGTCACTCAAAAGTACAACTCATCCCTCAATAAACAAGCTCTCACACAGCTATATGGATGGAAAAATTAAAACGTTATGGCTCTTGGAATAAGGGAAGGAAGAAATGAAAACACATACTTTATCAGATTCTATCAATACCTTCCATAAGGAAGTTTCAGCTCTCAAGTTTCAAATGGCCTATTCAGAGGACTACCGTATATGAGGAAAAGTAATCTAAAAAACTGCAGCATCCAGAAATCATCGAGCTCGTCTGACCTAAACCAATATATTACTAAGATGACTGCCCAAGTATGTCTGAATCTAACAGAGAGCAAAATAGTTCTTGACTCTTATAGAATCTTTAAACAAAACATTTAGCTAAAGACATTCCAAGAGATATAATGTCACTTTCAAGTCTTTCTCTACATGGAACAAACTGTTGACCCTTACCCAGAACTCTAAAAATCTTCCTTCTCTGTACAATTTGATCTCTCTCATTAAGGAATTATGCAAGAAGACAATCTCAGCAATGAAAACATTTTAAAATATTACAATAGAATTTATTCAAGCTGGGGTTAAGTACCAATGGATACAATCGGCAACTATCCAAGTTCACCAGGGTAATAAGATTTTCTCAATTTTTTCTAAAGCTGAAAGCCCCCAACTACTAAGAAACCTTAGTTGGAAGGACCTCAAGAGTCTTTGTATCCAACCCCCTGTTCAATACAGCAATGCAGGATTCACTAAACCTTCTCAGACAGATGTCTGTCCAGCCTTTGTTTGAAGACTTCCATTGAAGAAGAAATCACCACCTCTGGCTGTGACATTCAGGTCAGAGGGTGCGATGACGTGGTTAGTGCGCGCCCTCTGCCTCAACAGTCACTGACAGAGAACCCGGAAGACAGAGCCGCGCACAGCGGTGGAACGCAGACAGGTGAATATTGCCAGAGCCGGTGTCCTGAGCAAGTGGCGACATCGGCACCTGAACCCCATAGCACGCCGGTGTCCCAATCTGCTTAGGACACCAGCACCTGGCCCCCAGCGACGAGAGGTGAGTATGTCATTTTTTTTCTAATCGCAGCATTATTACATGGAGCATATTGTATTATGGAGCACATTATGAGATCACTATTAACCTTTGTGCAACATTATATGGGGTGTATTTTTCTATGGAGCATCTTGTGGGGCCAACATTATCCTTTGTGCATCACATATGGGGCATATTGTATTATGTTGCACGCTATGGGGCCACAATTAACCTTTGTGCAGCATTATATGGGGCATACTGTATTATGGGGCATGTTATGGGGCCACAATTAACCTTTGTGCAGCATTATATGGGGCATATATTGCTGTGGAGCATCTTATGGGGCCATCATCAACCTTTATGGAGCATTATATGGGGCATATTTTGTATAGAGCATCTTATGGGGCCCATCATCAACCTTTATGGAGCATCATATGGGGCCCATCATGAACTGTATGGAGCATTATATGGGGCTTCTGATTCAATATGGATATTCAAAAACATTTAACTTACTGATGTCTCAATTAATTTTACTTTTATTGGTATCTACTTTTATTTTTGAAATTTACCAGTAGCTGCTGCATTTCCCACCCTCGGCTTATACTCAAGTCAATAAGTTTTCCCAATTTTTTTGTGGCAAAATTAGGGGCCTCGGCTTATACTCGGGTTGGCTTATACTCGAGTATATATGGTATGTATATATATATATATATATATATATACACACACACATATTGTAGGGGTTGTAATCACTCTGGTGCGAAGGGAGGAAAACAGGAGGCACATTCATATAAAAGTTCATGTGGGTTTATTGCTTCATAAACCCAGAAGCAAAACAGAAAGTAAACAGCCTTTAGATCAGGCAAAGCAAAGTATAAATGTCCATAGCAGGGCTCTGCTCTGCTAGGTCTGTGGGCACACAGGTTGGGGTAGTGTCCAGTATTCAGGCTCATTCTGGAGCCACATACACAGGAGGCCTTCTGCCTCCCAACACACAGCCCATGTCCCAAACAGCCTCCATTATATAGGCTGCAACCACACCCAGATGTGAGGTATGTGGGTAGCCAGACCGGCCCATCTCTAATAGCTACCTGCAACCCAGTCACAGGTGAAACAAACAAACCTCTTAGTGCTTTTCATGCACTAGAGAAAATACTCTGGGTTACATTGCAGAGACAAGTCATCTCTGTGACACATATATATGTACCGTATTTTGTGGATTATAAATGTGTCCTATTGATTACCGGGGGGTGGTGCCTGCGGTGAAGCAGGGTCTCAGGGTCGTTGCTGGATGAGGCAAGAGTGGAGCGTTGCTTCAGGCCGCAGGGTGGGATGAGGGGGTGCTCGGATGTGCACCGCTCTGGGTGTTCGGTGGTGCTTGGGCTCTGCTGACATTTTGTGTAAGTCCAGAGCCCCCGCACTTGCATTGTTTACTATGTGATGGACTCCAGGAAAATGGCTGACAGGGGAGGCGCATGCGTAGATGGAGATCTCGGCACCAAGATCTCGGGAGATGAGAGCTCAGCGCTGATGAGCTCACATGGGCAACGCCATGAAGAAGCCTTCATGAGGAAACATCACATAAGTACTGCTTCCAGGATTATGGTGTAGTGTAGCATATTGTATTGTAGCTGGACCCTTGTAATCTTCATTGCAGGTACACTAACAGCTCGGTGTCACATTGATTTGGTCATGGAACCAATATTATGATTATAATAATTATTTCTCCAAAATATCATGGAGACGTTTTTCAACATGACAATGCCAGGATATGTGTTGCTCATGCTACTGTGAACAGCATGCATGGACTAAACATGCTACCATGACCTGAAGCATCTCCAGACTTGTGTCTCATTGAGCACATTTGGGACGTCATTGGTGGCAATTGCAAAGGGAGCTTCCAGCAAGGTATCTTAATGATTTGTGTCTCCAACTGCATTCAGCATGGCAGAACGTTCCTCAGACAACGAATAATAACCTCAAGTTGTGAAAGTGCGGGGACATTTTTTCATCATTTGCATATCATTAACATGTCTATTGATCATGTGATTTCTATAACTGCATGACTTTTCCTTCTTGGTGTTGTAATTTCAATGTTGAGGGTAAAAATGCAGAAATACAAATCTTTGCAGCATGGTCATTGTGCCATAGGCATGCCAATGGAATCTATAAGTAGAGGAGGATAATGTAAGCTGTCTCTACATCAATAAGGAAGTTTGTAAGCAGAACACTAAATCAAAAACAGGACAAATCAATTTACTAAAACCGCTAATGGAATATACAGTACATTTATTGTGCAGTGCAAAATTACATTCCCCTGCTTCATACATCTCATTTCACTGTCTGTCTCATGTGATCAGGTTTCTTATGGTGCTATTTTGTATCGAGGTTGTCTATTGCAGTGAATGTGGCCATTACTATGTTACTGTATGTGGCTGTATTTCATATGGAGGAATGTGGCAATTCTCATCTGATTCCACTGTTACATGCTAGATCTGATGCCATATCTGTGTGGCATGGGTCTTTACATAACATCCGATAGAGTCTGTATGACAGCAAGTACAGCTCTGTTCTAAGGCACAGTGAGAATTGCACGGTGAGGCTGCAGGATTTGAGAATTTCAGCAACATCTCATCAATAAGTATGATATTTGCTTTAAGGGAATCTGTCAGCAGGATTTCACAACCCAATTTGCTTATATGCACATGCACCTTTTTCAAAGATAAGTACAGCAATACCTTTACATGGCCAGTCTGTTCCTCAATTATTGAGATATCACCATTTGAATAGATATGCAAATGAGGTTGAAGAACTAGTCCTAGCTCTGAAGCCTCTGTCACTCCAGCTCTATTTCCTGCCCAGTCCTGCCTCCTTCTGTTTTATTGACAGCTCCTTTGCCTGGAATCACACAGCACAGAGGCTGTTAGTCAAGCAGGAGGAGGCAGTACTGGGCAAAGAAGAAGGTTGGGGTGGCAGAGGCTTCAGATCTACAGCAACTCTTCAACTTCATGTGTACATCAATTCAAATGTTGACTTATCAGAAATGGAGGAACAGGCTGGCCATGTAAAAAGTATTGCTGGACTTATCAATGAAATAGCTACATGCTCATAAAAAAGGTTTTGGAAAGAAATCCTGCTTACAAAATAACCTTGCAGCACCACTCAAGCAGTTTTTGTTTTATTTCACCACTGGAATGGTGCTAAAAATCCAAGTCCCTCGCCCTCTGTCTGATACCTTCTGGTGTTTTCATCTGTTGTCTCTGCCACTCAGGTCTGTATTCTGCAGGTTGTGACCTGGCAGATGCTCCAGTGTTTCATGGATCGAGCCAGAGATCACCAAGCAACGTAAATCTTTGAGAGCTTTGTTCTGACTCACATAGATTTGCATTGGGACCTCATGACGTAGCTTCTGACTTCCAGACACTTTTGTGGTGCTGAAAAAGCAGAGCCAAAAAATGGTGACGACACCAGAGGGTGAATCTATGACCAGGGTCAGGGGACTTATGCTTAAAGCACCACTCCAGCGGTGAAAAAAAACCTATGGAGTGGTGCTTTAACACTTCACTATTATGGACATTAAAATTATACACTTGTAATGATATGAGTATGTACTGACTTCTGGTACACCACATTTACCTTCTGATATTATTGCATCATGATGATATCATTGTGAAACCGCCACTTTCCCATTTTTCAGTTTGAGGTTTATTCAGTGAATCTTTTAAATGTCTGTCAATTAAATATTTTGTAATTGTATCAATAATGGTCTGTAATGGTTACTCTAGGAAAACTCGGACTTGTCAGTAATATATTCAATATATGGTATTTAAAGTGGTTGTCCAGTGAAAAAAGTTTTCACCTACCCACAGATAGATAATAACTTGTTGATCATTAGGGGTCTGAACACTGGAACACACACTGATTAGCAGAAAAGGGGACTTTTAAGTCCATTAGAATGGAGCTGGCAGTGCATTTACTCGACCGCAGCTGCATTTACTTCCTATAGGGTTGCTGAGCACGGGACTCATTTTCTTCTGACAGTCCATGAAGAATGGATGGAGAGGTGATCCGGCATCCAACCTACTGTGCCATTTTATAAAAGGTATAACAAATTCCCGAATCTTATGATCAGTTCAGGTCCCAATGATCGGATCTCCACCGATCAGCAAGTTAACACCTGTCCATTGGATAAGTGATGATAACATTTGTGAATTGGACAACCCTTTTAAGTGTCATATTAGTGCTGGAGTTGTTGCTATTTTAATAAGCCAATAGGTACAGAATGAACAATATAAAGCCTTACACCATGGTGATGTAACAACTCATTTTTATTCAGAACAAACTAGACATGTGGGGTCTTAAACCATTTCTGACATCGGGCGTAATAGTACGCCAATGTTGGACTCCCCCTGTTTGGTGCAGGCTCCGATATATACAGGTGACATGTGCCCGCAACAGCCTGAATCACGATACACCCGCGGCTGTTAACTAGTTAAATTCCGTTGTCAATCTCTGACAGCTGCATTTAACTCACGGTTCTGGGAAACGTGCTGGAAATCTTGCCCATCGGAGACCCCGTCACGTAACTGCAGGTCAGCGATGGGCTGCCATGACAACCAGGGGTCTCCAGCAGACCTCTATGGTTGTCATAGCCAGATTGCTATGAACACAGTCCGGTGGGCGGTGCTGATAGCAAGTGAGCATTTCTGCTACATACAGGCGATCTGATCATCACCTGTATGTAGCAGAGATGATCAAAGTACTGCAGCTTCTAGTCTCCCATGGTGACTGTTATGAATGAGTCACCGAAGGAGGAAAAAACAAAAATACAAGCTAAGTCCAGAAAACCAGAGAGGTTGGTAGCTATCGGATTGCAGACCCCTGATCCCATCCACAACAACCAACAGTAGCCGTGGGGGGCTCCTACGATGCTCTAGACCCCTCGATCACAGCCGGAGAACTAAATAGGCCTAAAGAAAGAAAGGGGAAATCTAAACTGCCCCAGAGCAGACCCCAAAGCAATAGGCAGCCCCCAACATATAATGACGGTGAAGCAAGATGAAAACACTAACACAGATAGAAAGATAGATTGAGCAAACGATGGGGCCCAAGCTAACTAAAAAGGACAGGATAGAAAAGCTGCTGTCTGCAATCCGTAAAAAACCCTACCAAAAAATGTCCCAACCGTCTGATAGGAAAAACAGGTCCTGAAGTCGCTAGGACTTCAAAAAGACTATATCAGCACTCAGGTAAATTCTGAAGACAGAGCAAAGAGACAAACTGATCAGAGACAAAAATGGACCTCAGTACACACCCGACCGGGGATGGCTGAACTCCAAAAAACAAGGTAAACAAAACAAAACAAAACTAATAAGTTCAATAGCAGAGCAAAAACTTATCTTTGGAAGCAGGAATCAGACTGGTCTCCAAGAATCCAGCAGAGAAATCACCAGCGACTCAGAAGGGCGTCGGCTGCCTTATATCCAGTCAGAATTTCCTGTTACCCAGTCATCATCTACCAGATCAGGTGTTTGGTAATCAGCCTCACTACCTTCCTTCACCAGAAGAGGGAGTTCATCAGACATCGACGGTGAAGGGGAAAATTAACTCACAACAGGGGACGATTGAAGCATGCAAAAATTTAAAAAAAGTTTTAAAAAAATAACAAAAATATAAAGGTTCAAATCACCCCCCTTTCGCCCCATTTAAAATAAAACAATTAAAGAAAATCAAATATTCACATATTTGGTATCGCCTCATTCAGAATCGCCCAATGTATCAATAAAAAAAGTATTAACCCGATCGCTAAACGGCGTAACGAGAAAAAAGTAAAAAAGCCAGAATTAAGGTTTTTGGTCACCGCAACACTACTCTACATTAAAATGCAATAAAAATAGAGATCCTATCTGCACCAAAATGTTATCATTAAAAACATCGGCTAGGCGCACAAACAATAAGCCCTCACCCAACCCCAGATCATGAAAAATGGAGATACTACAGGTCTCGGAAAAAGGTGCAATTTTTTTTTTTTTTTTTTCACCACCTAAATAAAAAAGAGCCTAGACATGTTTGGTGTCTATGAACTCACACATGACCTGGAGAATCATTATAAGTTTAAGCATTTAATGAGCATGGTAAAAGAAAAAGAAAAAAACAACTGTGGAATTGCACTTTTTTTGCAATTTCACTGCACTTGGAATTTTTTTCCCGTTTTCCAGTACACGATATGTTAAAAACCAATGGAGTAGTTCAAAAGTACAACTCATCTTGCAAATAACAAGCCCTCACATGGCCATTTTGACCAAAAAATAAAAAAAAGTTATAGCTCTGGGAAGGAGAGCCAAAAACAAAAATGCAAAAACAAAAATACCTCTGGTCGTTAAGGGGTTAATGGACCATTGTTTGCATCTAATTTCATAATGAAGAAAAAAATTGCAGAACTTCCAAATAGTTTTAATAGCATTTTTTACAAGCATCCTTGTTGTTTATTTTGCATCTGGTTAGAAATGAGCAAATTGATTCGCCGAGGACCAATTTTGAGTCGAATTTCCTAAAATTCACATTTTCATGCAAATTTGAATATTTTGAGATTTGATTCACAGTTAGTGGAAAAAAAGAAACCTTGCCGAGCACAATTTCCCACACTGCTGAGGCATCAGAATGCTGACAAATGGCATTTTGCATTGCTGCGCAGGCTTCTCCATAGTGCCCTAAGACATCTTGTGGATTATCAGCAGGGTCCTCTCTCTCCTGTAGAGTCTAAGCTCTTATGGTCAGCGGGGTCTTCTCTCCCTCCTGTAGAGTGTAAGCAGGGTCCTCTCTCTCTCTCCTGTAGAGTCTAAGCTCTTATGGTCAGCAGGGTCCTCTCTCTCTCCTCTAGAGTGTAAGCTCTTATGGTCAGCAGGGTCCTCTCTCCAGTAGAGTGTAAGTTCTTATGGTCAGTGGGGTCCTCTCTCTCTCCTGTAGAGTATAAGCTCTTATGGTCAGCGGGTTCCTGTCTCTCTCCTGTAGAGTGCAAGCTCTTATGGTCAGCAGGGTCCTCTCTTTCTCCAGTAGAGTGTAAGTTCTTATTGTCAGCGGGGCCCTCTCTCTCTCCTGTAGAGTGTAAGCGCTTATGGTCAGCGGGGTCCTCTCTCTCTCCTGTAGAGTGTAAGCTCTTATGGTCAGCAGGGTCCTCTCTCTCCTGTAGAGTGTAAGCTCTTATGGTCAGCGGGGTCCTCTCTCTCTCCTGTAGAGTGTAAGCTCTTTTGGTCAGCGGGATCCTTTCTCTCTCCTGTAGAGTATAAGCTCTTATGGTCAGCAGGGTCCTCTCTCTCTCCTGTAGAGTGTAAGCTCTTATGGTCAGCAGTGTCCTCTCTCTCCTGTAGAGTGTAAGCTCTTATGGTCAGCGGGGTCCTCTCTCTCTCCTGTAAAGTGTAAGCTCTTATGGTCAGCAGGGTCCTCTCTCTCCCCTGTAGAGTGTAAGCTCTTATGGTCAGCGGGGTCCTCTCTCTCTCCTGTAGAGTGTAAGCTCTTATGGTCAGCGGGTCTTCTCTCTTTCCTGTAGAGTGTAAGCTCTTATAGTCAGCAGGGTCCTCTATATCTCTCCTGTAGAGTGTAAGCTCTTATGGTCAGCGGGGTCCTCTCTCTCTCACCTGTAGAGTGTAAGCTCTTATGGTCAGCGGGGTCCTCTCTCTCTCTCACCTGTAGAGTGTAAGCTCTTATGGTCAGCGGAGTTCTATCTCTTCTGTTTTTCTCCCCTGTAAAAAGTAAGCTCTTATTATGGTCAGTGAAATTCTCTTTTTCTCTTCTTAGAAACCAAAACTTTTTGCATGTAGTTCTTTTTACATTTTTTTCTGTACTATACACTTTACAAAAACATCTACAAAAGCATAACGCCACCAAAAAACCCAGTGAAAAAAAAAATGGAAAAATCTCTGTCTGTGAATCCAACCTTATTCTCTCCTTGAGGCTAAATATCTCCCAAATCTATGAGCCACTCTGCAAATGTATACATGAGTTCTTAAAGACGCTGATCAGATATGAGGAACCAGCAGTGCATGGAACTATGGAAGGACATGGAAAATATCTAAACAGACACATTTGGAGGGTGAAATATAGGGGACGGATAGAGTGGAAGCTGGATTTTAGACTACATCCACCATAACCTGTACTGCAACAAAGACTGTTATAAATTATTTTATTGGGAAATTAGAATACAGCTACATACCTCTAAATAAAAAAATAAATAAATGAATACAATATATTAATAAATCATGGAATAAAAATAATTACATATTCTATATCCTTTTATCTTTTCATTCCACAGTAATGGAAGCAAATGGCGTTTTTCCTCCTCCTGATCTAACCGAAGGCCGCTCTTAGCTTTAAATGCTACGTGTAATTCCCAACCAAATAAACAGAATGGTTTCTTCTTCTTGGCATAAAACAAAGTCTAATTCTCCAGCCAGCTCATGGGTTGTTTAATAGTAATGGAAGATCAGAGGAAGGATCAACTGAACCTGTCACTGGAGCCTCCTTGTCACATAGAAGGGAAGCCTTTGCTATAATAAGTATTTGAATTTTGTGTAATCTGCCAACCGGGCTAACAAGTATCAGTGATTGCTGGAGAAAAGCAATCAATCGACAGTGAAATGACCCCTAATAAGGAGAAATCCCAAGTGATCCCAGGAGTGACTTATTATACAGCTTGTATGCTGCAGGACGTTCAATAGAAACAATGTCACATATTTAATGATTGATCGTAGATTTGGCTCTCTCTGCACACGCTGGGATGTCAATCACGCCGCTGTTGGCGAGATAACAACGCAATGCTGGAATTAGTATCAGTGATATCAGACCATTCCAGGTTTGGTGCTTACCGGGATGGAACTTCCCTATGACAATAGCTGTAGCAACTAAAGATGAGGGAACCCGGGTTCGTACCGTACAGTTAGTGTGCGGTGCTAAACGCTGAACATGGACTTCTTCTGGAAGTCCGTTGCAAACTTCTGAGTTCTGGGGGGAAGTGAAAGAGAGAATTTTTGTCAGAACCAAAGTACGGGTCTCCATTGTTTTCAAAGGGGTTCGGGTTCTGGTTCAAGTTCGATTACAGTTCTGGTACTCAAACCGAACTTTGGACTAGAGTTCGGGTCGGGTACCAGAACCCGAACTTCCACGAGGGCGTTCATATCTAGTAGCAACACCTTCTTATAATAAGGGCATAATTTGAAACTTTATTAATAGACTAATATAGCGCTCTTAATACACTTTAGTTGTTAATCTTAAAGACAGGCTCCCTTTAAAAATGACATGTTCTACATGTCACCGATAATTGGCGTAAACACTGTTTGGCACCTTTATGGTGAGCATTCTGGCATTAGTCATTGTGGCACATTAACAATGTTTATGGAGTCATTCTCTGGCTGAGAGTTTTTATAAGGATTATAAATTATTTTTTTAAGCACTATGGAAAAATATTTTATATGTTGTTGAACTTATGGCGTTTCATTTGTAACAAAGAATAAATTAGATATAGATCAGTATTTGTGTCAGCCAACAATAATACTATTTTCTACAACCTATATACCGGTTAAGAAATTTGTCACATTTTTTTTCTTCATTTGTGCAGTACATAATATTTTTACTACACTTTCCTTGTAGGGAAGCATATACTTACTGTACTAAAATGTGAAAATATTAGAAATTCACATTAAATATGTTTAATATTAACAGTATGTTGTGAACAGGGATCTGGATACAGGATTTTTTTTAAATAACACAACAACATTTTTACACTTAGTATTAGAGTTGAGCGACTTTGGTCTGATCGGGTTTCATGAAACAAAATTTGTTTCAGATGAAACTGGTCCGACTAGGGCAAAAAAAGTTGGAGTTTCGTCCGAAACCCAACCCCAATGCAAGTCAATGGGGATTAAAAGTCGGCATTGAGTGGATGAATGTCATCCGCTCAATGCCAACTTTTATTTCCCATTGACTTGCACTGGGGTCGGGTTTCGGACGAAACTCCGACTTTTTTTGCCCTAGTCGGACCAGTTTCATCTGAAACAAATTTTGTTTCATGAAACCCGATCCGACCAAAGTCACTCAACTCTACTTAGTATCAACTCTGTATACAGTAGACTACCAGAAATCACTTAAAATATCTTTTGTCTTCTCCCAAAATTCTTATCAGCGAATTTTTACTTATTCACTGTCAAGTTGGTAAAAACTATTTACACATGATCTGGGCCAAGTGCAAAAATGGAAAATTCGTATACCCTTTGGACAAGGTTGGGCATATAATAGAGAAGGAAAAATAGTAAGTCCTCTTGTACTATGTGATTTGAATTATTGTGGCGTCAACCTACATCAGAATATCAGCTATGGTGCCATATTATTTCAATACCCCTCAAAATTGAAATTGCAACATCAAGAATGAAATACCTCGGAGTAATGGTAATCACAGGATGGACAAACATGTTAACAATATGCAAATAGTGCAAAAAGCAAACAAAATATCAAAGCGTATCATGTACGAGCACCAGGTGAAAAAAATCCCAGCACTTACAAACCTTGGCATTCTATCAATGGTGTTCTAAATATCTGAGGATTGTTCTGCCGCATTAAATGCCTCTGGGGGCACAAATCATCAAGATCCACTGCTGACAGCTCTCTTTGTAATTGCCAACCAATGATGTCCCAGATGTGCTTAATGGGAGATAATTCTGTAGACGTTGTTAGTATGTTAAGCAGCTCACAGTAGCAAAATGTGGTGTTGTCACGTTGAAAAATGGTTCGTGGAAAACTTAGGAGAAATGGCTGTGCTACTGATTCTCAATTCATAATTTCTATGTGTCAAGTAAAATTGAAAGTTACTTACAAAGTCTAGGGCATCAATGTCTATACAAAAACTCAAAAGGCATTTGCACAACAGTGCACTACTAGCCAGACGTCCCAGTACAGGTGTCCATTGACCTCACACAACTGCTGTCAATTCAAAGGCTATCATGTTGCAAAGCAAGATGTCAATGGAGGTTGCAATGAAGGCATATTCTCTTCACCAGTGAGTCCTACTTTTGTCTTGGACGCAATAATAGCCGGAGATTGATCTGGACAACAAATGGACAATGCCATAAAAAGTCCTTCACGAGGGAAGGTTACATCATTCCTACTCCAATGATTAAGGTGTTGGGGGCATAATGTATGGCAGCAGGATCCTCTAGTCTCTATTGAAGGTACACTAATAGTTAGGGAGATACATTCATTTGGTTGAGGAACTAGGAGCTGTTTTTCATTTCGACAATGTCAGGCTGCATGGAGCAGCCTGCTATGGATTGCAGCATCTCCAGTCTTGTCTCCCATTGAGCATATCTGGGAAGACGTTAGTCTGCAATTGCAAAGGGAGCTGCCAGCAGTGAATCTTGATAACTTGCATACCCTAGAGCAGTTTGCGTTGTACAACATTCTTCAATCATTAAAAGGGGTTGTCTGGACTTCTGATGAAAGTCTGGAGCCATGTTACGTGATTGCAGACTTATGAATGTTTACACCATACCCACCAGGATATTCGGGAATTAATGGCAAGAGAGGTAAGTCACGTGATGACAAGTATATGTTTGCACACTTCTGGCCACATTTCGATTATATGTCCTCCATTCCCCATTCACTTTACTGAAAGATACCAAGCACGTCTAGTTAGCATGTGACTGTGTTTATGCAAATTACATACTTACAGTCACATGACCCCCTGCTCTCACCAGCAACACTGCAGAATCCAGAAGGTGTCCAGTGTACACGCTCTAAGATTTCAGAAGTTTACAGCCACCTAACGTGATTGCAAACTTTCATAAGAAGACCGGATAATACCTTTACTAATCTAACTTGATAGCAAGTAAGTGCGTGTGGCATGTTTATTTGCGTGTGGTCATCAAACTTGTTACTGAATAAATCGAGATATTTTGAAAATGTTGTTCCTGTTTTTTTTCATCATTTGCATATCATTACCATATCTATCAATTCACAGTATTTTGTACCTATTTTAAGTAAGAATAAATTACTTTTGTAGTCACTTAGGGATGTACTGTGTGTTATGCATCAGAACGTTGTCACCATGAGTCCTAGTTCTACACTTACATGTCCCATTATCCTGATCACAAAGTTAACAGATTTTATCAACTAAAATTGATTTTTTTTTTTAATCTGGGCTGCTCGAGAAATTTCTTTACCCACAAAAAAATAAAATGTGGAAGCAGAAATTTCATAAGAAAACAGATATAGCTTTTCTTATTCTTCCTCTCATGTGGTACCAGTACATTTTTTGCTATGTTACTTCTTGCTCCCCTGAGGATAAGTCTTTTTCAGTCCTTTTCTGTAGCCATAAACAGTATATCACATACTGCAACAGGTATCCATTTTGTTATCAGTTTTCCCCTGGACCTATTATAAACTTATTATAACCTTAAGGCTATGTGCACACGTATGCAGAAAATTTCTGTATGAAAACCGGACTCCTTCCCAGAAAATGCACGTTTTTTTCTGCGAGTTTTCCTCGTGTTTTCTGCATGGTTTTTGTGCAAAAAACGCGTGTTTTTAATACGTTTTTTTCCGGAGAGGTCCCAGCCTCTGCATTTTTTTCCGCGATGCATTTTTTTCGCGGAAAAGAACGCATCAAAATGCACAAAAAGTGCGGAATTCACTAAAATGAATGGGATGCTTCTTTTAAGCGTTTTTTAAGCATTTTATTTGGTAAAACCGTGAAAAAACCGCATACGTGTGCACATACCCTAAATGCCATTTTATTTTTTTTATACAAGTCCAAAATGTTATGCTAATGAATTTCCAAACATATCTTTATAGCAGTTTAGAGATTCATTTTGTGCTACAGATCATCAAGATCACACTTTTGTGACACAAATCTTCTCCAGTCAGCGCCATGAGCGCTTGCATTGAACGAGGCCATACCCATCTAGTTGGCACATGACCAGATGTATTTAAATCACATACTTGCAGTAACATGTCCGCAACTCTAGATATATTGATAGGGGATAGATAGATAGATAGATAGATAGATAGGGGATTGATAGAGAGATAGATAGATAGATAGATAATACATAAGTAGATGATAGATAGATGGATTGATAGAGAGATAGAAAGATAGATAGATAGATAGATAGATAGATAGATAGATAGATAGATAGATAGATAGATAGATAGACAGATTGATATGTGAGCAGGTTGTTGGGGTGCAGTGATGGACAGGAGGCAGAGAAAGGGTTAACAAATTTAGCAGCTTTAATTTAACAGGGGTTAACTTCCCGAGGGGAGATAAATGGTTAAATGAGGGTTAACCAGTTCAATGGCAATCAATAGGCAAAGATATTGAGCAATAAACAAGATAACAGCAGTTCTTTAAATCACTTATCGTGTCGGAGGCTTCCCAGCCCACAACTGAAACTTTGAAGTCAGTGGAGCCAACAATGGCTGGCATGGTGCTGTTCCAGTGGGTACCTGCAAACAACGGTCCGTCTACTCGCGGCAGCAGTCGGTCTCCGGCACCTTCCGCTGAGCTCCTAGTCCATAGATTGCTGCGACCAAAGCAAACAGGGTTGCCGCACTGACAGAGCTCAACGTGAACTGGCAAGGTAGGCTGCAAATGTCTGTCCATTACTCGGCTTTCTCTATGCGGCACGGATACAGTACTCACGATCACGGAGCCCACCTCACTCTCTCAGGCTCTTAAGCTTTCATGTGGCACTCAGCTGAACAGGGCTCTCGGCTCTCTCCCTATTACTGTAGCAGGCTTCAGCAGTGTCTTGGAGTATGGCTGAGGACGGCCCGGCTGCGCACCCCGCGGAGCACGCTGCGCACACACCTGGCATCTCTCACGGCTGGCGGGAAACTGCCCAACGCTGCACACTTTTTCACTTTTAACCACACCCCAGCTTCTGAGTCAGAGCACCTGTACAGGCCTTTTTGCCTTCCCCCGGGAAACAAGGGACGCAGTCTTGAAAGTTCCGGACCCGGTGCACACAGGTACCCACAGCCCCGTCTCACATCCTTACAGATAGCTAGCTAGATAGATAGATAGGGGATTGCTAGATAATAGATAGATAGGGGATAGATAGATAGATAGATAGATAGATAGATAAAGATTTTTGTCTTGATAAGACATTAGTTCTGGAGTTGGCATTATGAAAAAGTGAATCTATATGTTACAATTGTTTAACCAGTTGAAAAGTTGACTGGCAGCTCTTCCCAAGAATGGTATCACTAATGTGTAAGCAGAATCAGCTCGGAAGTTGTTATATCGCAGCTGTCAATCCGCAATGGATAAGAATTTCTGCCAAGACGTAGTATATACCCAGCTGGTGTATGCACGCAGTGCCAATATCACAGTTTCTGAGCTTTTACTGATTTTTGTGACAATAATGGCTTGATCACCAATGTATCAAAACCACTATAAGAGCTCACAAAGTAGAGATTGCTTTGTGGCTTCTGATATTATTATGTTAATTCCTAAAATTACTTTTTAACTTTTCTTTTTACTAAGGTGGATAGAAAAAAATTATGAAAAAAATTCCTGTATATCAAAGGCAGTGTATTATTTATTTCTTATTTCTTACTGTATAATTAGTTTGCAATTGGCTCCTGTGCTTTTACTAGTGGTGAC
Source organism: Dendrobates tinctorius (assembly GCF_039654945.1). Taxonomy (NCBI): domain Eukaryota; kingdom Metazoa; phylum Chordata; class Amphibia; order Anura; family Dendrobatidae; genus Dendrobates; species Dendrobates tinctorius. Next base: position 18,254,042 of record NW_027361917.1, read on the forward strand.
TTCAGGAAGAAAAATGCATTTAGATATTATTCAGCTTACTTACATAGCGCCAACATCACTGTCCCCACTGAGGCTCACAATCTAAATTCCCAATTGCTGTTTTAATGGTGTGCGGGGGGAAACGGGGTGCCCAGGGAACGACCATGCAGAAAGGAGAAAAGATACAAACTCCTCACAGATGTTGTCCTTGATGGAATTTAAAACCAGGACCTCAGTGCTGCAAAGCAACAGTGCTACCCACTGAGCCACCTGGATCAGAAAAATGAAGCCTTGACCAATTTAAAGAAATCGAAAAATGAATCAGGAAGGATTTTGTACTTATTTATTTAAAATTGAGTAGTCATTTACTTTAATTTTATAAGTCATGGATCACTGGGTATACAAGGTATATACCATCAGCCACTTTTACCAAAATTGTACGTGGTAAAAATACATTAACCCTTTGATGACACGGACAATCTTTATTTTCTTGTTTTTTTCTTCCCATCTTTTTTTTTCCATTGACATAGCCGTATGATGGCTGTTTTTTGTGGGATTAGTTGTAATTTTCTTTTACCATGTAATATACTTTAAAATGCCATTCCACCATTTTTAGCAATGTTTAAAAAAAAATACTTTCGCATTTTCAAAATTTGGCGTGTTTCTCTAAATTCTGAGGCCCCTACTTTTTTTATTTTTCTGTCAACCGAGGCATATTTTTTGCAAGGCGAGCCAATGATACACACAACTTTCTCATTGCTTTTTATTCCATTTCTGGTGAAGTGGCCAAATAAAGATAATTCCGTCATTTTTATTTTAGTTTTTTTTTCCTAAGCTATATATGTTTATTTATTTCTAACATGTTGATACCGAACATGTTTATTTTTGTATTTCTAGTTTTGTATTTTTTTTTTTACTTAACAGGTTGGAAAACGGAGCGTGCAACTTTTTTTAATCTTTTTTTCTTACTAGATTTTACTTTCTACTATCACTTCCATAGGGGCCTACAATAATTTCATTGCTTGTCCAACAAATTGCAAAATTTGAGTATTGTCAAAATTTTAATTTTTCTACTATGAAGCTCTGCCATAGGCCTGAATCTGCTCCATACACGCACACCTGAAAAAAAAAAAAGTAGATGTCAGGAAAAGGATTATGTTATGACTAGCGATGAGCGAACCCGAACTATAAAGTTTGTGGTTCATATCCGACACCTAGTGACCCGTGATGAACTCTGAATACAGACTTCTCCTGGAAGTCCATTTTAGTGTTGAGAGAGAAACCCTAGCCCTTACTATGAAGATTTTACAGCACCAAAGTTTGGGTCACCATTGACTTCTATGGAGTTCAAGTTCGGATAGCGTTCTAGTACCCGAACCAAACTTTGGACTAAAGTTCTGTTGAACCGAACGAATCCATACATCCACTGGTCCGCTCATCCCTAGTTATGACTGATCAGTGTATGTCCAAACCTTACTTAAACTATCATATCTTATGTGTGGCCTATCAGCTGCACATACACTTGTTACCCTGTTAGGTTTATCCAAACTTTACCCATTAAAGTTTATTCCACACTTTACCCATCGGATGCCAAAAGTGTGTCATTTTTGGAGTCAGGGATTCTGTACATTGATAAATTTATTTTTTGACATTATTTTTGCATAAAACCATATTTTGCTGCACTTTCTGTTATTGAGGAGATCTACACAAAAACATTATCATGGGAGGCGACATATCCAATTGTATGACAGCACATAGGAATATTCTTCCGTTGGATGGTAAAAGTGATAAAATATAGCATAAATCTCTGAACAGAGCTCAGACTTGTTGTGAATACAGCCTTATAATGTCTATGAATTAGCACATAGACAGACCTTCCCCTTATTTCATACAATTTGAGATAAGTTACAGGTCTATAATAATTAATAATTACTATGCAAATGATGTAAATAGGATTGTAATTTAACGAGAAGCATTTGCTCCACACATCAAGATCATTAATCAAGGACAAATTAAACATTTCACTAATGCAGGCCAAGCTTTAGAAGTTCTGGTAAACATCAGAGCATCTGGTCTGTGACTTATGTGACATTTAGTAGACCTCTGTTTATCCATTTTCAATAGTGCATTTCCACATCATTGCAACAGGACTGAGATGCAAAAATGCTGAAAAAAAAAGAAATCAATAGCTTTTCTCAATGCTTAATTGCCATTGCACCCTAATTACTAATCTAAAAATGGTGAAAGACCCCCGTATACCAGTATCATCCATAACCATAAGGTCAGGCTCCTCCCTGATGAAGTCTCACAGCGAAACTCACGTCGGGCTTTGCTCACTCCCAGCAGGAGGAGATCATTATGGGTAAATCACCATCTTTATAATCTTTGATCTATAGCTCATTTGGACCTTAGTTATTGTGATTCTTATTAGGACATGTAAATCATACATTGATTATAACATTGATGTTTCCTCCCCATCTATTTCTGTCATCTTATCTATGTTACGTTTTCATCATTACTGCATGATGCCAGTAGTGGTTATTTGTCACAGTGTGACGGTCCGAAGTAAGGGAAAGGGGCCTAAAACTGTCCCTGTAACTGGTACCCTTACTATCCCTGTACCACGGGTACTCTTGGTGTACAGAGGCCCAAGTCTCCAACCTTACCATGCTCCTGTTAAACCCTAATTTATCCCCTCCCCCACCCCAAGAGGAATGGGACAGAAATATAAGGGAAACAAGACACAAAGACAGACAGGAGTAACTGAAAATCATTATCATACAAAACACTCAGCAAAAATAGGGAAAAGGATATTGAAAGGTAGGAATAAACAAACTAAATAGGAATAAGGATGAGGAGATAAACACTCACAAAACAACTGCACACACAACACTCCAGCAACTACTCCCAACTCCAACACTACACAGCTCAACACTTCCAGGAAGAAGATTCTTTCACCAGCAGGGAAGAAACACCCAGAGCTGGTGCATGTAGGGAGAGGAAATGATATCAGCAGCTGACAGCAATAATGCTGTATGTTCCCATTCAGCATGGAAAGAGTCCTTAACCCTTTTAGCACTGATGGAAAGGAAATCCATTTAAAATAGGACATGAATCACATTGCCTCTAAAGAGAAGATGCATTACCCATTGTGACCTTCTAACTTCAGGTCTCCCAGGGGGATGTTACACCATCGTGACATTATTTCAATGCACTTACATAAATATGACTATTGACATTACAGTGAGTCAGCATAGATTTTGCTATAATTTCCAGATTCATTTGCTCTGGTTTCCTTCTGCGGCGCCTGCCATCTCTTCCTATGAGTCTTTTCTGTTTTTAACCTTTTAAGCTATGTTTCCACAATGAGCTTTTCATGAGTTTTTGATGCATAATTTCTGCACCTATTATTTAAGTTAGGTTACTTGTGTTTTATGATTGCATTCTTCTAGGCATTTTTTTAGCATGCGTTTTTGATGCTGCATGTTTTTTTTCTCTTTTTGGTGTGTCATGCTTTAATTAAGGCTTCTTTGTTTTTTATATTTCCTAGTATTTGGCTTTGACAAAAATTTATTGATATCCTTAATTGAGGATTATATGCATTTTTGATGTGTTTCTGCCAAAGAAACATGCTAAAAATGCATGTGCATTTTTACCTGCGGATTTTCCGCATCTAATGCAAGTCTATGGGGAAAATGCGCACAGAAAACTCAGCGTACTTGCATGAAAAATTGACATGCTGCAGATTCTAAACACGCACAGCAGGTCAGCTTATGCTTAGTAAAATCAAAGCACAGTGGGTATGAGATTTTTATAAGTCCCATCCACTTTGCTGGAACTGTAAGACGCTGCGTTTTTGACACAGCAAAAATATGCAGCTTTAGAAACGTACCAAAAGCTCAACACGGGAATGTAGCCTTATACATTAACTATCAGTAACGATATGTTGTATTTACAATCCAGCTATTTACAATTTTCTTATAGGTTTTCAAGGTGGAAAAAAGCAGAAAACTTCCCTGAGCTTATATTGCATGTAATTTTCACATATAAAACGAATTTATAAATTAACCTGTTGTAAGGTAGCGCTTATTGTTAGTGTTGGGGGACACTCGCTTGGCTGCGATATTGATGCACACAGGAACACTTTCACTTAAAACAGTCCAATGCAGTTTATTATGGCATCATAAACCGCACCGTAAGCCATGTTATGCTTCACAGGCTTACACATAGTTCATAACATTTCAACATATGGCTTTTCCTTGCAGTCCCTAAACACACTGGACCTCTTCACTGTCCAGTTACCGTGGGCGATCAAAAGCCGTGCAGTTCATTAATGTCCATAGAACACAACATGCATCAACAGTTATATCCCCATGTCCGGGGTTACTTCGCAGGAGCTTCTGCTCCAGATGCTGACTCTTTGGTAGTCCTCTCTCTCAGGGAAGCTGCCAAACTGGGATCACCATCCCGGACACCGCCTTGCTCACCAGGCCACCTGAGAGTCCAGATCCACAGATGGACAGTAGCTCCCCCAATGCAGTGCCGTCACTAACTCTGCAAACACACATGGCCTGTCTGTGTGCTATTCAGGACGTCCATCCCCACTTTGGAACCGTCCAACACACAGGCTTTACCGGGTGCTATTCAGGGATCCAACCCTCCTCCCAGGGTCTCCCAACACACCAGCCACCAGGTCCAAGGCTTCAGCAGATGCTATTCAGGACATCTGTCCCCTCCTGAGACCGTCCAACACTCACACCTCACCAGGTCCAAGGTCACAGCACGTGCTCCAGGGATCCGATTCTCCTCCCAGAATCTCCCAACACTGACCCTCCAGGACCTTGCACCCATAACCATTCAGGTATATACACTCTCTCCAGGTGACCATACCTCAGGCACATTATATGGTCCATAACCACACCCACCGGTGATGTATGGATCTTATGGTTATGACCTCACTAAAGGTCTTATTTCTCACAGCCACACACACACACAGGCTTTATCCTGGGAGTCCAGACACATGCCCCTGGGTGGGTTTGTAGATGACTGGTCCCACCCATCTCACCAAGTCACCTGAAAGCTTCCCTGACACACAGCAACAAACCCTCAGCAGTATTATCTGCTGATCAACACACGTTCAAGCTTCCCCCACAAGGCACCCACCCTTGTGATACATATCGGCCATTTACAATCCTGTCGCTCACCATTTCCCCATCAAAATAAAGGAAACACCTGCGTGCATGTCCTGGGAAGCCCATACAGCACCCTTTAGCTGTCACAGGGGTCACTGCATCACACTGTAGAACTAGGCTATGGGCAAGAAAAAATACCGTCTATGGCAGTTCCTGTCCCCTCTGTACCTGCTTCGACCACTAGGTGGCATTGCACCTTTGCTGCAAGCGATGCATGACTGTTACTGTCCTGTTTTATTCTTGGCACTTTTGGTGCCGCTGGATCAGGAAATGTGGTTAATTTTTTTATTTTGATTACTCCTTTTTAAGAGCCCTTGACGGTGCTGCCTGCCATTTAATCCCCTGAGTCTCTGACCTCCACTGTCAGTCAATAAGTTCTGCTTGCCTGGCCTGTAGCTTTAGTCCTTGCATTTGCTTTGTTTTCCTGATTTTCCCCATTTTCTGATCTCGGCTTGAATTTTGACCATCCACTTGCTTTCTGATTTGTCCCTGAGTTGACCTCTTGGCACTGATAACTCATGGCATCCCTTTTTTGCCTTCAGCTTGCTCCATCGGTCAGTAGTTGACTCTGTGGCTCCAGCCTCAGGTCACCTGTGTATGTTTGGTAAATGGAGTGGCTTGCACTAAGCATGTCTGCGGAAGTTCTATTAACCATTGTCAGGCTTCCATGAACAGTACGACTGTGACAAAACCATAATTTATTAGCTATAAGGAGAAACTACTACACAGGGGAAAACTACACCTCTCTAACTCTAGAGAAGACAGCATGTCCGTGTATTAGGCCTCATTCAGACATCAGTGATTTTACTTGTAAGCAAAAAATTTATCGATTTTCATCAGTGTTTTGGACTAGATGTTTATCAATGAATGGACAGTGTGTCAGTTTTCACCACTAGAGTTTCATGAGTTTTTCGCACACGCAAAATAAATCTGATGGAGGTTTCTCAAGCATCTCCTATCAAATATTTAGTGAAAAATGAACAACACCACACTGATGGAATCTGAACGCTGTCCAATTTTTTCACAGACCTATAGTTTTGCATTACGGAGTTTGAGCCATGTTTTGGTCTCGAGACCACTGGGATCACAAAAATCCCCATGTGAGCACCCCCATAAACAATAATGAGTACACGTTCCATCCGTGAAAAATATGGATATAACTTGTACATAGAAATATAGAAAACTGACATTTTAATGAGGCCTAAGACAGAGTGCAAAAAATATTAAAAGAAACCACATACAGTGACTTGAAAAAGTATTCATAAACCTTGAACTTGTCCAAACTTTTTCACGTTACACCCACAAGCTTAAATGTACAGTATTTTATTGGGATTTTATGTGATATACCAACACATCGTAGCAAGCATTTGTAAAGTATAAAGGAATTGATACATGGTTTTCTAAATATTTAAAAAATATAAATCTGAAAATTGTGACTTGTATTTGTTTTCAGCCCCCCGAGTCAATACTTTGTAGGACCCTTTTTGCCGCAATTAATTCTGCAAATCTTTTAGGGTATGTCTCTACCAGCTTTGCACATCTAGAGGATTACATTTTTTCCCATTCTTCGTTGCAAATTAGCTCTAGCTCAGTGAGATTGATTGGAGAACATTTGTGAAAAGCAATTTTCAAGCCTTGCCACATGTTCTCAGTGGGATTTAAGTCTGGACTGTAACTGGGCCATTCACACACATGAATATTGTGAGGGGATGACTCACTCAGCGGCTTTTAGAGGTAGACACAGGAAAGCTTCTTGGGTAAACCGCCTGCTGGTTTATTATAAGGCAGTATAAACCATGGCAAGGTTTAACAAAATAAACATGGCCTATCTAGCATAACGGCAAAACAAAAGATAAAGTATGGAAAGTCATTATGTTGGCAGGATTTGCCCGCAGAGGACATCACATGTCTTCAGCTCCACCTGGAGCCTCCATCTGGAGACCTTTCTCTCCAAACACACAAAACAGAAAGAAAAACAGTGGCTGCACATTTAACTTCCCCAGCCACTCCCTTGAGGTGGCAATATGGTGAGTAGGCATCCCGCCTATCTCTCACCTACTCACTAAAAACCCGCCACTTGCAGTCAGATAGCGCAGATGGAGACAGCGAGCGGGTGGGCACGGTGCGGCCCGTGGACCTCTGGTTTCCAGCCCCACTGCTGTCTTGGTCCGCACTATGCCCAAGTCTGATCTAAATCATCAATTGTGGCTCTATCAGTATGTTTAGGATTGTTGTCATGCTGAAAGGTGAACTTACACTCCAATCTCCATCCATCTTGCCATCTTCTCTGACCAGCTTCCCTGCCTCTGCTGAAAAAAGCATCAGAGTAGAATATCTACCTCTTACTGCAAATGGATAAACAATTACCTCCTAATTGAAGTGCTTTTTATTGCGGACAGGTTTAATCGTACTGGCCATGGATAGCTGTGGTACAGGAGTTGTACCCATCCCATCAGCAGAGGATGCTGGTCTTAACAGCCTACTGCATTGGGTTCCTTAGATGCTGCCAGAGCCGGACTGACCATCTAGCAATTCTGGCAAATGCCAGAAGGGCCTGTCTGGTTGTGGGCCGCCTTGTCTGCTGAGTTATTAACAGAATCTGTGTTCTCAAGACATCCATACTGCTAAGAGTTGTGACAGACCACAAAGTCACTGATTCCGTCACTTACTCCAGGAGGCCATGGGTATCATTAGAAATATTGGTCTTGTAGTAAATCTTGCTTTCCTCCATCCAGAATAATATTAGTAGTAATATATCCCATCTGGTGCTTGAGGACAGGGACATCATGGGCCTGTGTGATTTCAAATGCCAGGGCTGAATTTCATCCTCTGTCCGTACCTGGATGCTGCAGTTAGTCAAATCAATGGTGGCATTGCTTTTTTTTGCTTATATGTACTAAGACATGCTCAAGAAAACTTGCCTTATACTGCAGCTAAGATTATGTCAATTTTTATTAAAAAAATCTGACTTTCAGAATTTGGAGATTCAAAAAATCTTTTATCCTCATAAATCATTTTTTATATCAACAAAGGTACTAGCACTAAAGCATAAAAAACTATATATAAGCTAAAGCATATAAATTAGGTATTGTCAAAATCATAACGAACCATACAAATAAGTAACATGTTAATTGCACGTAGCACTGCATAACATATATACGTTATACAAATACATACCTATATATATATATATACAGTGTATATATATATATATATATATTTATATATAACTAATTTAAAATTGCAGTTCTCTTTTCCTATAACACAAATAATGTTTCTGTTAAATGTGCTCCTTTTGACAGTTAACTTTTCAATAGCAATATCGACAAGTAACCACATATATCAAGGGTTTTGCCTGCGTCATTAAGAAAATTCAATATAGCAATTCACATTGAAGTATATATATGGCACTCACCAAGTCCTGCTTCAGCTATAAAATCCATTTATTTAGATATAAAGTGCATGCAGAATATAATCCAAGTGTACAAGTAACGATCATTTCACATCTTCAGACACATCCTCAAAGCTTTGAAAAAGCGCAAAGGCCCATATCTCTGGATGAAGTGATGCTAAAGGTTTTTTAATCCAGCAAGTGAATTAAAAGAAAAAAATTCTTTATTGTGATTCATTAAAATAGTAGCATGGGCATAGAACAGCATCTGACGCATTTCGTGTGTGGCTGACTACGAAGATATTTTTCTATGCCCATGCTGCTATATCAGTGAAGTCACAACAAAGATTATTTTTGTTTTTAATTCGCTTTGCTGGATTGAAAAACGTTATCATCACTTTGAATAAAGTTGCTTGATACCTCACAAGTCTTATTCGTGCACAAAGGAGTGGATTGCTCTGAAACCAGGATGAGCATACATATATTGGATGGGGTGAGCTGTAGCCACAAATTCCTGTATCTGTGAAACCATATGGCGGATACAAAAGAAAATTGATTATTCAGAGTAGCGGGAATGAAATAACAGCAAAAAAATGGCCATAGTTGCCTTGGTGACAGGTCCTCTTTAAAGAAGATTTGTCTCCTGATTCCAGGGCAACTTTGTTGGTGCGACATTAATATCACAATGACATGTTCTAAACACCATCACTAATCATGGACGATGAATGTGGTCAAGTTAAAGTAAATCGGGTTTCGATTTTTGCCATTGGTTGTAATACAATTGTGTAAATTTAAGAGTTGCAAACCCAACCACATGTGTCCTGCTAAAGTTGCCTTAGACTTACTTTTTAGATCTTAGACCTAAGACCTTTAGATCTTTAGATCTTAGACCTAAGACCTTTAGATCTTTAGATCTTAGACCTTATGTCCTGAGTTCCACTCCAATTTGAGGATATCACAGTTTTGTAATTTTTATTTAAAATCAAACAATAGAATGAAGCTGCTTTTGTCATTCTTGTAGTGATAGATACCATGTAATCCTGCTTTCTCGTTACTGCCAGGAGTTGCTGTTTCTAAGGATCGGATGCAGTACACAGCAGACATCAAATCTCTGAACATCAAGGGTGAGTAGTTCCTTCACCTCTTCCTCATGTGGAAAGAAAGAGTCATAGGTTCCACCAAAAATATCTTTACTCTATTTCCCATTCTCATTCCCATCAGCCAAAAGCAATAACAGTGATAAAAAGAAGAAAAGTAGATAGATAAGGGCTCCTGGCCCTGAATTGTCTGGAAAATTGACTCTAATGTCAGTTTTAGTGGAAGCTTGAAAATATACTTAAAATGAAGCACTAGGGGAGAAAATATCAGTGATAAACTAGGAATCAAGTATTAGCTTTACTATATTAATGTTTTATGTTTCATGTTTTCTTGTGTTGGAGATTTCATAATACCTTGTTAAGGTTCTAAGAACTTTTGGGGTGCAGTTGGTTGTTAATTTGGTTGTACTGGAAATTCATGGCAAAGATGTAAAAAAAAAATCCAACAGGAAAAAAACTACAAGCCGACAATCTAAGGTCTGAAATGACTGATAACAGAATTCATGAGACTGTAGTCTACTGTGAAACAAATTGAGATGAGATGGACTTTTAGTTTTAGCTTTCCAAGCATCCACTCTGAACTTAAAGGGGCATTCCCATGTCCAAGATCCTATCGCAATAAGTAGTAAGTGTAACAATAATATGATTAGCAAATACCTCTAATTAGAAATGTAGTATAGTTCTTCTGATTTGCTATGTCGCTTACCCCATGTGCAGGGCATTGCAGTAGTATAGAGATCCATGGTTAATAATAATAAATAATAATCTTTATTTTTATATAGCGCTAACATATTCCACAGCGCTTTACAGTTTGCACACATTATCATCACTGTCCCCGATGGGGCTCACAATCTAAATTCCCTATCAGTATGTCTTTGGAGTGTGGGAGGAAACCGGAGTACCCGGAGGAAACCCCCGCAAACACGGGGAGAACATACAAACTCCTTGCAGATGCTGTCCTTGGTGGGATTCGAACCCAGGACTCCAGCGCTGCAAGGCTATCCACTGAGCCACTGTGCTGCCCTAATGGTTATGACCACTCATATAGTGACAGGTAGTTAGTTGTTAGTGGATGTAACCATGGATACCTAAGCTACTGCAATGCCCTGCACATGGGGTAAGCGACATAGCAAATCAGAAGAACCATACTACATTTCTAATTGGATGTATTTTCTAATCTTCTTATTATTACACCTATTACATTTTGGGATACGATCTTGAAGATGAGAATACCCCTTTAAGCCTGTCGACTAATTGAAGCTATTGCTGTTTTCTTGTTCCATTACATATATTTCTAACACTTTTTTTTGTTCTTACTAGTTAGTGATTTGCTTGTCCTTGATTGTATCTAATTTTGCATCTCAGAGGAGTATGTTCCACATCATGTCAAAATGAAAACCTGAATGCATCATTCTCCCCTATGCTGCCACTACTGGAAAATGTAATTAAGTACATTGATATAGATGTCTCTACGAGATAGATGGTTATAGTTCATTTAATGACCACTTATATATTGCATTAACATTTAAAATGCCATCAGGGTATTACAGCTCTGGCAAAAAAAGAGACCACTTTCAAATGTTCAGTTTGTCTGATTTTTCTCTTTATAGGTATATTTTTGAGTAAAATGTAAATTGTTCTTTTAGTCTATAAACTTCTGACAACATGTCTCTGAATTTCCAAGCAATAAATTTCGTATTTTTTTTCTGACAAGGAGAAATGGTCAAAAATAAAAGAAACAGCCCTTTCAGACCTCAAATAATGCAAAGAAAACAAGTTCATAGTCATTTAGAAACAACAATACTAATGTTTTAACTCAGGAAGAGTTCAGAAATCAATATTTTGTGGAATAACCATGTTTTTTAAAAAAAAAGCTTTCATGCGTCTTGGCATGCTTTCCACCAGTCTTTCACACTGCTTCTGGCTCAAGAATTTAAGCAGTTCTTCTTTGTTTGATGGCTTGTAACTATCCATCATCATCTTGATTACATTCCAGAGGTTTTCAATGCAGTTCAGGTCTAGAGAATGGGCTGCCCATGACAGGGTTTTAATGTGATGGTCTCTTAATTTTTTTCCAAAGCTATACAGCTCACAAAATTTCCAACAAAATTCTCTCAATATACAGCTCACAGAAGCACAGGTTGAGTGTTCTTTACTGTGCCTAGTATCTTTCTAAAAAGGACTTTGGGGGAGAGGGAGTGGCCAATAACCATTGCCAGAAGTGCTTACATCAATGCTGATTGGCTGAGAGCAGATAACAAACCGGACCCTCATCATAATTCCCTCCCTCAGGTCTATTTGATTTGGATGCTAAGTACCATATCAAGCCTCTAAAAATCTCCAGTTCTTGGAACAGTATAAAACATCCACTAATTTGGGGCTATTTTATATATTTCCTCGTGATGAAACCGCAGAAGAATCACGTAATGCGGTCTCCCCACTTTCACCAACATGACCTTCCGCACCCCATGGGGACACGTAAGGTCAGTGCTTGGTAGAGTTTTACACAGACACTCCCTTTCTATACAGGCCCAGGGACGCACGGGGAGTGAGAGTAAGAGGATGTGGCACTACACTCGACTACATCCCTGACAGACTGAAAGGCCCCTTTCACTAGCACTCGTGAAACAGTGCCTGGTCAGCCCGGTAGGACTGCAACCAATTTCTCGTTAGGTATAAGCATGGTCTGTTTAAGGGATTATATCAGGCTTTTATCAGGATTATGCCCTGGTAGCATGGAAAGTTAAACTGAGAATATGGATGCGTGGATTCATCAGTCGAGATAAAAGAGCAGCCCAAGGATAAATTGTATATTAATCACCTCAAAGGCACACTAGACAATACACTATTTATGCAATGGTTATACAGTACATATACAATGGTCAGCAGTGTCGGACTGGGGTGCCAAGGGCCCACAAGTAATGTTGACTGGGGGGCCCACTTTTCACCTGCATACGAATATTACACTTACCCTCCTTCACAAATTTACCTATATCTCTATATAATAATAAACTGGGTAGTTTGGTTAATGAATGAGATGCTGTTTTTTTTCTGTACAGAGTGAATCAAGTGAATTATGCCAAGTACTGCCAATACAGTATGGTTGGGGGTCCAGATCTGCACAGGGGCCCACCAGGGCATTCCCCTGCTACCCTGTGGGCCAGTCCGAGCCTGGTGGTCAGATATGCAAATATAAATAGTGGTAATACCCAAGATATAAGCAGATGGAGCACTTCAATTACCGGTTTGATGTTCGACCATGTGTGTTCCTGGGCATGGGGTGCCGGCTGGTTCTTAGTTCCTTCACAGCACGTTACTTGACGTGACCCCCACTTTCTAAGACATCTGCAAGCATAGCAGAGAGAGAGACAACATGACCTTATACTAGCCTTTATTCCCTTTAGGTCACTCCTCTCCTACCCTATGGGCTAAACCTAAATCCCCTTCCCTTGCCTCTAGCAGCTAAAAACTCTAAAACCTAAGAAGGGTCATAACTCTTTAATGGATAATCTTAGAGAGGTGGTTTTGGCACCATCTGATCCAGTCGAGCCTCTGTTACGCATTGAAACCAAACACAGCTTTGCTACTTGGCTCCTAATAGCCATTCTACGTATCACCCCACCCTGTGTTGCTAGAACGGATCGAGACCCTGGAAGGCATTTGGTCAATTGCAGTGATCTCAAAAATGTAATGGGTGTGTGACCAGAATGTACAATAAATCCATAATCTCTTTATGGAATCATAGTTGACTCAACAAAGCAGTTAGACAGCAAAGTATATAGAGGGGGTCTTCCTGTAGGAGCTTGATACTATCTAGCTGGCGGCAGTATGAATTTCTTCTCTGAAGATGAGAAGAATGGGACCCCTGCGGAGCCAGGTGTCCTGTGACAGCTGCACAAAGGAAAGGGATTTTATAATCCCATGCCAAACAGGATACAAATGAGTGACATGAAATTATATCTCCAATATTCTTCACATTACTGTTTTTATATCAATAGCAAAAAGACACCTTTAATCAGATTAGCCAATGACAAAGACCAGCATACTGTCAGTAAAAAGTTGCTCATTAGTGCGTAACATGCTCTTGTACAAATAAATTGCAATTTTTGCGACAAAAAATGTACCACATTTTATGCCACAAAAGTGCCATGATTTTTAGCAGAAATGTACTCCAAATCCTAATTGGAGTACATTTCTAACTGGTACATGAGCAGCTGAAGATATGCTAAATTTGAGGTGCAAGTCTTCTAGTTCATTTAGCATGTCTTACTCCAGCAAAGTACAAAGGTGAAAACCTATTGTCACGGTTCCACCCCTCAGTGTGTCTGGGATGCAGTTACTGACAGCTCAGCCATCCAATCTGTTGCAGGGGCATGTTGAGGCTGTCAGTACTTTGATTGACAGCTCAGCCATCCAATCTGGTACAGTGACATGCTGAGCTATCAGTGTGTTGATGCTGTCTCCAAGTGTTCTTTATCCCAGGTGATTGCCAGGCTACCTAACTGAGCTGTTTCTTCCAGACCTCTGCCAGACGTACATTCAGACAAGTGCGGTTTCTTTACTCTGTGTCTTGAGTTCTGTATGTTGATTTTTCATTGCCTGGCCTTGGACCTGGTTCTGACCATCAGTCTGTTTAACCCCTTCTGCTCTGATCCCTTATCCTCCTGGCATTCTGACCCCGGAACTTTACCTTTTGACTCTTCTTTCTGTTTATGACGTGCCCTCCTGGCTTCTGACCTTGGACTTCTATACTATCCTGACTCATGGCTTGGCTGTGAGTAGTAAATAGCTATGCATTAAAATGCTAATTATTAAAATAGAATTACTGTGAACTACACTATAAATCCTAAAGTACAACTGATCATCGAACTATATGAGCTTGTTGGACATTCTATTCTAAAACCATGGGAGTTAATATAGAATTTGGGATCCATTTTGCAGCTGTGACCGCTTATATCAAGACTTTCCATGATATGCAAGAGTGTCCTTGAGAATAAGTATACCTTCAGCATTTTTTAGATTAGACACTTATTTTGAAAAGGCACTAAGGTCAGGCACTGATTTTGGAAAAGCACTGAGGTCAGGCTGGTATCCTATGATAGTGGCACATTTGACGTCTCTGAACTCTTCAGTTTGACCTATACTGCAGTAATGTTCAGCCAGGACCGTAGTCGTAGCCGAGGACACCTGAGCTTTAGTGTCCTGGCCTCCCCTCACAGAAAAATAATGTCCACTGGTTAGCATACCTGTGTCTCCAGGTCCGGCTCCTTCAGGATCTTCCCTACGTTGCGGGGGACCCTCTCCAGGCAGATTTACATTAACTGAGACACAGTCCATTTCAACTTTAGCAAGAAGATCTTTACTGAGTTTGTTACACAGCACATCCAAAGTCTTCACAGCTTTAACAACAGGCTTCACAACACAATGTTCCTTTTCTTTCCCTGCGCTACTCTCATGAACAGAAAGTGCGGGCCCGGGTCGGACTGTCCCTGACGATTCCTCAGCATCCTCTCTGTACAGCTCTGCTACGGATATGAATCCCTTGGTCTGTTTGGCCCCAGATGCAAGATCATTATTTCCCGGAGACAGAAGCCACTGGGAGAGTGACCTGCTCTTCTGTGCTGTTCCTTGAACTTGTATCGTGTTCTTTCTGCTCAAACTCACTGCATATGTAGGTTCCTCCAGCCGTTTGGCCCCGGTCCTGAGGGTGTCTGCCCATGCGATGAGTTGCCACATACTGGAACGACTATTGACTCCTCAATTGCATCTGCCCGCTGCTGTTATGTACTGTTGTGTTGGATGACTGTGCTTTACTCCTTCAACGTTGTGTGGCTGCTGTGGTGTCTCGGGCCTATAGCCCTTGTGAACGGTTCAGGCGTCCCTTGCCCTCTGGCTCTAACTCTTCCTGTGTCTATTTCTTGTCCCTATTCCTATACTACACACTATACACTAGCTGAGAGCTTGGAACACTATAATGCCCCCATCTGGTGGCCACTGTTAGGGACTACGCTTACCCTATTGTAAGAATACAATAACACATGAATACAATATACAGTATAAAGGAACATAATATGATATGTAAATTTTACAGGGAATGGTAATACACGTAATTATGTAGCAGTACCATTACTTATAGGCGGTAATACATTTACTCATGTAGCAATGCCACAATATATCAACAAACATACGTCGACTTTACGTTACACTAAAACATGGGGTACTGGGACCACCTGAGAAGGAAACGGAAAGCAGTAACATTCTTCAATCCCCTTACACTGACACCAATCAGTTTGTCCATGGAATTTGTATGGCTGTATACTCGATTTTAGACACTTTTTTTGCAGTAGGTATGCCTGAATCTCCCAAATACAATAACTAGAAGTGATATCCACATACAATAACTAGAAGTGGTGTCCACATACTGGTCATATAATGTATAGAAACAATCAAGATACATAATAACTGTGTAAATATGTAGGTGATATGTATAGCTTGCGAATAGGTAGCCACAAAATAACATTCTCTGATTGCATAACTGAAGTTACAATACTCTGATGCATCAGATATTCAACAGATTCCAAATGATGATCCCATTCAATTATTTTGCTCAAACTTGGTGGAAACTCAGTTAAAAAGGACCATATATATTTATTTTTTTACCTGTTGTAAATGCCAATGCTTTTTACCCTTTGTTCCTGTGCCTCTCCATTTTTCCCTATCTATCTATCTATCTATCTATCTATCTATCTATCTATCTATCTATCTATCCTTTTAATCCTTTGTTCCTGTGCCTCTCCCTTTGTGGCCTTCTTCCCTATGTATACTGTATATATGAAGACACTCACAATCAATTCAGGACCATGCCCAGTTGTCTAACATCTTATTAATAAGTGAGCGTGGACCTAAACTCTCCTATGTGGATACCTTCATGGGAACCATGTCCAGTTGACTAAAAATACTACACTTATATACAGAGAAAAAGGTGAACAGAGAGGAAGGAATAGAAAATCAACAAAGCCAGATTTAGGAGAACAGCAGCATTTACACCAGATTAAAAAAATAATTAGGTATATTTATTAGAAGTGAACTGTCCTTTTTAAATATAAAATTAATGTAAAAAATTAATGGAAACAAATGTATATTTTGTGCAATGCCCATTTTGCCCTAGACAGGGCTGGTACCATCGTGTGGTCTGATGATAATAAGTCTAGAATAAAACTTTTCTTATCTACCACTGAGGCTGTAGCACATGTTTGACCTACATTTACAAGTAATCAATGATATCACTCAAAGACACCAGAGATGCAGCGTAAAACTCCTATTGGGCCATCAAACTACCATGTCCAATTATAATATTGGTGTTGTTTTTTCTAGACTCAATATGACCGCTTTCCCTGCACCTCCCTTCCTTTCGTACGTGTGAATACCATTTAACAGCTGTTGTTCATAGTCGGGAGATAATTAGGAACGTTACACATTTAACTATATGTTGTGTCTCACTGTGCTCCTCATAAATGATTAGTAGGCTGCCTTTCTTCTCAATATGAATGAGTGAATGGAAATACATCACTATGTAAGAGAGCTGGGCCTTCTGATAACCTCACAGCGAAAAAAAGGAAATTTAAAAAAATGCATCCTACAAGGTGTATCCTGATTTACTGCATTTAGTCTTTGTAATTTTCATTTTTTGACTGATCAGCAGGGTCAAGGGCTTTGATCAGACAATCGCACAGGATCGATATATTAAATTTTTTACAGATTTTCAGCAAGGTTGGATTTGACAGACATAATGATGACATGGCTCTCACTTTTCATAAATATCACTGTCTAGAATAAATGTCAGCAGGCATTATACTTATATCCTATTTAAATTAGCTACCTGATGCATGCTATACATGTGTGCACAAATACGACAATTAATCTGTTTGTTATACATTTGTGTCCAGGTCCAAGGCTAAATCTGAAGTTGCTTAATACACAAGGGAAGTCATCGTTTTAGATAAACTTGTGTTTTCCTCTTTTAGCTCATACAGGTGCCTCTCACAAAATTAGAATATCATCAAAAAGTTAATTTATTTCAGTTCTTCAATACAAAAAGTGAAACTCATATATTATATAGCGTCATTACACACCGAGTGATCTATTTCACGTGTTTATTTCTGTTAATGTTGTTGATTATGGGTTACAGCCAATGACAACCCAAAAGTAATTATCTCGGTAAATTAGAATATTTTATAACACCAGTTTGAAAAATGATTTTAAAATCCAAAATGTTGGCCTACTGAAATGTATGTTCAGTAAATGCACTCAATACTTGGTCGGGACTTCTTTTGCATCAATTACTGCATCTGTAGAGAGGATGACCCCCACAGAGTGTCCGGGCTGGAACCAAGGGGACCGCCATCTGAGTTCCTAAGGAAACAGTACCCGGGGAACAGAGGAGGAGGGGCGAGTATAAAAGGGACAGGGAGCGCGCAGAGGAGTCAGTTGGTGATATCAGACACGGAGCAGGAGATGGAGGGGGCGTAAGAGAACGGGAAGGACACTAACAGTTCAGAGAAGAGACCAGCAGCAGAGGGTAGATACGCAGTGGCCCTCAGGAAAGAGGCACCGAGCTTACCGACAGGGGACTGTCTCTTCACCCCAATCCCAGGTTATGATCTGCCCCCGGTCATCCTCGGCCGTTACCGCTGAGCTCGAGCCCTCCACGGCCTGTCCGCTCCCTCTCCCAGCTGCTGCCATCCCCCTTCAGCCCGCGGTTGCTGCCTGCCCGCTGCCACCCGTGGACACTGCCGTTTCACGTCAACCCATGATTGCGGCCTGTCTATCACCGCTCACAGCCACCTTCACCCCGCTGCAGTCGGCAGTTGGGGCCTGTTCCTCGTCAATAGAGACACTCTGCACACAGCCAAGGCCAGTAAACCACCACTCTTGAGCACTGCGATACAACCCTGCTTGGGGACAGGAGTCCCATTGAACTCGATAACAAGCGCAACCCCGCTGTTACAACAGGGGGTTACTTCATCTCAGGACTCCATTAGGGCCTGTTGTGCCCCAACTCCTCCTGGGCGCTGGGGCGCCCGAAGACTACTCCAAATCTTCAGCAGCTGGGTCCAGCAACTGCGACGCCAAGGCAGCCTCATCAAAGACGCCACAGAAGCCTCATCAAAGACGCCAAAGCAGTCTTATCAAAGATACCAAAGCAGCTTCATCAGCAATGCAGCTTCCACAGAGACACCGAGGGATGTCAGGACGGATATGTGACATTATAGAGTATAAGGACCCGTAGACGGCCATACCGTGGCCCGATATTAACCGGCCTTGGCCGGGTTAGTCGTGTTCTTTTCAAATAGTGTTTGGTTGTACTGAGTCCCTGCGAGGACAACTGTTGTTATCCATTTTTGGTTGCTTAGTATAGCTCTAGCGGCTTTAAATTATAAAAAGTTTGCTTTTCAAAGTTCAACCAGTCTCGCGTCTCGTCACTGCATCCTGCGAACTGCTGTTACCTACACATCAATGCAGCGTGGCATGGAGGCTATTCTGACTCTTCAAGGCACTATGAGTCTCTAAATCCTCAGCCATCAATCCCTTAAATAACTATATGATTGCTATACTCACATGCCAGGCGTCCTCACATAGTGCCAACTCAGCCAGCAGTGATTTGTAATGAGTCCAGGAGAAGCAGAGTTGATATTCTCTGAAATCTTGTATTAAGTAAAATGCAGCAGGTGGAGAGAGTAATCCCAAACAGAGAAGTATACATGTGCATCCAAAGATGGCAACAGCAAACTGATAATGAAGAAGAAGGGAAGAGCAAGGGCTATCATCAACTACAGAAGTGAAGAAGGGAAAAACTTCAAAGAGCAGGGCTTCTCCCTAGCCACAATAGAATGCAATGCATAACATAGAAATACATAACAAGTTGTTCCCATTCATGGGACACAACACTCCCTGTCTGAAATCTTTAGATTTCACAATGTCTCTGTATGTTGTGATGACGAGTCATTGCTGTCCAATGCTGACATGGAACCTGAAAAGAGGAGAGAGAAGAAAACACTATGCAACAACAATACAACAATTGAAGTCCATACCTAAGCGACGACGCATAGTCCTTGAAAAAATAAATAAATAAAAAAAATGAATATGAGCTCAGTAGAAAAACCCTTCTTCAGGTTGGGGAAGCCACAACAAGCCAACTCTTCCACCAACCCAACAATCCAATAGTAAGGCTGGTTTCACATTTGCGTTTTTTTGCGCTGCTTTTTAGCGCAAAAAAAGCATGCGTTTTTCCCCCTATACTTTAACATGGGTGCGCATATGTGCGCATACATATGCGCACGAACGCGTTTGTATGCGCATGCGTTTTTTTGCAGTGTGCGCTCGGGCGCATAAAATGCATCCTGTTGCATTTTTTGTGCATCCGACTTGCCCCCAAAAAACGCATGCACACGCAATGCGTTTTTTTACAGCAAAACACCCATTAAAGTCTATGGGTGTGCATATGTGCGCATTGTAATGTGCATGTATGCGCAAAAAAATGCTCCAAAACCCGCAAAAAAACGCACACAAACGCATGATGCGTTTTTTTAATGCGCTTGTGTGCGCAAAAAAACTCATAGCAAAAAATGCAAGTGTGAAAGTAGCCTAACAATTAATCCACGGGGAAGTGTTCAAGTCCGGTTGCATGCAGAGCATTTTATGTCCTAACATGGCTGGGGTATGAAGAAGTATGTTCCCCGCCGTGACGGAGTCCAGCAACAATGTTCAGTTCATGTGACGTCTTCCTTCGGTTAAAGTAGCACAAATTCGGTGACTGGGCGAAAGAAGATTCGAGTTGAACCCCCCTTTGTCACCTTGACTTCTACCTTCCGAGTCTTTCCGTCGTCACTGTGCACAACCTTGATGATAAGACCCATTGGCCAGTGGTTACGATGAGCCTCTTTGTCTTTCAAAAGGACAAGATCTCCTTATTGTAGGTTAGGAATTGGTCTAATTTCCTTATTAGATTCTGGATCCACCGGCTCATATGCGTTGCTAACTGTTAGGTCTAGCGGAACGCACCAAATTATAAAGTAGTAGTAGGTGCGTCCGTAGCCTGGGGTCCACCGTGCAGAGGTGGTACACTGCTGCTAGACAATGGTGGAAGAATAGAGCGGCGTGAAAACAGTCACACGTGGGTTACGTCACCCAGTGTGAACAGGAGCGGACTCTGTTACCTCACAGAGCCGCACAGCCGCTGAACGTGGATGCTGGAGCCTGTTTAGCTCACAGAGCCCGGCCAAAGAGCGCACAGCAAATGGCCACAGAACTCTACCCCAAGGACACGGGGTTAGAGTCCCTCTAGGCCCGCTGAGCACGCGGCAGCGTTACCACGAACGCCACTATAGACGCTGGCTATGGAATGTGGAGCACTTGCACTGAGGCATGCCGAGTCACTGATGATGATTACTGCCTGACTAAAACTCTGACCTACCTACGCCTAAGCCTGGGCGCTAGCAGGCTAGGCTGCACAACACATGCGTTCCAAGGGTAGGGGTTTCATAATGAGTCAGTCACCAGAGACATTCATACGTGCATACATCACTCACTCCTTATAGTCTGAAAATACAGTCTATCCTAGCGCATGGCCGAGCGGCCATGGAACTTTTTATAGCCGCAAGCGTCCGGGACCTTCCTGGCTTCTTGGATGGGCCAATCCAAACAGGAGCAGGACCTGAGCACGTGACCTTCGATCTCCAATGGGAGATCACTCCACGGGCATGCTCAGTGGCCCGACATGGGGACTTAGTCCCTGGAGAATCTCGCTGCTGAGCAGCATGTATTGCCATAGCTGTGCCAGAGGTGGCAGCAGCAAGCAAACCCACGGAGCTGGTCTGGGCAGAGCGCCGGGACCGACAAGTTTGCTGTGCAACCTCCTCTGCGGCTGGAGAGTAATGGGAGACCGCCAGAAGCAAGGCTCGGGATTCAAGCTGTGCAGCGACAGGAACCCGACGCCTAACACTAACATAGTTATCATAGGTATCCTCGTAAATGATAGTTGGAGGTGTCAGCCACATGTTGTCACTGAGCTTGGATGCAGCTGTGAGTCTCATTCCTCTGTCAGCTGAGTTTAGATCAGATGTGATGCCAATGCTCAGGAGTAGCAAAATGTCTGATGGGCTCTACTCTATTACTCACATAGAATTGTTTCATTTTGTTATATATATATATATATCTGAGTACCACTCTACTACCTGTGACTGTGTAGAATGTAAAGGAATAAATTGTGATGTCCATTCCATCTCTCACAACTTCAGCGATTTCTACCACCAATACTGAGGCCCAAAGTTCAAGCCTTGGTACTGAGTGTGCAGGTTTAGGGGTTAGTTTGGCCTTACCCAGAATGAAACTACAGTGCACTTCATTGTGCGCTCCCAAGGTCTTCAGATAAGCTACTGCGGCTATGGCTTCAGTAGAGGCGTCGGAGAAAATGTGGACTTCTCTTCTGGTGGCAACTGAAGAAGATTTTACAGAATAACAACGTGGGACTTGGAGTTGTTATAGGGTCTTCAGTGAGTTCTTATAGGCCTCCCATCTTTGTTGCTTATGGGAAGACAGCGGAGCATCCCAATCAGTATTTTCAGCAGTGAGCTCTCTTAGTAGAATCTTGCCTTGAATAGTGATGGGTGCGACGAACCCAAGAGGATTGTAGATACTGTTTAAGACAGATAGGACTTCTCATTTGGTGAATGGTTTGTCGCAGGGTGACACTTGAAAAGTGAATGAGTTCTTTTTAATATCCCATAGCAGACCGAGGCTATGTTGCGTGGGAGTGATGTTGGAACCTAAATCGAGGTCTCTTAAGCTCGTGGCATAGTCGTCAGATGGAAATGCTTCCATTACCTCTTGAATGTTAGAGATAATTTCATGGAGCCTGAGATTTGATGACGAGAGTATTTCCTGAGTCCTGGAGAGCAGATCGATAGCCTCTTCACTCGAGGATAAAGACTTGAGCCCGTCATCCATGTAGAAGTTCTTCTCTACAAACTACTGATGAGCATCGCTTCCTGGGCTGCCCGTCTCAGTCCATAGATTGCTACAGCAGGTGAAGGGCTGTTGCCAAAGACATGTAACTTCATCCGGTAGTCAGTGACCTCGTTGTGGATGTCGTTGCCCTTGTCCATAGGAACCTGAGATAGTTTCTACTGTCTTCCTTCACAATGAAGCAATGAAACATCTGCTGGATGTTAGCCATTATCGCCACGGGTTCCTGCCTGAAGCGAATCAACACTCCTATGAGGCTGTTTATGTTGGGTCCAGTAAAAAGCAAGTTGTTGAGGGAGACACCTTCATGCTGAGCACTGGAGTCAAATACCACCCTGATCTAGTTAGGTTTTCGAGGGTGGTAGATCCCGAAGGATGGAAGGTACCGGAATTCTTCTCCTTCCTTCAGTGGTGGTGTGGGTTCTGCATGATTTCTGTCAAAGATGTTTTACATGAAATTTATGAAATGTCTTTCCATCTCTGGTCTTTTTTTTAAAGTGCACTTTAGAGAAGAGAACCTGGCAGTTGCTTGCTGCAGATTGTTTGGCAACCTTGGTCTTGGAGAACGAAAGGGTAATGGAGCCACCCAACTGTTGGAGTCGTCTTGAGCGAACTCTTTGTCCATAACCCTTATAAACTCTTTATTTTCTCTTGTGGGTGCCAACTTGCTGTCTTCACTTGTGGAATTGAACACCATTAACCCGAAGTCATCGTCCCAGGGACTGTCCATGTTCGCACTGTCAAGTGGTGGCCGGCACCACTTGGTGTCGCTCGGTTTCTCTTTCTCCCAGTAATGATGTGGGCATGGCTGGAAATGAGTGCTGCGACCATTTGGCCACGATGTGCATCTTGTGGAAGAAGATAGCATTAGGTCTCTTCATTTTGTCTATGCAGACGTTCCCTATGAACACCCAGCCTAAGTCGAAGCGCTGAGCAAATGGTGCGTCTTGTGTGCCGTTGATTTGCTGGCATACCTTGTGTAAACAGAGGATGTCTCTCCCAAGTAGAATCAGGATTTCTGCATTGTGATCGATAGCTGGAATCTGGCTGACTATAGTCTTCAGGTGAGGGCGATGAAGAGCGGCTTCCGTCATTGGGATCTCTTCCTTGTTGGACGGAACCTGATTGCACTCGACGAGTGTGGGTAGGGGTATTTCTATGGTATTTTCAAGAGACATTACTATACCACTAGCCCCTCTTCCGAAGACTTCTGAGATGCCGCTGCAGGTGCCTAAGGTGTAGGGGTAGGTGCTTTCCTTTAAATCGAACAGATCAAAGAGTTCTGACCTTGCTAGTGATCGGTTGCTCTGATCATCCAGAATGCTATACACCTTCACGGCCTTCTCTGGGTGACCTTTGGGATATACCTTTACCAGGCAAATCTTTGCACAAGACTTGTCCCAAAGACCTTCTCAGCATACTTCTGTGCATGAAGAAGATATTGTGAGATGACTTGCTGCTTGGCCTGTACTTTCCCCGCCATAGCTTGTGGTGGGAGAAGGTGCAGGTGTAGGGTTAAGCTGGGATGGATGGAGCGCTTGTACATGATCCTCGCTGTCATACTCCATACACTTGATTGTAACCTTACAGTCCTTAGCAAGGTGTTCGGTAGAAGCACAACATCTGAAGCACACTCCGAACTTCTGTAGAAGCTCCTTGCATTCTTGGAGTGGTTTCTTTCTGAAGCCAATACATTTCTTCAAAGGATGTGGCTTCTTGTGGATGGGACACTGATGGCTCGGATTCTCAACTCTTTCACCCTTGTCGTCCTTGTCAGGAAACAATGCTGGTGTGGGAAGAACGTCAGCCTATTTTAGCGATACTGGGCCTCTCTTCAGCAGGACTTGGCACCTGTCCACACTGCCAAAAGTACCAATACCTGGTTTAAAAACAACAGTACCACTGTGCTTGATTGGCCAGCAAACTCGCCTGACCTTAACCCCGGTATTGTCAAGTGGAAGATGAGAGACACCAGACGCAACAATGCAGATGAGCTGAAGGCTGCTATCAAAGCAACCTAGGCTTCCATAACACCTCAGCAGTGCCATACTGTAGGCTGATTGCCTCCATGTCTCCTCGCTTACTAGCAACCATTTAGCGAGGCACCAGCGATCCTTACCAGGTCGTATCGTTGTCAGGATCGCTGGTGCAACGCTAAGTGAAACGGGGCCCTAAGACTCTCTAAAGATAACACAGAATTGATAAATTTGCCCCATTTTAGGTGAATAATCAAATTAGTCAGACTCTACAATGCCATAGTCAACAGTGCCATAGCTGGTAAGTCTGTTATGATTGAGTCATCGAAGGAGGTAAAAACAGAAATGCTAGCTAAGTCCAGAAATCCAGAGAGGTTGGCAGCTATCGGATTGCAGACCCCTGATCCTATCCACAACAACTAACAGTAGCCGTGGGGGGTTCCTACGATGCCCTAGACCCCTTGATCACAGCCGGAGAATTAAATAAGCCTAAAGAAAGAAAGGGGAAATCTAAACTGCCCCAGAGCAGACCCCAAAGCAAAAGGCAGCCCCCAACATATAATGACGGTGAAGCAAGATGAAAACACTAACACAGACAGAAAGATAGACTGAGCAAAGACGGGGCCCAAGCTAACTAGGTAGGAAAGGACAGGAACGCTGCTGTCTGCAATCCGTGAAAAACCCTATGAAAATAAGAGCCAACAGACTGACAGTGAAAAAGGCCCTGAAGACGCTAGGCTTCAAAAAAAAGCTATGTCAGTGCTCAGGAATATTCTGAAGACAGAGCAGCCGGCAAAAGGAGATTCAGCTCACCCAGCAGGGAATGGCAGAATCCAGAAAAGCAAGGAAAACAAAAACAAAACACTAACGCTAACAGGCAAAGCAGAAAACTTAGCTTTAGAGGAGCAGGAATCAGACTGGTGTCCTAGAAGTCCACAGAGAAATCACCCGCAGGGCAGAAGGGCGTCGGCATCCTTATATCCAGTCCGTGACTCCACTCAGCCAGTCATCCTCATTAGGCTCAGGTGCCTGATAATCAGGCTCATTACCTTCCTTTACCAGAATAGGGAGTTCACCAGACCTCAGTGACGAAGGGGAAAATGAACTCACAACAGTACCTCCCCCTTGAGGAGTGGTCACCGAACCCTCAACCACGCCACCAGGGCGATCAGGGTGAGCCCGATGAAAGGCACGCACCAATCTTTTGGCATGAATATCAGAGGCAGAGACCCAGGAATTATCCTCCTGACCATAACCCTTCCACTTAACCAAATACTGGAGTCTCTGTCTAGCCAGACGGGAATCCAGTATTTTCTCTACCTCATATTCCATGTTACCTTCAACCAATACAGGGTCTGGAGGTGCCACCCCAGGAACAACTGGTTCAACAAACCTCTTCAACAAGGAAAGCCAAACGAAAAGAGACCGGATTAATAATCTCAAAAATCTTGTAAGGTCCAATAAATCTAGGCTTAAACTTAGGAGAAGCCACCTTCATAGCAATATTTTTTGATGATAACCACACCATATCACCAATCTTAAATTGGGGACCAATGGTCCTATGTCGATTGGAAAACCGCTGGGCCTTTTCCTGGGAGAGAGATAACTTATCCACCACTTGGTCCCAGATCTGGTGCATTCTCTCCACCACAGTGTCAACACCTGGGCAGGCAGAAGGCTCCACCTGCCCTGAAGAAAATCGAGGATGAAACCCAAAGTTACAAAAAAAAGGTGACATCAAAGTGGCAGAACTAGCTCTATTATTTAAAGCAAATTCGGCCAAGGGCAAAAATGAAACCCAATCATCCTGATCAGCGGAAATAAAACATCTCAAATACGACTCCAAGGTCTGGTTTGTTCTCTCTGTCTGCCCATTGGTCTGAGGGTGAAAAGCAGAGGAGAAGGACAACTGAATTCCCAGTTTGGAACAGAAAGTCCTCCAAAATCTAGACACAAACTGAACTCCTCTGTCAGATACAATGTTCTCAGGAATCCCGTGTAAGCGAACCACCTGTTGTAAAAACAGGGGCACCAACTCAGAGGAAGATGGCAACTTAGGGAGTGGTACAAGATGAACCATCTTAGAGAACCTATCACAAATCACCCAAATAACAGTCATTCTTTGAGAGACCGGCATATCAGAGATGAAATCCATTGAAATATGGGTCCATGGCCTCCTGGGGACCGGCAAAGGCATCAACAACCCACTAGAGCGAGAACAAGATTTAGACTGGGAGCAAGTCCCACAGGACTGCACAAAATTCCTGACATCATGAGACAAGGTGGGCCACCAAAAAGAGTGACTCACCAGATCTCTAGTACCAAAAATACCTGGATGACCAGCCAATGCAGAGCAATGAACTTCAGACATCACTCTCTTCTTCCACTGGTCAGGAACATACAACTTTCCACTGGGACAATGCTCAGGTTTGTCCTCTTGGAACTCTTGCAGAGCAAGTCTCAAATCGGGCGAGATGGCAGAAAGAACTACCCCATCGCCTAAGATGGTAGCAGGCTTGGTCACCACAGGAGAATCAGCAAAGAAACTCCTAGAATGTCAGACGCCTTGACATTCTTAGTTCCAGGAAGAAAAGAGACCACAAAATCAAAACGTGTAAAAAACAAGGCCCACCTAGCCTGTCTAGGGTTCAAGCGTTTAGCCGACTCTAGGTAAATCAAATTCTTGTGGTCAGTGAAGACCACAACTTGATGTTTAGCTCCCTCCAACCAATGTCTCCACTCCTCAAATGCCCATTTCATGGCCAACAGTTCCCGATTCCCCACATCATAGTTACGTTCAGATGGAGAGAACTTTCGGGAAAAGAAAGCACAGGGATTCATTTTCGATGTTACAGGATCCTTTTGGGACAAAACAGCTCCTGCACCAATCTCAGAAGCATCCACCTCTACCTGGAACGGGAGTGAGACATCAGGTTGCCGCAAAACCGGGGCGGAGGTAAATCTTCGCTTCAGCTCCTGAAAGGAAGTAACAGCCTCCGGAGACCAATTCAACACATCCGCACCCTTCTTAGTCAGATCAGTCAATGGCTTGGCAATACTAGAAAATTTTGCTCTAAATTTCCGATAAAAATTAGCAAAACCCAAAAACTTCTTGAGAGCCTTCAACGAAGTGGGCTGAACCCAATCATAAATGGCCTGCACCTTGGCCGGGTCCATTTCAATAGTTGACGGAGACAAAATAAATCCCCAAAATGAAATCCTCTGTACTCCAAAAAGGCATTTCGATCCTTTGACATACAGGGAATTCTCCCTCAAGATCCGGAACACAGTCCGAATATGTTCCACATGAGAATACCAATCCTTGGAGAAGATCAAAATATAATCCAGATAGATAATCAAAAATTTATCGACAAAGTCTCGGAAAATATCGTTCATGAAGCACTGGAAGACAGAAGGGGCATTAGTGAGCCCAAAAGGCATCACCAGGTACTCAAAATGTCCCTCCGGAGTATTAAACGCCGTCTTCCATTCATCCCCCTGCTTAATGCGGATAAGATTATACGCCCCCCTGAGGTCAAGCTTGGTAAACCAGCAAGCACCTCTAACTCTAGAGAATAGATCCAAAATCAGGGGTAACGGATATTGATATTTAATAGTAATTTTATTGAGGGCACGATAATCAATACAAGGCCTTAAAGAACCATTCTTTTTGGCCACAAAAAAAACCCGGCACCTAAGGGTGAAGAGGATGGTCTAATATGACCCTTCTCCAACGCCTCCTTAATATAGGACCGCATAGCCTCGTGCTCGGGTACAGATAAATTGAAGAGCCGACCCTTGGGAAATTTACACCCCGGGCTTAGTTCAATTGCACAGTCATAACTCCTATGAGGAGGCAAGGACGCAGACTCATTCTCACTAAACACATCATAAAAGTCCGCCAAATAGTCAGGAACATCATGCGACTGAGGAGAGGTGGAAAAAACCGGAGCCTCACTAAAGGCACACCGACAACCCCAACTCACCACAGACACAGATTTCCAATCCAAAACGGGATTATGAATTTGCAACCAGGGAAACACCAGAACAACGGCATCATGCAGACCATGCAACACCAAAAATCTGAAATTTTCTTGATGGTCTGGGGCGACCCGCATGACCACCTGGGTCCAAAACTGAGGTTTATTTTTAGCCAAAGGAGTAGCATCAATCCCCCTCAAAGGGATAGGCATCTGCAGAGGTGTCATCGGAAATCCACAACGTTTAGCAAAATCCAAGTCCATTAGGTTTAGCGCTGCTCCCGAATCCACAAAAGCCTTGGCGGAAAATGTGGACAGGGAGCAGATCAGAGTAATTGCCAGAAGAAACTTAGGTTGAACACCACCAACAGAAAACGTGTGTGCAAAGCGTTTCTCTCGTTTAGGACAAACAGAAATAATATGCGAGGCATCCCCACAGAAAAAACACAGCTTATTACGCCTTCTGAACTCCTGACGTTGCGCCTTAGACAAAACTCACATTGCATAGGTTCAGACGTCTGTTCAACCGGTGGCAACACCTCTCGTGCAATCCTGCGTTCACGTAAATGCCGATCAACCTGAATGGCTAATGACATAGAATCGTCCAGACCAGAGGGAACAGGAAATCCCACCATAGTATCTTTTACGGCTTCTGACAAACCCTTCCGAAAGAGAGCAGCCAAGGCATTATCATTCCAGGTAGTAAGGACCGCCCACTTTCGGAACTTTTGACAGTACAACTCTGCAGAATCTCGACCCTGGTTCAATGCCAACAGGGTCTTTTCAGCCTGATCAATAGCATTAGGTTCGTCATACAACAACCCCAAAGCTTGAAAGAATGCATTCACATTAGTCAGAATAGGATCATCTGGTTTCAAAGAAAACGCCTAATCCTGGGGATCGCCATGCAGCAAAGAGATGACAACTTTAACCTGCTGCGCGGAGCTCCCTGACAAATTAGGCTTCAAGGCAAAAAATAATTTACAATTATTTTTGAAACTCAAAAATTTAGATCGATCCCCTAAAAATACATCAGGTGTAGGGATCTTTGGTTCAACAGCATGCGAACGAGCAAGGTAGGCGGAAATTCCCCGCACTTCCGCAGCGAGCTGCTCCACACGATCAGACAATTGCTTTATCTCCATTGAGAGAAAAAAAAAATTCCCCCTATGGCCTCAGAGATATAGAGGAAAGAATATACACACACTTTTTTTTTTTTTTTAAACACAATTCTTTCCTGCTATTGAGTACCCTAGGATCTGCGGTATGGTGGGTGATTCTGTTATGATTGAGTCACCGTAGGAGGCAAAAACAGAAATGCTAGCTAAGTCCAGAAAACCAGAGAGGTTGGCAGCTATCGGATTGCAGACCCCTGATCTTATCCACAACAACTAACAGTAGCCGTGGGGGGTTCCTACGATGCCCTAGACCCCTCGATCACAGCCGGAGAATTAAATAGGCCTAAAGAAAGAAAGGGGAAATCTAAACTGCCCCAGAGCAGACCCCAAAGCAAAAGGCAGCCCCCAACATATAATGTCGGTGAAGCAAGATGAAAACACTAACACAGACAGAAAGATAGACTGAGCAAAGACGGGGCCCAAGCTAACTAGACAGGAAAGGACAGGAAGGCTGCTGTCTGCAATCCGTGAAAAACCCTATGAAAATAAGAGCCAACAGACTGACAGTGAAAAAGGCCCTGAAGACGCTAGGCTTCAAAAAAAGCTATGTCAGTACTCAGGAATATTCTGAAGACAGAGCAGCCGGCAAAAGGAGATTCAGCTCACCCAGCAGGGAATGGCAGAATCCAGAAAAGCAAGGAAAACAAAAACAAAACACTAATGCTAACAGGCAAAGCAGAAAACTTAGCTTTAGAGGAGCAGGAATCAGACTGGTGTCCTAGAAGTCCACAGAGAAATCACCCGCAGGGCAGAAGGGCGTCGGCAGCCTTATATCCAGTCCGTGACTCCACTCAGCCAGTCATCCTCATTAGGCTCAGGTGCCTGATAATCAGGCTCATTACCTTCCTTTACCAGAATAGGGAGTTCACCAGACCTCAGTGACGAAGGGGAAAATGAACTCACAACATAAGTCACTCAACTTTTAAGGGAATCTGTCAGCAGGATCCCCACCACCGACTATTTATATGTGCATGTAGCACTTTCCTAGACAAGCTCAGCAATATCTTTACCTGGCCAGTCCTTTCCTCCGTTACTGAGAAATCAGTGTTTGAACTTTTATGCAAATGAGGATGAAGAGCTATTGTAAATCTGATGCCTCTGTCTCTCCAGCTCTATTCCCCAGCTCAGCGTCACCTCCTCCTGCTTGACTGACTACCTAAATGCTGAATGACTTCATACAGAAGTGCCATCAGTCAAGCAGGAAAAGGTGGTGCTGGGTAGAGAGTCAAGCTGGAGTGACAGAGGCTTTAGATCTACCATAGTCCTCATTTGCATTTAAATTCAAACTCTGATTTCTCAGTAATGGAGGAACGAAATGACCATGTGAAGGTATTGCTGGGCTTGTCTTTGAAAGCGCTACATGTGCACATGAATAGTTAGTGGGAAGAAACCATTCTGACAGATTCCCTTCAAGGTCACAGCCAACTCATAAGCAGTCAATAAATAAGTTATGAGTATAGTGCAATCTCTATAGTGCAGTTTGGCTATATATCAATGAGATGTATGACGAACACAGAAAGTGATAAAAAAAATATCAATACAGTATGTGCTTTGCGCTGTATACAAACATTATTTAGGATCTGCTCTTTATATTCAGTATGTCCATGTTCTGATAAGAGAATTGTAGATTTTGATGTGTATGTCATCTAAAAACCTTTTCAGAAACCTGGCAAGGGTGACTGTCAGTTTTAACTAATAATACACGCTCGTCATTTTCTTAAGTTAAAAGCTTGGCTGCGTATTCCACAAACAGTTCAACTGTATCATTAGTGCAATCAAATTGCCAAATGGATAGAAATATTATTGTATCTGGGACTGAAAGCCAAAGATGTTGGTGTTCCTCTGCAATGCAGTTACTCGGCCAGGCATTTGTCATCCCAACGAGTAAACAAATTGTACTAAATGTCTTACAGTAACCCGGGTTTTGGGAGCAAAATGCTTGCTTTGTGTTGAGCAATACAAAGTAAAGCAGTAAATCATGCCATTCAGAAGATATTCCCAGGATTTTCTTGTAGCCTCAGTGGCCAATGTATTATTCTAGGTTCAGCGCTTTCCTTTTGGCTCTCAATCCATCGGTTCCTGACATTTCCATTCTGTTCCAATCTGATCCACATGCAGCGTACAGTGAAGAGCAGGGTTTTACTTCTGACTATTTCTTCTGTCTTTTGTTTCAGTGCGATCTAAGAACACAAATTACAAGAGACCCGACATACAGTAGCATACACATTGTTAAAATGGGTCTTTGGCATTTGGGGGTCATAACTATTATACTGCATACATGTAAAAGCATCAACGTCTACACATGTAGCACTGATAGGAAGTTTACATTGTGTGGTTAGCTTACAGGAGGGATAGCACATATAGTATAATGGCAGCATGGTGGCTCAGTGCGGGGGCAGACATAGCATTGGGAGAACTTATACAGCCACACAAGGGCCCAAGATGTATGGGGGCCACTAACACTTCCAAAACAGGTAGCAACTTCTGTCACGGAAATATTATTAGACTGCAAAGGACCCACATATTGTTCTTGCACAAGGGCTCTCTGCTATCAGTGTCCACCCCTGGCTCATTGGTTAGTAGTCTTGAGCTGTAGGTTTAAACCCACTGAAGAAAGCATCTGCATGCGTGGCATTTGTATGTTCTTGACATACTTAACCCCTTCATGACTGATTACGTATATATAAGTAATCGATTGTGTCCCTGCATTTGATGCAGGCTCCAGCGCTAAGCCCACATCTTTCCCTGCGCTTAAAAGCTGATTTAATCAGCCATCAAGCGCTTTTAACACCAAGATCTACCCGCAGCTGTTAACAAGTTAAACGCCACTGTCAATCACTGACAGGGGCATTTAACATGCGCTGGACAGAAGAGTATCATAAGTTCCGCCCATCGGCATCCCTGTCACGTGATCGCGGGTCACCGATGGGTTGTCTTGACAGACGGGAATCTGCAGAAGACCCCTATGCCTATCATTGTGAATCTCCTGTGAACCCCTGCTCATGGCTGGTGTTCATAGGCGATCGTTATTTATGCTATACATAGCAGTGTTGAAGCCCTGTTATGTATAGCACAGGCAATTGGATGATCCCTGCTTCAAGTCTCCTAAGGAGATTATTAAATAACGTAAAAAGTAAAAAAAAAAGTAAAAAACACAAACGTTCAAATCACCCCCTTTTTGCCCCATTAAAAAAAAACAATTAGAAAAAAGAAAAAAATACATACAGTATATCTGGTATTGCTGTGTTCAGAAATGTCTGATCTATCAAAATTTAAAATAAATTAATCGGATCGATAAACGGCGTAACGAATAAAAAAAGCAATTTGCCAGAATTACATTGCAATAAAATGAAAGCACAGGGGATCTACCCCAAAATGGTATCAATAAAACGACAGTTCAAGTCGCAATAAATACAGAGCCCCAGATCATAAAAAATGAGATCGTTATGGGTCTCTGAAAATTATTATAAATAATAAGCTATAAATTTGGTATCTGTGTAATGATGAGCGAGTATACTCGTTGCTCGGGTTTTTCCGACCATGCTCGGGTGGCATCCGAGTATTTTGGCGTGCTCGGAGATTTAGTTTCTGTTGATGCAGCTGCATGATTTGCGGCTGCTGGACATGCTGAATACATGTGAGGAATGCCTGTTTGTTAGGGAATTCCTACATGTATTCAGGCTTTCCAGCAGCCATAAATCATGCAGCTGAGGCGACAGAAACTAAAGCTCTGAGCACACCAAAATACTCGGAGATCACGCGAGCATGCTCGGGAAATCCAGAGCAACAAGTATACTCGCTCATCACTATATCTGTGTACTCGTACTGGCCTGGGGAATCAAATTACCAGGTCAGTTTTACCATACAGTGAACATGATATATAAAAACCCCCAAAACAATAGTGGAATTGCACTTTTTTTGCAATTTCTCCACAATTGGATTTTTTTTTCCGTTTTTCAGTACATTTTATGGTAAAATCAATGGTGACATTCATAAGTACAACTCATCCAGCAAAAAAAGCCCTCATGTGGCCATATTGATGTAAAAATAAAAATGTATTACTTCTTATCACATATATGTTATTAAAATTGATCAACTACAAGCCTCCTTAACATGTTTCACCACTCCGTCATCTTCAGGGGGATTTTAGCCCCGTTCCCCTGATGACTCTTGAGTGGTGAAACATGTTTGAGAGGCTAGTAGCTGATAGCATATACATGATAGCGGGGATTACATGGAAAAGAGGATAGGGCTGGTGCAATATAATTGTGGCATGTACTTCACAAAACCAATAGCAATTAAGATTTAGCACTTTATAGGATATAGACAGTTAACCCCTTCCCGACCTGTGATGCCATGTAGGCGTCATGAAAGTCGGTACCAATCCGACCTGTGACACCTATGTGGCGTCATAGCGAGATCACGTTCCTGCGGGTCAGGTGACCGGGGTCACTGAAAGGTCACCCGACCTGCAGGTACAGGAGGACTTGTACTTCACCCAAGGGGGGTGGCTTTGCCACACCGTGGCTACTATCACTCTGATTGGCTGTTGAAAGTGAAACATCCAATCAGAGCAATTGTAATATTTCACCAATGAAACTTGGCGAAATATTTCAGTCCAGCCATGGTCGATGCTGCAATATCATCGGCGATCTGCCACCACCATCAGTATTTCCTCCCCTCCCCTATTCTGCCCTCCACTCCCCCGCCGTCCGAATCCATCCCCTCCGCCCCGGTACCTCCCAAGTCCCGATGTCCCTCCCGGTGTCCTTCCATCTTTGGGCCTTCCCCCATGGGCGCCGCCATCTTCTAAAATGGCGGGCGCATGCGCAGTGCGCCCGCTGAGATCTGCCATCCGGCACCCTGCAGATTCATTCATTTTGATCACTGAGATAGACCC
The DNA here is from genome assembly GCF_039654945.1 of Dendrobates tinctorius. Taxonomy (NCBI): domain Eukaryota; kingdom Metazoa; phylum Chordata; class Amphibia; order Anura; family Dendrobatidae; genus Dendrobates; species Dendrobates tinctorius. The sequence goes on from NW_027361917.1 coordinate 18,288,758, forward strand.
TATCACAGTGATCAAATTAAAAAAATAGTAAATATCCCCCCCTTATCACCCCCATAGGTAGGGAAAAATAATGAAATAAAGAAAATATATTTATTTTTATTTTTCCATTAGGGTTAGGTTTAGGGATAGGGTTAGAAATAGGGTTAGGGTTGGGATTAGGGTTATGGTTGGGATCAGGGTTGGGGTTGGAATTAGGATTAGGGTTGGAATTAGGGTTGGGGTTGGGATTAAAGTTAAGATTAGGGTTAGGGGTGTGTTGGGGTTAGGGTTGGGATTAGGGTTAGGCTTGTGGTTAGGGTTGGGATTTGGGTTAGGGTTGGGATTTGGGTTAGGGGTGTGTTGGGGTTAGGGTTATGGTTATGGTTAGGGCTGTGTTGGGGTTACGGTTGGAGTTAGAATTGAGGGGTTTCCGCTGTTTAGAAGCATCAGGGGCTCTCCAAACGCGACATGACGCCACCATTGATTCCAGCCAATTTTGCATTCAAAAAGTCAAACGGTGCTCCCTCCCTTCCAAGCCCTGACTGTTATCCTTGGGAAAATAAAAAATTGGGGGCTAAAAAATTATTTGTGTGGAAAAAAAATTATTTTTTATTTTCACGGCTCTGCGTTATAAACTTCTGTGAAGCACTTGGGGGTTCAAAGTGCTGACCACACATCCTTGAGGGGTCTAGTTTCCAAAATGGGGTCACTTGTGGGGGGTTTCTACTGTTTAGGCACATCAGGAGCTCTACAAATGTAACATGACGCCCACAGAATATTCCATCAAAGTCTGCATTTCAAAACGTCATTAATTCCCTTCCGAGCCCCGATGTGTGCCCAAACAGTGGTTCCCCCCCCATATATGGGGTTTCAGCATACTTAGGACAAATTGGACAACAACTTTTGGGGTCTACTTTCTCCTTTTACACTAGGGAAAATAAAAAAATTGTTGCTAAAAGATCATTTTTGTGACTAAAAAGTTAAATGTTCATTTTTTTCTTCCATGTTACTTCTGCTGCTGTGAAACACCTGAAGGGTTAATAAACTTCTTGAATGTGGTTTTAATCAGCTTGAGGGGTGCAGTTTTTAGAATGGTGTCACTTTTGGGTATTTTCAGCCATATAGACCCCTCAAACTGACTTCAAATGTGAGCTGATCCCTAAAAAAAATTGGTTTTATAAATTTGTTGTAAAAATGAGAAATCGCTGGTCAACTTTTAACCCTTATAACTTCCTAACAAAAAAATTTTGTTTCTAAAATTGTGCTGATGTAAAGTAGACATGTGGGAAATGTTATTTATTTACTATTTTTTGTCACATAACTCTCTGGTTTAATAGAATAAAAATTCAAAATTTGAAAATTGCGAAATTTTCACCAAATTTCCGATTTTTTTTTCACAAATAAACGCAAAAATGATTGAGCTAAATTTACCACTAACATGAAACCCAATATATCACGAAAGAACAACTTCAGAATCGCTAGGATCCGTTAAAGCGTTCCCGAGTTATTACCTCATAAAGGGACACTGGTCAGAATTGCAAAAAGATGGCTGGGTCATGAAGGGGTTAATATTCATCTCATTATGTGTGTTTAATATTAGGGTCTTTTCCATTCATTCACTTTAAGGACATTAATTAAAAGTTATGCTTTAAATAGGGTCTTTAGTTAGGGTATTTTTTGCATATGGCAATATGGTAATAAGACTATGTAAATTCAGTACTTTACTGCACAAATTGTTACACAGTGGGATAATAACAAGTATGTCTGGGATTCTGTGCTTCTACATACGTTCCCTTTTAAAGGGAATCAGTCAGCAGATTTTTGCTGCCTCTTCCGAGAGCAGCATGATGTAGGCAAAGAGACCCATAATCCAACAATACATCACTTAGTTTCTTGGGGGCTAGCATTCTCACTCAATCAGAGCTTTTAGATTTAGAATGAAGCAGAGCTGAGAAAGCTAACCCCGCCCACACAATGTTCTCCATGTACAAATTCCATAGACAGTGAGGTGTTTAATTGCCGGACTAGTCTAGCAATGTTAATCATTTAGTGATAAATCCTTCATAGGTAGGTAGTAAATAGCAAGTGACACCTTCCTGAATTTGTGTTTCAGCCTCTATCTCCTGCTGTCTTCAGATTACACAGCAAAAAGCTGCTGAGGAATTCCCTTTACTATTGTTGTAAGATTATAGCTATACAGATAGCTCACCACCAGCACTAACTCAGTGATCTGAAGAGCATTAGTGTACTCCTCTTTCTGTGACTAAAGGCCCTTTTACATTTAGCGATGCACCAGCGATCCGACCAGCGATACGACCCGGTCAGGATCGCTGGTGCATCGCTAAATGATCGCTAGTGAGCTTCCACACAGGAAGATCTCACAGCGATGCAGCAGCGACGCAGCGCACGATACTTACCTTTCACACACAGCGATCCTGACGTTCTCCCGCTGGCGTCCAGCATCGCTCGTCTCACACAGCAGGAAGCCCAGCAGGAAGCAGACGACGAGAAATGGAGCCGCCCGATCTCGCACGATCAGCGATGGACAGCGGGGGAGCCAGACGGAGGTATCACACATAGCGATATCGCTAGCAATATCGCTATAACGTCACAAAACCAGTGACGTTTTAGTGATATTGCTAGCGATATCGCTATGTGTAAAACCCCCTTAACCAACTGTAAATGCAATCCTGTGAAGATAATAAAAGTTTTAACACTGCTTGTATAGTAAGTCTCCAGGTGCCATCCAAGTGAAGGCAAAAAAGGAGGTGAACACAATCCTGGAGGACATGTAAATAAATAATAGAATTTTTGCAGATAGTAAAAAACGTGCAACTTAATACTTAACACTTTGCTATAAATAAATAATAAGGCCCTTATTCATTAATTGTATAAAGGCTTTGCTCTTGTTACATACAAATATTGTGATCATTGCTAAAATTAAGAATTATTAAAAAATATATTGTGATCATCGGTTGCCTGTTTTCCAAGAAAGGATTTTCTCATCAAAATGCATTTCTAGTTAGGGGTACCAAATCAAATTCATATCACTGGCACTAAAAAATGTTCACCCTAAAATGAATACTGAGGACTCGTGAGAAGAACTCTGGCCTTCTTGTTTCTCCTTTTCATCCTCAAAGAGACTTTTCAGACTTTGACTACAAGGAAATTATAATTTTTGACAAGACAATGCAATCACATTAAGTAACTCACCCAAGAAATGCCAAGACATCGGAAGTCCTTCCTTATAGTGTAGTTTTTATTTTTTTGTCTAGCAATAAAACGACAACGTTGCCTAATTTTTATGCGCGGCAAAAAAATAAGAGGTCAGTTTTTAAGGGCAACTTCCTGACTTTGTATTATTGACTTTTACATATGTGAAGAGGTTAAGGTAAAACAAAATACTATTCTAAATTACGCAGAAAAGGGGGTAGTGATGGGGATCCCACACATTTTAGAAAAGTGTCATTGAACACTGAAGGTGAACAATGAGAAGATCTTGAGGCGTTGTTCTCGAAACAGTGTATCAGGAGCCCCTTTTAATACTTTGATCTTGGGCCTGTGATGCATGGCTCGCAGCTGTCTGCCAGCTTGGTGCATTAGTGCCAGGTCTAGCAAACTGCTTTGAAGAGCAGGTCTCCAGATGGTAACTTTGTATGACCATGACCACCTACAAGAGCCGATATGGAGCCGCATATACAGGCCTTGCAGTTAGAGTTATATATTAAGTAAGTGTTAAGCTTAACATAGCTTGACAATGCCAGATAGAGGGTGTCCATGAAGTTTGGTGGAAAAGCGTGGTGAGAATGCTTGATGCAAGAATACCGAAAAAGGGTAGAGTAAGATGGGAACACCTGGTTGCTAGTATATTGCTTGATGTGATTTCTGTGGGGAAGCTTTAACTGTCATTATACCAATTATGAGTGTTCTGGCTGTCACTACTGTGGGGGACTCAGGAGCTGGATTTCACTAGTGAGTGGGGCGGGGTCTATGGTGGACTCTGGATGTGACTCGTGACCTTCTAGCAGAGCTGGATGTGGCTCTCAAGGTCAGAAAGGTTGGGCATCACTACTCTACACCATCAGCTGTATATGATAGTGGAACCAAAGTTTATTTCCCTGGTGTAAATGCCATTGTTCTCTTGAAGTTGACTTTTGTTTTCCTATTTGTAAATCTAATCTTTTTTTCCATAGCCATACATCCAGCATGGAGAGGCTAGGGAACAAAAAATAAACAACGCAAAATTCAGGAGAAAAGTGGTATTTGCACCATGTAAAAAAATGTCTGTTTATGGCAAGTGACACGTCCTATTTAAAATTAAGTTGATATGAGCACTGGTGATCTTTGTCAATAATGTTTATTGATTTAACTTACAGCGGGTGAAATATGTATTGAATACGTCACTAATTTTCTAAGTAAATATATTTCTAAAGGTGCTATTGAAAAGAAATTCTCACCAGATGTTAGTAACAACCCATCCAATCCACACAGGCAAAGAAATTAAGCCACAGCTGTCCATAAATTGAGTTACGTGAAATAATGATCAATGCTTATCCCTTAAGTTTCCAAGGGCTCCTCTTTTGAACCCTGAGCTTTAGTTTCTTCCATACATTTTCTGTTGGATTCAGGTCAGGTAATTGGCTGGGCTATTCTAGTAGCTTTATTTTCTTTCTTTGAAACTTATTGAGAGTTTCCTTGGCTGTGTGTTTGAGATCATTGTCTTGCTGAAATGTCCACCCTCATTTCATCATCATCATCCTGGTAGATGGCAGCAGATTTTTTTCAAGCATGTATCAGTACATTTGTTCCTTCATCCCTTCTTCAATTAAATTCATTTTGCCAGTGCTGTATGCTGAAAAAAAGCCCCACACCATGATGATCCAACCTCCAAACATCATTGTTGGTATGGTGTTTTACATCAGATATGCAGTGCATTTAGGCCTCCAAATATGGTGTGCGTTATGACTTCCAAAGAGTTTAATTTTGGTCTCATTTGACCAGACTATATTCTCACAGTATTTCACAGGTTGTCTAAATGTTGTTGAAGAAACTTTAAACATGCTTTTTGTTCAGCAATGGAATCTTGCGTGTTGAGCGTGCATACAGGCCATGGAGGTTGAGTGCATTACTTATAGTTTTCTTTGAAACAATTGTACCTGATGATTCCAGATCTTTCTGCAACTTTCCACCTGAGGTCTTTGGCTCTTGGACAACTCTTTTGATACTTCCTTTCACTCCTTTGTCTGAAATCTTGTTGAGAGCAGGCCACTTTATGGTGAAATGATGTTCCACTTCCAGATTAATGCCCCAACAGGGCTTACTGGATCATTCAGTAGTTTAGAAATTCTTATGTAACTAGTGCAATCAGTATGTTTTGCAACAGTAAGGTTGTGAAAGTCTTGAGACAGCTTACCCATTATGAGATGTTTCTTGTGTGGCAACTTAATACGTTAATTTATGGACATCTATTGCTTGGTTTCATTGCCAGTGTGGATTGGATGGGTTGTTGCCAAAATCTGGTGAGAATTTCTTGTCAACAGCACTGTCTGTAATAGGAGCTTAGAATCAAAATTCGCTATCAGTATGTCTTTGGAGTCAGAAATCAAGTACAAAGAGGAAACCCACGTAAACACAATTTTGAACATATAAACTCATTGCAAATGTTTCCTTGATAGGATTTGAACCCAAGACCCCAACATAGCACATCTAATCACTGTGCTGCCCCCAGCAGTCTACAATAGAGATGAACGGATCAATCTGTAGAGGATCAAATTCTGGTCAAATTTATTGAAATTCATGGTTTCATGCAAATTCAGAATGTTGAGGTTCCATTTGTGGTTTGCAAAGAAAACGTAACTTGTACCATTTCACACACTACTGAAGCATAAGAGAGTAGACTAAAGTCATTTTATGTTGTCACAAATGTTTCCCATACTGCCCTGCAGCTATGACTTCAAGAACAATATCATACCATGTATCTTTGTGGTCTCTACCTGGCTCATCACAGATCATCAGATCCAAGTGGAGCACAGTTTGTATGGCAGAGTTGTTTTCTATCATCAGAGTCACTGGGTAAGTCCCGCTCTTCTGTAGAGTGCAAGCTCCAAGCTAAGGTCAGCAGGGTCCGCTCTCTGTTTCGCCTGTAGAGAGTAAGCTGTTATGGTCAGCAGGGTCTTTTCTCTAACTCTTTCTTTCTCTTGCCTGTAAAGTGTAAGATCTTATGGTCAGCGTCATCCTCGCTCTCTTTCACTCGCCTGGAGAGTGTAAACTCTTAATGTCAATGGGGTCCTCTCTCTTGCTTGTGAAGTGTAAAGGGCCTTTTACACATAGCGAGATCGCTAGCGATCTCGCTAAAGCATCAATGATTTTGTGACGCAACAGCGATATCATTATCGATCGCGCTTTGTGTGACATGTACCTGTGACTGCCCCCCCCCGCGCTGGATATCACTGATCGCACTTGAATGTCCTGGGCCATTTTTTCCTCGTTGGCGTCCCACTGGCGCTGACTAGCGATGCATGGACGCAGGCGGCAGTCGTCATCATCGCTGCGGTGGGACAGGTAAGCGCGACCCCCGATGGATAGCTTGTCGCTGGTGAGATATGCCTGTCTAGCAGCTCACTAGCGACCATTTAGCGATGCACCAGCGTCACTAGCGACCATTTAGCGATGCACCAGCGATCCTGACCGGGTCGTATCGTTGTCGGTATCGCTGGCGCATCGCTAAATGTAATGGGACCCTAAATCCTTATATTCAGCTGGGTTTTCTCTGACTTTCCTCTCTTTCCATTCCAAAAACAAACTTTCCGGTATTGAGATTCATATGAATTTATTCACTGCAAATTATATCTTGGGGGGAAAAGTTGGCGAATTTAAAGTTCAAAAGGTCCTCTCATCACTAGTTTCCTAAAGCTAAGTTCACATTAGCGCTCGGGGCTTTGCGGAGGGCTGCGTACTTCCTCCGTTAAGCTCTGCCTACTTCCACATACTTCTGCATGCGTCCTGCGTACCTATCTTTAACATTTTGTACGCAGGACATGCAGATGTATGCGGATGTGTCATTTTGACGCGCCCGCCGTCCGCACAAAACGCAACTTGTTATTAGATTGTAACACAGGCTAACAGTGACAAGCTGGGTGGTGTTCATTTTCTATAAAACTGGCTATGGTTGCACTTCTATGACATATATTTTTTATCTCTCAGTATGTTTGTAGGTTTAGTAGCTATTTCTTTGTCCTTTCTTGAAGTCAACTAATTGAACTAATAATACTCTCATAATGAGTTCAGGACCAGCGTTTTCCCAGCAGACAATAATAGCTAGATTTTTTATAAGCAATACTGCCCCTTATAAAAAAGTAAGTGCTTATTCTAAAAATGTAATTCCTAGCATCATGGGGAAAATATTAACAATATTGAAATGAATAATGCTACAGCGCATTATAAGTGACAAGCGAAAGAAGAGGATCACGTGAATGATAGTAATAAGTATAAATGCCTGGTAGATGAATATGAATTCTGTAATAATATAATGATTAACATATTTATTATGCCTCCTTTCTGGAATTCAAATACTACATATATTGGAAGCAATATGATAATGTCAGGTTATTTAGCTCACCTCTTAAAATATTGTTTTTGTTACCATACAAGATCTACTATTTTATACTGTTCCCAGAAGTGTAGAGACTTCAAGAATTATCTTGCATCTGCATCTGTTGTTTCATCCTGATTTATCCTATTCCCTAACCCGGCTAGCTTATTGACGCTTCTCCTGCCTGACAAATTTGTGCCTCCTCTCCTCCTCCTGGGTCTGACCCGTCTTCCTGACTAGCCTTCTTGAAAGCTTGCACCACCAAACAGCAGCTCCATGGCCCTGCCCAAGGACCCCTGTGTAAGTCCTGATCCTTGTGTAGGGAGGACGGCTCCCGCAGAGTGTCCGGGCCGGAACCAAAGGGACCGCCATCTAGGTTCCAAAGGGAACTGTACCCGGGGAACGGAGGAGGAGAGTGGACTGCTTGGAGTGATAGGACAGCAAGGGGAGGGGCGAGTATAAAAGGGACAGGGAGCGCGCAGGGGAGTCAGTTGGCGGAATGGCAGACACGAAGCAAGAGACTGTGGGAGTTTGAGAGAGCCAGAGTGACAGACGGTGACCAGAGAGGAGACCAGCGGCAGAGGGGTGATTTACAGTGGCCTGCGGAGAGGAAGTGCCTAACTTACCGACAAGAGACTGCCGCTTCACTCCAATCCGGAGTCACGACCTGCCCGCGGTCGTCCGCAGCTGTTGCCGCTGTGCTCCAGCCCATTGCAGCCACTGCAGCTTCACTCCAGCCGGCGGCTGTAGCCTGTTCATCATCACCCGCAGCTGACATCACCCCGCTGCAGTCAGCAGTTGGGGCCTACTCCTTGCCTACAGAGAAACTATTTGCTCAGGCCCAGGCCATGCATGTGGCCTGCCAACCGCCTCTTCTGGTAACTGCGACACAACCCTGCTTGGTGACTGGAGTCTGATTGAACTCGCTAACTAGCGGCACCTAGCTGTTTCTACAGGGGGTTACCTCTTCAAAGGACTCCCTCAGGGCCTGTTGTGCCCCAACTCCTCCTGGGCGCTGGGGCGCCAGAAGACTACGACAGATCTTCAGCAGCTGCGCCCAGCGGCTGCTACGCCAAAGCAGCTTCATCAGAGACGCCGAGGGACGTCAGGACGGATAAGTGACACTATAGGAAATAAGGACCCATAGTCGGCCATATCGTGGCCCTATAGTAACCGGCCTTTGCCGGGTTAGTCGTGTTCTCTTTAAAAGTGTTTAGGTACTGTCACACTAAGCGATATTGCTAGCAATATCGCTATAACTTGTGATGTTATAGCGATATTGCTAGCGATATCGCTGTGTGTGATACTTACCTACAACCCGCTCCCCCTCTGCTTATCGCTGATCGCGCGAGAACGTCCTGGACTGTTTCTCGTCATCAGCTTCCTGCGGAGCTTCCTGTGGAGAGACGAGCGACGAGCGTGGAGCCGGGTGGGAGGACGCAGGATTGCCTAGTGTCACAGGTAAGTAGCGACCCCCGTCCCCAGCGATGTCGCTGGTGAGATCTGCCTGTGTGGCAGCTCACTAGCGACCACTTAGCGATGTACCAGCGATCCTGACCGTGTCATATCGCTGGTCGGGATCGCTGGTACATCGCTAAGTGTGACAGTACCTTTAGTTTGTGCTGTGTCCCTGCAAGGACAATAGCTGTACTTTATTTTGGTTGCTTAGTATAGCCCTAGCGGCTTAAATTTATAAAAGTTTCTTCCCAAAGTACAGCTCAGTCTCGCGTCTCGTCACTGCATCCTGCGTACCTGCTATTACCTACACTTGTATAAGAGTTAAAGGGTGAAGATCAGGGCAACTGTAGGGTTTTGGAAAATGGAGTAACTAGTGCAAAGCTTGTTTGTGGTAGCAATTTTGGAGTTGCCCGGTGACCACGAACAGTGCCCGCGTTACAACAGCTTACCAAATTTTAGAGATAGAAAACATCTCCCTGAAGATGCCAAATGTACTTATTTTATCTCTGTAAGAAATAGGTGAACTGTGTATGTGATCGGAGTACATAGCACTACAAATTTAAAGATGCGTAATACTAGTAATACTATGAATACAGTAGTGCCTGACAATGTGCTGAAGCAGCATTTATCTATGGCCCTGATATGTTACAAAGCTTACAATATATTCTCTTAAGAAAAAATAACTTTTTATGTATTCTTTCCGTGTAGCATTGATGTTTCTGACTCTAACCTGAAGGAGAGAACATCAAGGTTAAGAAGGCGTTTGGAGGATGTCAGTTTCTCCTAGACCACCCTGCACTGCCCTGTGTCATTATCTATGTTGTTTTTATATAGCACAGTAAATGTCAAATGACTCAGGGTGACCCTTCTCAGAAACAGCCAATAACACCGTGATCTTTTTATAATGCTGCTTGACTCTTTCATAACCTCCCTAAATAATCTTCACTATATACCGAGAATGTAACATTTCACTTTATTCCTCTGCAGAATGGCGCTGGATTCCTGCTTTCTCACTTGTCTCAGCTTGGTCATCTCTGCTGTGCTGAGGATCAGTTCAGACCCCTTAATTTTTGCTGTTCTTTACAATGGAGATGTGCTATCCACAAAAATCAGCGTGTCTGATTGTTTGCTAGTATAACGGATCTTAATGTTTGCAATTAAAGAATTGGTCTCAGAAATAAAACCACTCCTCCAAATATCGCCTAGCCAGCGATCAAATGAATGTGCTACTATGTAGTAAATGAAGACCAGAGGGAGAACCCTTTTAGTTGGAGTTCCCCTCTACACCCTTTTATTCCCCAATACAGTAAATGGACAGAGATTCTCTTGATGAGAACCTAGTATAGGGATTGTCTCATGATCTTCTGCAGAAGAGCACCCCTCCCCACCCCACTCCAATAGCTCCCAAACTGTGCCCTCTCCACCCTGCTCTATGAGGATGGTTTGCTTCTACATCGAAGAAACACATTGGCACTGAAGCTTTGCAATTTTACCCAGGAATATGAGAATTACCCTTTAACTTTTATATTAATCATATTCTGTTAGATCGTAGATTGGGACCCCAAACGAAACCCTAAATGTTGCATGTGTGTCTGATCAGATAATCTTCATATAGATGGGCTCATTCCATTTTCCCATGTTTCAGATTTAAATTAGGTTTATAAAACAACTTGAGAAATGAATCAGTCAGTACAGTGTACGTAATCGTCCTACAGTATGTTCCTACACATTTTCTGGAAGTACCTCTTCAACAATTCAGTGGATTGCATTCATGGTAAATGCAGCTGTTTTTTGTTGGATGCCTATTCCTTAATGAGATTCCCAAAGGCTCATCCTCCCCTATCTGAATGCGGGAGAAAGCTCTGTTCACACTGGTGCCACTTAGCTTACATTGTTACAGGAGCCATGATGGTTTTAACAGATCTGATTTGTATTTATTTTATTTACTTATTGTGACAGGGTATATGCGGAGAGATATGTGTCGCACAGGTTGCTTTCCTGCGTAATGTGGAAGCCATCATTTTTTCCTCCAGCATGATATGTGCTGAGAGCAATCGAGTCACTATATGGGTCTGGCTTTCATAGTGGATAGGTCAGAGATGGGCAGGACACCTACTCACCATATGTCCACCTCCAGGGTGTGGTTGAAGAGAGGACTTTTTACTTTCATTTGAGCCATGTTTGCTGTTACCAGTTTGGGTTTATTGGTTTATGACACAATAAACCACCCAGAGACTTTAACCAAGCATGTTCCTATGCCTACCTGGGGGGAGCAGTTAAGTGAGATGATCTACCTCAATATTTATTCCACACTGATTTATCAGTACTGTCCCCATTGGGGCTCACAATCTAAATTCCCTATCAGTATGTCTTTGGAGTGTGGGAGGAAACCGAAATACCCAGAGGAAACCGACGCAAACACGATGAGAACATACAAACTCCTTGCAGATGTTGTCCTTGGTGGGATTTGAACCCAGGACCCCATCGCTGCAGTGCTATCCACTGAGCCACCATGCTGGATAATATAGACTTATAAATTTCACTTGATCCTGGAATTCCCCAGTTTCACTTTATTTCCTAATAGCACTTAATGGGAAATGTCTTTATTATAATAGAAGCTGCACAAATATTATTTACATGCAATAAACTGAAAACCATTCAAATGCCAAAAGGGAGATTTAAAAACATACAAACGTGGTGTTTACTTACAGTGAGGCAACACTTCCTGTGGTTAACAGGAGAATTTTCATGTCTTCAGCAGCTTGTCTCAGGTTACAAGATAATGTGAAATTGTAAATGTTTTTTTTATTCCAAAGATTGCAAATAAAAAGCTTAAATCTATTATACAGTATTCAGCTTAAAGATGTAAAATATTTTTATCTAAATTTAATCTAACTTTACTCTTTTTCACTCACTAAGGATAGAGACAAATGAGTATTTTCATACAAAAGTCTCGTCATTTAAAATATCGATGAAACAATAGTGTTTTTAATGCAGTATCATTAACAATCTCTCATCTATAGGATGGTGCTACATTCTGCAGCAAACATCAGATCAAAAGGTATAAGCACACAATTTCCAAGTAAATTATCTATCCCTTTATTTTTTTTAGAGCTAAAACGCCTTTATCTGAAATTGAAGTTTATCCCCTTTAGCTATACAAAAGCTTTCTTCAATATATTCCAAAACCAACCTCAGACTCTGCTTTCTTGATCGCGTTCTATCATATCTCTTCCTATATTTTCATTTATGTGTTACATCTATTTGAAAACTATCATTTTAAATTACAATTTTCTTTCTCATTTTCCTCATCCTGTCTGACTAGATATTTATGGTGTCCCTGTCATATACTTTTCTTCTCGTGCTCTTAGGATATGTACACCTTTACGTTAACACGTTAAATTGTTTGTGCTAATTTGCTTCTTAGATGAAAAATGTAGCTATTTTCTAAACAGAATTTTCTAAACTTTTCCTACCATTTTGCTGTTGTAGAGTCTCTTAAACTCCTTTACATAGCTGGGTGTTCTATCAGTCTTGACTAACACTTTGGGAAAGAGAAGTTCTTACTATGGAGTAAGAGAAAAGCATCCAAGTGTTTAGGGAAGTCAGATCAGGGTACATAGTGAGGAAAAAACAAACATAGAGGCAGAGAGAAATATTCCGGAGCCTCAGTGTGAGTATAAGGAAGAGCCGATCACTCATAGACTGTAGAAAGTGAGAGAAGGGCAAAATGAAGCTGTGCCAATTCATGATAGTTAAAGCAAATCTGTCAGCAGGATTGTGCTCAGTAAACTACATTTAGGCCGGCATCATACTAGAGAGGAATACGGATGAGTGAGAGGCGTTAAAAAAACGCATTGCACACGGACCAATGATTCTCTATGGGGCAGCTCCCATCAGCCGTATTTTTCTTGCGTATATTTTACGGTTCGTGCCAATCGCAGCATGCTGCAATTGCCAGCGTACTACGCCCGTAGTACGCCAATGCAAGTCTATGGGTGCGCTAAAAATATGCATTACACACGGACCACATGTGTGACTTGCGAGAAATACGCACCCGGTGTCTTTTAGAAAAGCCGGCAATTCAGTGCGCGATGCAATAAAATCAAACTGACAGGTTTAATAAAGAAACAAAGAATAGATCTAGACACATAGAATACATATATATATATATATATATATATACATGTCACTGAGACACATATATATTTATATACAGTCATGGCCAAAAGTATTGACACCCCTGCAATTCTGTCAGATAATACTCAGTTTCTTCCTGAAAATGATTGCAAACACAAATTCTTTGGTATTATTATCTTCATTTAATTTGTCTTAAATGAAAAAACACAAAAAGAATTGTCCTAAAGCCAAATTGGATATAATTCCACACCAAACATAACAAAGAGGGTGGACAAAAGTATTGGCACTGTTCGAAAAATCATGTGATGCTTCTCTAATTTGTGTAATTAACAGCACCTATAACTTACCTGTGGCACCTAACAGGTGTTGGCAATAACTAAATCACACTTGCAGCCAGTTGACATGGATTAAAGTTGACTCAACCTCTGTCTTGTGTCATTGTGTGTACCACATTGAGCATGGAGAAAAGAAAGAAGACCAAAGAACTGTCTGAGGACTTGAGAAACCAAATTGTGAGGAAGCATGAGCAATCTCAAGACTACAAGTCCATCTCCAAAGACCTGAATGTTCCTGTGTCTACCGTGCGCAGTGTCATCAAGAAGTTTAAAGCCCATGGCACTGTGGCTAACCTCCCTAGATGTGGACGGAAAAGAAAAATTGACAAGAGATTTCAACGCAAGATTGTGCGGATGTTGGATAAAGAACCTCCACTAACATCCAAACAAGTTCAAGCTGCCCTGCAGTCCGAGGGTACAACGGTGTCAACCCGTACTATCCGTCGGCATCTGAATGAAAAGGGACTGTATGGTAGGAGACCCAGGAAGACTCCACTTCTTACCCCAAGACATAAAAAAGCCAGGCTGGAGTTTGCCAAAACTTACCTGAAAAAGCCTAAAACATTTTGGAAGAATGTTTGTCACGCGGGGCTTAGGACAACTAAGGCAGAAATACCCGGGGCCCCTGTGGTGTCCCTTTCACTAGGGGAAACCCTGTCTGACCCTCAACCCAGGGTTTTTGCTGAAGGTGCAAATGCCTGAGCTTCCACCCTTTCCTTATCTCCTGCTCAGCCCTGCACTTAACCCTCCACCCTCCACCCAGTGAGGAGACACACCACCAAAGCTCCCACACAAATAAGACAGACAGGGAGAACTTAAACTGCACTGCGCCGCACACACACAGGAATATACAGTAATGTGAACAGGGCACAACTAAACACAAATATGGGAAGGAGAAAGGATAACGACGGATCATACGACACCAGATACGAATCTCTCTCTCTGCAACACCTCCACTCCAGACCGGAACCACTTGGTATGAAAACACAAGCTATAATCGGCGACGCCCATATGCCAGTATGACTATTTAAAGACCGTGGGCGTGACTAACCTTCCAACCTGGTCTCCAGCAGGATTAACCCCCGAGAGCCTGAAGATCAAGCCGGCGCCACTGAGGCTATAGTGGCTGGAGGTGGAACTACCTCTGCCTGCCGGACGCTGTGGTGTGAACAGCGTCCGACATGACAGTACCCCGTCTTCTACGAGGGACCCCAGGGCCCTCAAGACTCATAGGACCCGGCTTGTCCGGATGACGACGGTGAAAAGAACTGACCAGCCGATCCGCATGTATGTCTGAGGCTGGAACCCAAGACCTCTCCTCCGGACCATACCCCCGCCAGTGCACCAAATACTGAAGAGTACGGCGTACTACTCGAGAGTCCACTACCTTGGCGACCTCGAACTCTAAATCGCCATCCACCATGAGTGGAGGTGGCATTGGCGTCGTGTCCACCAAGCCTACCACCTTTTTCAATAAAGCCCTGTGAAAAACGTTATGTATTTTGTACACCGCAGGAAGTTCCAACCGATAAGCCACTGGGTTAATGATGGCAGAAATCCTAAAAGGCCCAATAAACCTTGGACCCAGTTTTAAAGATGGAATTTTGAGTTTTATGTTCTTCGTAGCTAACCACACCCATTCACCCACACACAGGTCCGGACCTGGCACGCGTCTACTGTCAGCCACCCGTTTGTACCTGGCACTCATGCTCAACAAACGCTGTTTCACCCGCCTCCAGACTGATGACAATTGGGCTCCTAGCTGATCCTCCTCCGGGACACCCCCGGAGTCACCCTGACGTAAGGTACAAAACTGAGGATGTTGACCGTACACACAAAAGAATGGAGACTCTCCTGATGACTCTTGGCGGTGATTATTTAACGCGAATTTGGCCAGAGGAAGGAAAGTAGACCATTCCTCCTGGTTGTCGGACACAAAACATCGTAAATACTGTTCTAGATTTTGGTTCATGCGCTCAGTTTGTCCATTAGACAGTGGATGAAACGCCGATGAATGTGACAACTTGATCCCCAACCTTGAGCAAAAAGCTTTCCAAAACCTCGCCACAAATTGCGTACCCCTATCAGATACTATGTCAGATGGTACTCCGTGGAGTCTGACCACCTCCTTCACAAATACCTGAGCCAACGTCTTAGCATTGGGCAAAGAAGACAACGCCACAAAATGCGCCATCTATGAAAAACGGTCAACCACCACCAGGATGACCGTGTTCCCTGCCGAGGCTGGCAAGTCAGTGATAAAATCCATGGAGATTTCTGTCCATGGCCTATTGGGTACCCCCAGAGGCTGTAGCGTGCCAGCAGGACGGGTTCGGGGTGACTTAGCCCTAGCGCACGTGATGCAAGCTGCCACGTACGAGACCATGTCCTGCCGGATTTTGGGCCACCAGAAACGACGCGATACCAGCTCTAAGGTGCCCTTCACCCCTGGATGACCAGCCAGTACCGAATCGTGGTGTTCCTTCAACACCTTAAGCCGAAGATGCAGGGGTACAAATGATTTGTTGGCGGGAAGTCCTGGTGGTACCTCCTCTTGGGCCTCGGCAATCTCCGCCTCTACCTCCGTCATGAGAGCCGAGACCACTACCCCTTTCTGGAGGATGGGTACCGGCTCTTCCCGAGGTTCTCCCCCCGGAAAACACCTAGACAAAGCATCCGCCTTGGTGTTTTTAGCCCCGGGACGGTACGTCACAAGAAAATTGAAACGAGTAAAAAACAATGCCCAGCGAGCCTGCCTAGGAGACAGACGCTTGGCCGACTCCAGATAGAGCAGATTCTTATGGTCGGTGATAACTGTGACCTGGTGAGCCGCCCCCTCCAAGAAGTGTCGCCATTCCTCAAAAGCCAGTTTGATGGCCAACAACTCCCTGTTGCCGATATCATAATTCCGTTCGGCCGGCGACAGCTTCTTGGAGAAGTAGGCGCATGGATGCATCTCGCTCAAGGACGAGCCTTGAGACAGTACTGCCCCCACTCCCACCTCCGATGCATCAACCTCTACCACAAAAGGTTTAGACACGTCTGGTTGCACCAGAATGGGGGCTGAAGCAAAACTATTCTTCAGACGCTCAAATGCACGTATAGCCACCTCAGGCCAGTTCGCCAGATCGGCACCCTTTTTTGTCATGTCCGTGAGCGGTTTGGCGACAGTCGAAAAGTGTTTTATAAATTTCCTATAATAATTCGCAAACCCAAGGAACCGCTGGAGTGCTTTCAGACTCTCCGGCCTCTCCCATTGCAGCACCGCTTGCACCTTAGCGGTGTCCATTTTAAAACCGGCTGCGGACACAATATATCCCAAAAAGGGCAACTCCTGGACAAAAAATAAACATTTTTCCAGCTTAGCATAGAGCTGGTTCTCCCGGAGCAACTGTAACACCTGCCTAACATGCTCCAAATGAGTGTCCCGATCGCTAGAATAAATGAGGATATCATCCAGGTATACAATCACAAATCTCCCCAGGACATGAGCAAATACATCATCAATAAAATGTTGGAAAACGGCAGGCGCGGTGGTCAACCCAAACGGCATAACCAGACTCTCAAAATGACCCTCAGGAGTGTTAAACGCCGTCTTCTACTCATCCCCCTGACGGACCCTTATGAGGTTATACGCCCCCCTGAGGTCCAGCTTGGAAAACCATTTCGCCCCCGCTACCTGGTTGAACAAATCCGGGATCAAAGGCATTGGGTAGGGATCACGGATAGTAATCTGGTTTAACTCTCGGAAATCCAGACACGGGCGTAACCCCCAATCTTTCTTCTTAATGAAGAAAAACCCCGCGGCTACAGGCGAGGACGAAGGCCGGATGTGTCCTTTGCTCAGACTCTCCGCGATGTAGTCTTTCAGAGCTTGCCTCTCAGGACCAGAAATATTAAACATCCTGGCCTTAGGTAATTTAGCCCCGGGTTTTAACCTAATCGCACAGTCATAGGCTCTATGTGGAGGCAGTTCTGAGCAACCCTTCTCAGAGAAAACATCCCCGAAATCCTGCAAAGCCTCCGGCAGGCTGGGCGTCACGGCGGACACACATGTGGCCAAGCAATTGTCTTGGCAGAAACCACTCCATTGCACTATGTCCTGAGTTTTCCAATCAATTACCGGGTTGTGCCTGGACAGCCATGGAAAACCCAGGACCATTTGAGCTGGGAGATTACGGAGGACCCTACATGTAACCGACTCAGAATGTAGGACCCCAATGTGGAGTTTCACCTCTGCCACAAACTCAGTAATCTCCCCTTGAGGGAGGGGAACAGCATTAATGGTCACCACCTGTATGGGGTGAGGAAGTTTTTCGATCTTAAACCCGGCGGTGTGTGCAAACTCCTCATCTATGAGATTGGTAGCGGAACCGCTATCCACAAACACTGATATAGGTAGCTCTCTGCCGGCGATAATAACCTTGGCAGGGAGCATACATTGAGATACCATCATGGAGGATATGCCTACGCTCAGTTGGGTCTCCTCCATACCCTCTGAGCTTAACAGTTTTCCGCCGATGTGACCCTCTTCGGTAGTACCGGGCAAACGTTAACATAATGACCTCTTTTACCACAGTAGAAACATGCTCCGGGCTTCCGGAATCCCGGAGCGCGAGGCTGAACCTGTGCCACGCCAACAATCTGCATAGGTTCAGGGGACTCATCTACTTCAACCACACCTGCACCTCTGCTTTCCCCCAGAGGTAGCGTCTCCTGTGCCCCCTGACGAAAACGGCGATCAATACGTATCACCAAACTCATGGCAGACTCCAATGATGCCGGAGTCTCATACATCAGGAGGGCTTGTTTCACCCTCCCTGATACCCCATGAATAAACTGGCTCCGCAGTGCTGGGTCATTCCACTGTGTGTCTACAGCCCAGTGGCGAAATTCCGAACAATAGTCCTCTGCCAAGCGCTCCCCCTGGCGGAGGGCGCGGATTTTAGATTCCGCTAGAGCCAGTCGGTCAGGGTCATCGTAAATGAGCCCGAGGGCAGAAAAAACATTATCGACCGAATGAAATGTAGCAGAATCAGCTGGTAAGGAAAATGCCCATGCTTGGGGGTCACCACTCAGTAATGACAACACCAGCCCTACTCGCTGGGCCTCATTACCTGAGGAGATTGGCCGCATGCGGAAGTATAATTTGCAGGCCTCCCGAAATACGACAAATTTGCTGCGATCGCCTGAAAATCGTTCTGGCAGCAGAAACTTCGGCTCTGCACCGATACCTGCAGATGCCGTTTGCACCTTTGCTACTACCAGGCCCTGCTGCTGAACTGCCCCTTTCAACTCGGAGACCTGTAAGGACAGCGCCGCCAACTGGCGGGTTATGGAATCCATGGGATCCGTGGACTCCTGAAAAAATGTGGGCCGATTATAATGTCACGTGGGGCTTAGGACAACTAAGGCAGAAATACCCGGGGCCCCTGTGGTGTCCCTTTCACTAGGGGAAACCCTGTCTGACCCTCAACCCAGGGTTTTTGCTGAAGGTGCAAATGCCTGAGCCTCCACCCTTTCCTTATCTCCTGCTCAGCCCTGCACTTAACCCTCCACCCTCCACCCAGTGAGGAGACACACCACCAAAGCTCCCACACAAATAAGACAGACAGGGAGAACTTAAACTGCACTGCGCCGCACACACACAGGAATATACAGTAATGTGAACAGGGCACAACTAAACACAAATATGGGAAGGAGAAAGGATAACAACGGATCATACGACACCAGATACGAATCTCTATCTCTGCAACACCTCCACTCCAGACCGGAACCACTTGGAAGAAAACACAAGCTATAATCGGCGACGCCCATATGCCAGTATGACTATTTAAAGACCGTGGGCGTGACTAACCTTCCAACCTGGTCTCCAGCAGGATTAACCCCCGAGAGCCTGAAGATCAAGCCGGCGCCACTGAGGCTATAGTGGCTGGAGGTGGAACTACCTCTGCCTGCCGGACGCTGTGGTGTGAACAGCGTCCGACATGACAATGTTCTTTGGTCAGATGAGACAAAAGTAGAGCTTTTAGGGCAAAAGCATCAACATAGAGTTTACAGGAGAAAAAAGAGGCATTCAAAGAAAAGTACATGGTCCCTACAGTCAAACATGGCGGAGGTTCCCTGATGTTTTGGGGTTGCTTTGCTGCCTCTGGCACTGGACTGCTTGACCGTGTGCATGGCATTATGAAGTCAGAAGACTACCAACAAATTTTGCAGCATAATTTAGGGCCCAGTGTGAGAAAGCTGGGTCTACCTCAGAGGTCATGGGTCTTCCAGCAGGACAATAACCCAAAACACACTTCAAAAAGCACTAGAAAATGGTTTGAGAGAAAGCACTGGAGACTTCTAAGGTGGCCAGCAATGAGTCCAGACCTGAATCCCATAGAACAGCTGTGGAGAGATCTAAAAATGGCAGTTTGGAGAAGGCACCCTTCAAATATCAGGGACCTGGAGTAGTTTGCCAAAGAAGAATGGTCTAAAATTCCAGCAGAGCATTGTAAGAAACTCATTGATGGTTACCGGAAGCAGTTGGTCGCAGTTATTTTGGCTAAAGGTTGTGCAACCAAGTATTAGGCTGAGGGTGCCAATACTTTTGTCCGGCCCATTTTTGGAGTTTTGGGTGAAATGATCAATGTTTTGCTTTTTGCTTCATTCTCTTTTGCGTTTTTTTATTTAAGACAAATTAAATGAAGATAATAATACCAAAGAATTTGTGTTTGCAATCATTTTCAGGAAGAAACTGAATATTATCTGACAGAATTGCAGGGGTGTCAATACTTTTGGCCATGACTGTATTCATATTTCACAGAGTTCTTCATGAGGACCGGTGCTAATGCGACCAACCTCAATGTAATCTACTAAAAAATGAATTGATTCAGCTCTGCGCAGCCTCAATGGCTGCCTGTAGATGAACTAATTACCATGGGAAAATTTCAGACTTTTTTCCCACGGTCATTAGTTCATTCACAGATCAGCCGGGGACTCCCCGCAGCCACAGTGACATCAGCAGGAGTCCCCGGCTGATCTGTGAATGAACTAATGACCGTGGGAAAAAAGTCAGAAACTTTCCCATGGTGAAATCAATTCATTTTGTAGGAGATTACATTGAGGCTGGTCGCATTAGCACCGGTCCTCATTGTAAACTATATAACCCCTTCTGATGGATTTCAGCGTGGGACATGACTGAATGGCGGAGAGGTAAGGATATTGGTGATTTTTTATGTTATTTTTGTTGCAAGTCATGGTTTTATTTTGGATTACCAGACTAATAAAAAATTGTCAAAAACTTGGTGTATTTATTTCATGAAAAGACTTTTTAATTAATGTCTGTGTCTGTTTTTTAACCCTTTCTTAGTCTAGGGTTAATAGTGGATTGGTGTCTTATTGACACCTCTCCATTATTAATCGGCTTAATGTCACCTTACAATCGAATGGTGACATTAACCCTTTGTTATATTAACCCATTCGCCACTGCTACAGGGCAATGAGAATAGAGAGGATAAGTGCCAGAATTGGCACATCTTATAGATGCGCCATTTCTGGGGTGACTGGGGGCAGTTTTTGTAGCCAGGGGGGGCCAAAAACAATGGTCCCTCTCATGGCTATTAAAATCTGCCCTCACTCACCTGCTTTACCTCTCTGGTTGACAAATTACAGTGGGAGCCCACGCATTTTTTTATTTGCAACTAATTAACCCCTTAAATTAACACCTTACACCTCCAAAATTTTGCACACAAACCCTTATCTAATTATTAGTCAGGGACATATGAAAAAAAACATGAAATGAAATGGTTTACTGTATGTAAACCATGTGTCATTTCATGTTGGGCTGGGGAATGATTTGACAGAAGCCGGCAATTGAATTAGCGGCTATTCTGCTATGAAGAACTCTGTGACATATAAATATATATATATATATGTGTCTCAATGACATGTATGTATTGTGATAAAACACTCCGGGATCGCCTTTGCTGGGGTCAAAGGTCACGTGCATTCAGCATGAAACTCAGGCGCAGAGCGGGGATTCGTGTATAACTGACCCTGGGTCAGGTTTATTAACGGTGAAAGCAATGCAAAATGAAATAAAACATAAAACAAATCCTTGCCTGTCCGGCACTAACTAAACAATGGACAACCTAACTACCAACTGTCGGGCTTCTCCCGTCCAGCCAAACCACAGTTGCAGTGGGCACTGCTTCCACTCACGTGTGTGTCTCTCACACAGACAGGCTCTCTGTGTTCCCAGGCTGAGACACTCACACAACCACCTGGCATCCTTATATATCCACCTCCCATTATCCATTAGTAAGCAGGTGCGATACTGACCAGACTAGGCCACATAGGAGAGGAATCTGGGCGAGATATACCTGCCCTCATCCACTATTCCCACATGATTCTCACATATCCCCCCCTTCTGCTCAGACCACTCTAGTCGAGCAATGACACCCGCCAAACAGTGCACTCGGGACAGGGCATCTGCATTCCCCATCTGTACCCCTGGGCGGTGCTCCACCGTAAAAGTGTAGGCCTGCAGGGCAAGGAACCACCGGGTCACCCGGCTATTCCGTTCCTTGTTCAAGTGCATCCACTTGAGAGGGGCATGGTCAGTGATCAGCCTGAACTTTCGGCCCACCAGGTAATATTTGAGGGCCTCTA
Source organism: Dendrobates tinctorius (assembly GCF_039654945.1). Taxonomy (NCBI): domain Eukaryota; kingdom Metazoa; phylum Chordata; class Amphibia; order Anura; family Dendrobatidae; genus Dendrobates; species Dendrobates tinctorius. The sequence continues at coordinate 18,310,919 of NW_027361917.1, forward strand.
GAGCCCACTTAATGGCTAGGCACTCTTTTTCCACGACTGCATACCTTTGCTCGTGTTTATTCAGCTTCCTGCTGAGATAGAGGACTGGGTGTTCCACTCCGTCCCTCACTTGTGAGAGTACGGCCCCGATACCGGTATCAGAGGCATCCGTTTGTACCACAAACTCGCTGCGGAAGTCTGGAGTCACCAGTACGGGCTGAGAGCAAAGTGCCCGTTTTAGGCTATGGAAGGCTTCTTCAGCCGCTAAACTCCATTTAATCATGACGGAGTCTTTCCCTTTTGTAAGATCCGTCAGGGGGGTAGCGATGGCTGCAAAATTGGGTATGAACCGGCGATAATAACCGGCGATCCCCAGGAAGGCTTGCACCTGCTTCTTGTTGACAGGTTGTGGCCAGTCCTGAACCGCCTGAATCTTATCAACCTGGGGTTTAACAACACCCCTCCCAATTACATACCCCAAATACCGGGCTTCTTCTAGCCCGATGTGACATTTCTTGGGGTTCGCGGTTAGACCTGCCTCCCACAGGTCGTCAATCACAGCTTGTACTTTCTGGAGATGAGTCTCCCAGTCCAAGCTGTAAATGACAATGTCGTCCAAATAGGCCGAAGCGTACCGCCTATGTGGCCTCAGGACTCGATCCATCAGTCTCTGGAAGGTCGCTGGTGCTCCGTGCAGTCCAAACGGCATATACACATACTGAAATAGACCTTCTGGGGTAGCAAATGCCGACTTTTCTCTGGCAGCCTCCGCCAGAGGGATCTGCCAATACCCCTTTGTTAGGTCTAGGGTCGTAATATACCGGGCTTTTCCTAACCGATCTATTAACTCATCAACCCGGGGCATAGGGTAGGCATCAAATTTTGAGACTGCATTCAGTTTCCTGAAGTCATTGCAGAACCGGATGGTGCCGGTTTAGGAATTAGCACAATCGGGCTGGACCACGCACTGTGCGATTCCTCAATGACTCCTAACTCTAACATTGCCTTCACTTCTCGGGAAACGGCTTCACGGCGCGCTTCCGGGATTCGGTAGGGCTTTACGTGAACTGTGACACCAGGTTCCGTTACGATGTCATGTTTCATTAGCATAGTCTGCCCTGGTTTTTCTGAGAAAAACTTTTGGTTGTGAAGTAGAAACTGCCTGACTTCCGTCTTTTGCCACTCCGAGAGAGTCTCTGCAACCCGTACCTCCGGTACGGTATGCGAGCAGACAGGACGGGCCAGCTCCGCTGACAAGGCAGACCGATCCTTCCAGGGCTTTATCAGATTTACATGATAAATCTGCTCAGGTTTCCGTTTACCTGTCTGGTATACTTTGTAGTTTACTTCACCAACTCTTTCCTTGATCTCAAAGGGGCCCTGCCACTTTGCCAGGAACTTACTGTCCACCGTGGGGACCAGGATCAACACCTTATCTCCGGGTGCAAACGTACGGATCTTGGCGCCCCTATCATAGATTCTTTTTTGGGCTCCTTGAGCCTGTATCATGTGTTCTTTGACGATAGGCATAACAGCCGCAATACGGTCCTGCATTTGTGTGACGTGATCTATCACTGTTTTAAATGGAGTGACCTGACCCTCCCAGGTTTCTTTTGCAACGTCTAACAGTCCGCGAGGACGTCGGGCGTACAATAACTCGAAAGGCGAGAATCCCGTGGAAGACTGGGGTACTTCCCTGATGGCAAAAAGCAAATACGGAAGTAAATAGTCCCAGTTCTTCCCATCCTTGTCTATCACCTTTCTCAGCATCTGCTTCAGAGTTTTATTGAACCGTTCGACCAACCCGTCTGTTTGAGGGTGATACACGGATGTGCGTAACGATTCGATTTGTAACAATCGGCAGAGCTCCTTCATTATCCTGGACATAAAGGGGGTCCCCTGGTCGGTGAGTATCTGTTTTGGTATACCGACCCGACTAAACACATGCACCAGCTCCTTGGCAATCGTCTTGGTGGCCGTGTTACGCAAAGGGATGGCCTCCGGGTAACGAGTGGCATAATCCAAGATGACCAGGATATGTTGGTGTCCACGTGCAGACCGTGGAAGGGGCCCAACTAAATCCATCCCAATCCTCTCAAACGGGACTTCAATAATAGGTAGGGGTACCAAAGGGCTACAGAACCGGGGCTTAGGTGCAGAGGCTTGGCAGTCAGGACAAGACTCGCAATATACACTAATATCGTGATGCATGCCTGGCCAAACAAAACAGTGTAATATCCTTTCGGTGGTTTTCTGGACTCCCAGGTGACCTCCCATCACATGTCCGTGGGCCAGGTCCAGGACCTGCCGCCGGTAGGGTTTTGGCACGACTAATAGTTGCACCGTATCTTCCCCCTTTTTCTCTATCTGATAGAGTAATTCATTCTCCAGAACCATGTAAGGATATGCCAGCCTAGAGCCAGGTTCTACGGGCACCCCATTTATCACTTTCACATTTGTCCTAGCCTGAGAAAAGGTAGCATCCTTTATTTGCTCGCTTTGGAAGTCATCTTTCTGAACTTCTAAATCTGGCAAACGGGGAGGTGGACGGCTGTCAGCCTCCTCCTCTTCCCCGGTCTCCTCATTATCACCCGCCATGACTGAAAACGGGAACTGCAGGTCATTTCCCGCAGACTCTTCCCCCGAGTCTTCCAGGGAGACCTCTTCCAGGGGTTCGGGACCCACACGCTCCCTGGGAGAAGAATCATGTACACTATTACCCGAGGGCATCAACTGATTCTCCCACAATTGCCAGAAGTGGGGAAAATCCCGGCCCAGGATAACATCATGCAATAACGCCGGGACGAGTCCCACTTTATGTTGCACAGACCCATAGGAAGTTGTAATGCATATGACTGTGGTGAGGTACGAACAGGTGTCTCCATGCACACACGTTACAGAGAATTTGTCTGATGGCCCAGTCGGGGCTGGCACCAGACTGGCCTTCACCAGAGTCACCACACTTCCCGAGTCTAACAATGCCACCACATTTTTGCCATCAACAGTTAAATCACACAAGTGTTTTTCCACATCCTTTTGACCGGCATTCACACTCACTACCCGTGCAACCATAGACATGCGGTTTTTAGAGTCTGTGACGTCGCACTGCATGGGTTCAGTAGTGACCGGACAGTTCGCAGCAATATGTCCCATCTCTTGGCAGCGGAAACACCTAACGGGCCCCTTGCTTAGACCATAGTTCGTTACTCTCGGCCTCGCAGTGCGGGCAGTCCCATTTTCCTCCCCCACTGTCTTAGGGATTTTTCCATCTCCCCTACTCCCTGGAACAGTCTTACCGGTTCCACGTGGAGACGATGAAGAACGAGGTGGGGTAGCGTCGTCTCGGAGTCCTTCCGCCATGGAGTAACGTTCAACCAGATCCACCAGTTGATCTGCCGTCGTAGGATTTCCATGGCTTACCCACTTCCTCAGGGCTGGCGGTAGAGCTCTAAGGTACTTGTCCAGGACGACTCTCTGGATTATCTCTGGCGCTGTCAACACCTCGGGTTGTAGCCACTTCTTCGTCACGTGGATCAGGTCGAACATCTGGGGCCGCGGTGGTTTATCCGGCTGATAAGTCCATTGATGCACTCTCTGTGCCCAGACAGCGGTCGTCACTCCCAGCCGGGCCAAGATCTCGGCTTTCAATTTGTCAAAGTCCTGCGCAGCTTCAGGTTCCAGGTCATAATACGCCTTTTGGGCCTCACCGGAAAGAAACGGGGCAATCAGGCCGGCCCATCGTGCCTTCGGCCATTTTTCTCGCACCACCGTCCGTTCAAACGTGGTCAGGTATGCCTCGACGTCATCATCAGGCGTCATTTTCTGCCAGTACCGACTCACGTGAATCACTCTCGACTCGGCTTCCAGGTTAAGCTCAGGTAAGCTTGCCAAGCGCTGCGCCACCTGCTGGAGAAGCGAACGATCGGTAGCTGTCATGTCCACCAACTCCTTCAGCTGGGCCATCATCACCCGATTTGCTTCTTGCTGGACGGCGGTGGACTGTACCAGCGCTTTCACCACGTCCTCCATGCTCATGCTTGCAACGTGATGCCCGCATTCTCCACCACAATGTGATAAAACACTCCGGGATCGCCTTTGCTGGGGTCAAAGGTCACGTGCATTCAGCATGAAACTCAGGCGCAGAGCGGGGATTCGTGTATAACTGACCCTGGGTCAGGTTTATTAACGGTGAAAGCAATGCAAAAGGAAATAAAACATAAAACAAATCCTTGCCTGTCCGGCACTAACTAAACAATGGACAACCTAACTACCAACTGTCGGGCTTCTCCCGTCCAGCCAAACCACAGTTGCAGTGGGCACTGCTTCCACTCACGTGTGTGTCTCTCACACAGACAGGCTCTCTGTGTTCCCAGGCTGAGACACTCACACAACCACCTGGCATCCTTATATATCCACCTCCCATTATCCATTAGTAAGCAGGTGCGATACTGACCAGACTAGGCCACATAGGAGAGGAATCTGGGTGAGATATACCTGCCCTCATCCACTATTCCCACATGATTCTCACAGTATATATATATATATATATATATGTGCTTGTGTATTCTATGTGTCTAGATCTATTCTTTCAATTGGATTTGAAAACCTGTCATAGTGCTCCATTATATGTCCATTTTGCAAGCCTGCGAGAAAAAAACGGTTTACGGATGCCATACAGATTACGTACAGATGCTTACATGAGAAAAATACGTGGCCACACCCTGACAAAGGATGACGTACGGAGCACTATTTAGGGACCATTTATGCATATTACGGCCGTACAATACGGTCCATATTTTTCTACGATGTGTGTGACTCCAGCCTTACTGTCAGGTTGACGCTGCTATACTGATTAAAATGATACCTGGGTGAGGAAATCCATGTTGTGGTTGTTATTTTATATTTATTTGTGGTTTTCAGTTAATGAGATTCTCGTGCTCCGGGACACCCTGTTGGGGGTGTTGTTGGGGGGCTTTATGTGGTGCTTTGCTTACATATTCATCTGTATGGGTTATGACAGGTCACTGATCTTTCACTGAGCTGCCCCCTGTTTTACATTCTGCATATACTATTGTGGGGTAAAAAAAAAAAAATAACCATCAAAATGATGCCGGCTGCCAAACAACAACCACAAGACAGATTTCGTCAACCAATGTATAATTTTAACCAGCATAACGGCACAAACCTGACAGTGTCTGCAGTTTACTGAGCAAAATCCTGCTGACAGGGTCGCTTTAATAAAGGTTGCAGAATCCTGGATTTGCAGAACATGTGTCCAGCCTGTATTACTGGGAGAGAAATGGCCACATGAGAAAACTCTGAAACTAGCAGCAGGTTGCAAACTGCATTTCAGGGGGTCTATAATGAATGAGGAAAATGTGTTCATAGCCTCTAAAGAAGATCTTCACCTTATTATCAAATAATCAGGTTATTTTTAGGTCAAAAACTAAAATGTAAGAGAATGCCACTATCCTTCTAGTGGGAGATAGATAGTTCGTTATTTGTGGGATCAATCTTATTATAAGATTTGAAGGTCTGTAGGAATAAAAAGGGCTCTCCAATTGTTTTGAAGATTTTACTAAGACATTAATCAGCACAAAATTCTGAACCTATTAAGTTTAAACATATATTTCTTCTTTCAATCTTTGTCCCTAGGGTCCTCTACTCCATGATTGCCTAAAATATTAGCTAGCTAACAAAATTAGCATTTCGTCTTATCAGCAGCACTCACTGCCATGTCTTTTTGTTCCTTCAAATTCCAAAATTTAATTAATAATTTTTCCATCATCGATATCTTCCTCCATTGTGAAGATGAACTCAAACAGGTGAAACAAGTAAAGAGTTTAAGGAAAATATTGTATTCTAAACCTCATATCCAAACAATAATCCCTTCCAGGTCAAACTTAAAACCCCGAATTGGCCTTTTCTTTCCCTATAACACAACTAACATGCTTGGCATGTCCTGTCTTGGGTTACTCCAACCATCTAGCACTCAGTTCCCCAGTCCCGTGAGTCATGCACCTCGCCTGCTGCTCCTCTTCTTCCTCTCTTCTCTGTCGGTGTTTCCTTTTGTTGTATTTCTCTTTCTCTTTCTGTAGCAGTAATTCCCAGATACCAACTAAACATAATCTCTGCTCTGTGTCTGACCTTACCTTCTATCATACTCTTAGCTTTCCTCAGAGTCTTGCATCTAGGACTGTGTATCTCTTTACCTCTGGATTACCCTACCGCAGCAAAGGTTGAATTCACACCATGTTTTCACACACAATTGGCATTCTATGTCTGGGTCAAATTATTGCATCCAAAGGACACATGTATTCCAAAAGTGTATTATTTTATATCAGGTTTATATCTGGATACCTAGTTTACTATACGAAAAACTGTGGGCTGCAGAACATTTCAAAAACAAGTCTATCACATAAATATGTATGATAAAATGTATAGTTAATGGAATACCGAGATTACCTTTTCCATTTCTTATTATAGTGGTGCCAACTCCTCCCCAAGTAGGTGGCACAAGTGCTCCCGGCCAGCCACATAGTGTCGAAAGTGCCACTGATCAATCAAACCATGGTCCAGTACCAATGCTCATGGGCATGTTGACCAATCTACAGCTGCAAGCCCCCATGTGCTGCAAGCTGCGATGAATTGTGTGTTCTGACACCTTCTTATTACATACAGCATTGTTTTTTCAGTAATTTCTGCTGCAGAAACTCTTCTGTGGATCTAGACCTTACAGCACCCTCGACAATGAGATCATTATTTTATGCACACCTGTTTTATTGTTATTTTATAGGAGCTGAAGAGCAAAAAGAGCACAATAGGGTCTTATCCAATATACAGGACAATGGATTGCATTGTAAAGGGTTATGCTTACCTGATATAGTTGCGTACACACAACACTTTGAAGCTGTAGGTATACAGCTGCTGCAGGTCCACAGGTTGTTTGACCGATTCACATGGATAAAGGAGAAATGTGGATTTTCTACGCTGTTGATGAGTTGGTATTAACAGTTAGGACATGCAGACTGTATTAAATGTGGTTTCATTACTAACGCGTTTTCAAGCTGACACGCGTCTTCTTCAGGATAAACCACTGCGGCATTTCACTGTTAGCCGCTAGAGGAAGATGATTGCTTGGCTTGCCTACCCGCATCAAAAGCAGGGGGCCGACATATGACATACCCTGTAAGTCATATGTCATGAACGGGTTAAAGGAAATCTGTCAGCAGGCTTTTTCTATGTAATCTGAGAGCACCTTAATATAGGAGTAAAGACCCTGATTACTGTGATGTGTCACTTACTGGGTTGCACTTTACTGTTTCAACACAATCAGTGTTTTATCAGCAGGAGATTATCATTAGAGGACGACTTGGCACACTCCCTCAGCACTGACTAGCAGCTCTTTATCACTAAATAATGTACACAGAAAGCTGTGGTCTGGGCAGGTTATACATAGTTCAACAACTGAGCTCTGCTAGATCTACTGCAGGGAAAACAGTGACTATCATAACTGCTGCACCCAGTAAACTCAGGGTCTCTGTCCCTAGCTCACGGTGCTGTCTGGTTATATAGCAAAAACTTGCTGACAGATTCCCTTTAAGTAATTAGTCATGGCCGTATTAATCATAACATAGTTATATGTCACTTTTCCTACCCTGGTCCAGCGAAGTGTCTCAACCACTACTCTTGTAATTGTATTTAGGCTACAGTGCTGATGTCACATCAACAACACTGCAGTCAATCACTGGGCTCAGTGGCTCTGTCATATGTAAATAACACAAACTTCTGAGCCTGGTGATTGGCTGCAGTGTTTTTTAGAGTGACATTAGCGATGTAGCATGCATATTACTATATTACATGTATACTAGAGCAGTAGTAAATGATGGAATAGAAGATTTTAAGATTTTTTACATGACTATAACTATAGCTTTGGTAGTGTCTCCCCGCCACTCTCTTGTCATCAACATTTGGTGGGGTCATCACGTGACCGCTGCAGCAAATTAGCAGCTGCTGACTGGCTGCAATCTCCACCTTCAACCCGTGCCGGCTGCTTCCATGTTCATTTTTTTTTCCAGATTTTACTGTTATTTGTCAATCAAATAAGAATAAAATAGAAAGATACTAAAAATGCACAAAACTTGATTTTTTTTAAGTACCGTAGCTCTTTGGTAAGCCCAATGCAAAGAAAGAAAAAATGAACTATCCAAATTAAAAATGCATAAAAGCAAAATTTGTAAAGCGCATTTACACCTCTCTAACAACCACCGTTCAATCTGCCAATTACTCTGTTTAGCATTCTGTCCCACAATATACAATCATTTTATCTGGGACAAAACACCATCTGGGAAGCAACGACATAAATAATCCACTATCTGAACGCAGAACGCTTGCTATATGAAGCTAATACAGTGCTTGTAGGCAATGTATAATATAATTAGATGTGATTGGTACCATACGCTGCTAGAAAACACATGGCAGGTCATCATGTACATGCCTAATAATGCCCGCATCTTGCATACACATCCTGTTCGGAAGATCAAGCTGAAAAGATTTCATTTCTTGATCGCCATTTACAGTCAAATTGTATTTCCTGGTCATTACTAAGCATTGGTAGGTAAACTCCTATAGGGAACCTTTATTAGGCCGAGGTCACACTTGCAACTGCAATGCGAGAAACTTGCACATCAATACCCGGCACTGTCACCGGCACTCGGGACCGGAGTGTGCGGCTGCATGTACAGTCATGGCCAAAAGTATTGACACCCCTGCAATTCTGTCAGATAATATTCAGTTTCTTCCTGAAAATGATTGCAAACACAAATTCTTTGGTATTATTATCTTCATTTAATTTGTCTTAAATGAAAAAACACAAAAGAGAATGAAGCAAAAAGCAAAACATTGATCATTTCACACAAAACTCCAAAAATGGGCCTGACAAAAGTATTGGCACCCTCAGCCTAATACTTGGTTGTACAACCTTTAGCCAAAATAACTGCGACCAACCACTTCCGGTAACCATCAATGAGTTTCTTGCAATGCTCTGCTGGAATTTTAGACCATTCTTCTTTGGCAAACTACTCCAGGTCCCTGATATTTGAAGGGTGCCTTCTCCAAACTGCCATTTTTAGATCTCTCCACAGGTGTTCTATGGGATTCAGGTCTGGACTCATTGCTGGCCACCTTAGAAGTCTCCAGTGCTTTCTCTCAAACCATTGGTTTGAGAGAAAGCTACAGGTAACCAGCTTTTCCAATCTCTGCTCTGAATCCACTCCTGTGTCTCCATTCAATGTCAGCAAGCAGTTAATCCTGAATGCTATCTATGTGTTTTCAACTCTGCAAGCTTATATCTGGTATATAGTTTTTTTTCAACTTACTCTGCTTGTCCCCTTATGTTGTGAGGTCAAGAAACTTTTCAAAGTGCTTTATGATCCATGTAGTGCTGGACATGTGTTTATTTGACCACAACATTTTATTGGGTCCTGGTGTCTCAATTTAGTGTGATTGATTAACGAGAAGTGAGAGAGGAAAAAAAAATCTTAGCCTTAACCTCCTATATATTCAGACCTAGCTAGGGGGAGCATTTATGCAGGGGTGGCATTTATGCACATGAAATCGAAGTACATGTATCAAAGTACTTCTGGCAGTTATAACATGGCAGTTAGACAGGGCAGGAGACAGGTAAGACATTTATATGCATCTACTCCCTGTACATTTGGAGTACAACAAATATATACCATATGCATTTGTGTAATTTATATCCTGGCCACTGCTTTCAAACACATCCACCGCCATGGCATTAACTCTCCACACTCCATCCATATTGGCCCCTCACTTCTTTCCTCTCCTATGTATAGCACTCATGCTCTTTTCACATTGTTAAATTGCACAGATCCAGCCAGTCCCACCATTCAACACCAGAGACGCTCTCACAAATCACTTAACCATCTGCTCACTCTTTCTATCCTCCTTCTCCTAGTTGCAGGAGACATTGCTCCCAACCCTGGTCCCCCATGTTATAGAAAGTCAAACCCCCCGACTGCTACACTCAGAAACCCCTCTAATCTTATTAATATTCCCTGCATGCCATCTGTCTCTCTTAATTGTGCACTTTGGAATTCTCGCTCAGTGTGTAACAAACTCTCCTTCATTCATGACTTCTTCCTTTCTAATTCTCTTAACCTCCTGGCTCTTACTGAAACCTGGATCCAGCAGTCAGATACTTCCGCTGCTGCTGCTCTTTCATACGGGGGGCTACACTTCTCTCATACCCCAAGATCAGACAATAGAGCTGGTGGAGGCGTTGGTCTGCTCCTATCAGCAAAATGTACCTTTCAGGTTATCCCTCAAGTACCCTCACTTGTCTTCCCTTCTTTTGAGGTCCATGCCATCAGACTCTACACCCCCTTCTCCATGCGAGTGGCGGTGGTGTATCGTCCTCCCAGCCCCTCCCATCAGTTCCTGGATCATTTTGCCACTTGGCTTCCACATTTTCTCTCCTGTGACATCCCTACCCTCATCATGGGAGATTTCAACATCCCCATTGCTCTTCCCCTCTCACCATCTGCTACTCACCTTTTATCTCTAACCTCCTCATTTGGCCTTTCGCAGCTTACTAATTCTCCAACGCATGAAGACGGAAACTCCCTCGACTTGGTCTTCTCTCGGCTTTGTGCAGTGGATGATTTTGCAAATTCCCCTCTCCCGCTCTCTGACCACAATCTTCTTTCATTCTCTATCAAGAACTGCCAGGCTGCTCAGGTCACCCCCACTGTCCAGACTTATAGAAACATACAGGCCATTAACACCCAGAAACTTCTGAAGAACTTGCAGTCTTCATTGGCCCCTATCTCCTCCCTCTCATGTCCTGATTCTGCATTGAAGCATTACAATGAAACACTTCAAAGTGCCCTGGATGAATTTGCACCCCCTATAAATAGAACACCACAACGCAGACGGCGACAACCCTGGCACACGGTGCAAACACGTTTCCTGCAGCAGTGCTCCAGGTGCGCCGAACGTCTGTGGAGAAAATCCAATCTACACGAAGATTTCATCCACTTTAAGTTTATGCTTAGAACATACAACACTGCCCTTCACCTCTCCAAACAAACCTATTTCAACACCCTCATCATCTCACTGTCCAATAACCCGAAACGTCTCTTTGACACTTTTCATTCTCTACTCAATCCAAGAGTACAGGCCCCAACCACGGAGCTCCGAGCTGACGATCTGGCCAATTACTTCAAAGAAAAAATTGACCAGATCCGACAGGAAATTATCTCCAAATCCCCTCATACCATGCACTGTCCTCCCTCCCCCACTGCATCTAACTCACTCTCTGATTTTGAACCAGTCACAGAAGAAGAAGTAAGCAGGCTCCTTGCATCTTCTCGCCCAACTACTTGCACCAGTGACCCATTTCCGTCACATCTCCTCCAGTCCCTTTCCCCTGCTGTCACCCCTCACCTAACTAAAATATTTAACCTCTCTCTCGCTTCTGGTATTTTTCCCTCCTCATTTAAGCATGCCATCATACATCCACTACTTAAAAAACCATCCCTCGACCAAAACTGTGCCGCTAACTATAGACCTGTCTCTAATCTTCCCTTCATCTCTAAACTCCTGGAACGCCTGGTCCACTCCCGTCTTATCCGCTATCTCTCAGAAAACTCTGTTCTCGACCCTCTCCAATCCGGTTTCCGCTCTTTACACTCCACTGAAACTGCCCTCACTAAAGTCTCTAATGATCTGCTAACAGCTAAATCAAATGGTCATTACTCCATGCTAATTCTCTTGGATCTCTCTGCAGCATTCGACACTGTGGATCATCAGCTCCTCCTCACTATGCTCCGTTCCATTGGCCTCAAGGACACCGTTCTCTCCTGGTTCTCCTCCTATCTCTCCGACCGCTCCTTTACTGTTTCTTTTGCCGGTTCCTCCTCCTCTCACCTTCCCCTTACTGTTGGGGTTCCTCAAGGATCGGTTCTAGGCCCCCTCCTCTTCTCCTTGTACACTGCCCCTATTGGTCAAACAATCAGTAGATTTGGTTTCCAGTACCATCTCTATGCTGATGACACCCAATTATACGCTTCTTCTCCTGACATCACGACAGCCTTTCTAGAAAACACTGGCGATTGTCTAAACGCTGTGTCTAATATCATGTCCTCACTATATCTGAAACTGAACCTGTCAAAGACTGAACTCCTTGTGTTTCCTCCCGCTACTAATGTACCTACACCCGACATTGCCATTTCCGTCTGTGGTTCCACTATTACTCCCCAGCAACATGCCCGCTGTCTTGGGGTCATACTTGATTCCGAGCTTTCCTTTGCCCCCCACATTCGATCACTGGCTCGCTCTTGTCATCTGCACCTCAAAAACATTTCTAGAATTCGACCTTTTCTTACTTTTGACTCTGCAAAAACTCTTACTGTTTCTCTTATTCATTCTCGTCTCGACTATTGTAACTCTCTTCTAATCGGTCTCCCTCTTACCAAACTCTCCCCTCTCCAATCTGTCTTGAATGCTGCAGCCAGGATCATATTCCTCACCAATCGTTACACCGATGCCTCTACCTTGTGCCAGTCATTACACTGGCTGCCCATCCACTCCAGAATTCAGTATAAACTTATTACCCTCACCCACAAAGCCCTCAATGGCTCAGCACCACCCTACATCTCCTCCCTTGTTTCAGTATACCACCCTACCCGCGCCCTCCGTTCTGCTGATGACCTGAGGTTGGTATCCTCAATAGTCAGAACCTCCCACTCCCGTCTCCAAGACTTTACACGTGCCACGCCAATTCTTTGGAATGCACTTCCCAGGTCAATACGATTAGTCCCCAATCCCCACAATTTTAAGCGTGTCCTGAAAACACATTTATTCAGACTGGCCTATCGCCTCAACACATTAACCTAACCTATCCCTGTGTGGCAGAGCCAAAAGTTTTACCATAACCAGGTTCCCAGCATCATGTTCCCACATGCTTTATGCATCCATTAGCCCTCTGTGTCTGTACTGTTACACACTTAACATTATGGCTGGTCCATACAATCAGGGCAACTGTTACCACCCACCTTTCGTGTCTACCTCTTTCCTCATAGACTGTAAGCTTGCGAGCAGGGCCCTCACTCCTCTTGGTATTTGTTATAATCTACTGTATGTGATTATTGTTATGCTGTAATGTCTATTGTCTGTACAAATCCCCTCTGAAATGTAAAGTGCTGCGGAATATGTCGGCGCTATAAAAATAAAATTTATTATTATTATTATTATTATAAACCATTTTCTAGTGCTTTTTGAAGTGTGTTTTGGGTTATTGTCCTGCTGGAAGACCCATGACCTCTGAGGTAGACCCAGCTTTCTCACACTGGGCCCTAAATTATGCTGCAAAATTTGTTGGTAGTCTTCTGACTTCATATGCCATGCACACGGTCAAGCAGTCCAGTGCCAGAGGCAGCAAAGCAACCCCAAAACATCAGGGAACCTCCGCCATGTTTGACTGTAGGGACCGTGTACTTTTCTTTGAATACCTCTTTTTTCTCCTGTAAACTCTATGTTGATGCTTTTGCCCTAAAAGCTCTACTTTTGTCTCATCTGACCAGAGAACATTCTTCCAAAATGTTTTAGGCCTCTTTCACACATCAGGTTTTCGGCGTCAGGCGCGATCCGGCGCTTTTGACTAAAACCGGATCCGGCGAAATGCAATACCGGATCCGGTTTCCCCCCCATTGACTTGCATTAGAGCCGGATCGAGCCGGATGGCCATGCGTTTCATCCGATTTTCGCCGGATCCGGTAATGTGACGCGATCCGGCGTCTGGAAAAAACGGCTACTGTAACGTTTTTTGTCTCCGGCGAAAAAGCCGGACACGCCGGATCCGGCGTGTCCGGCTTTTTCATACAATGAAAGCCTATGAGCGCCGCAATGCGCCTGATCCGGCGACAGCCGGATCCGGCGGCCGGATCCGGTTTCTTTGGTCTGAGCATGCTCAGTAGCTCTGCCCACAGGACATATATAAAAGCAAGACAATGGGACCCTCAGCCACACCCAACATGCCACCCAAGCCAAGAACCAGGAGCAGGAGAAGGCAGCAGACATCTGCAGCAGCAGCACCATCAGCACCACCCCAAATGGAGCAGCATGCTGAACAACGGGAGGGGAGTCCAGCAGCAGATGAGAGACGGTAATTATCAAATCCCCCATTCCTCCAAACTAGGGCTATGGAATATCAAGATATTCATTGGCCCTTTGTTTCTCTTTATTCAACAGCTGCCCAATAGATGCAGCAGCAGCAGCAATGGCAGCAGCAGAAACACCACCCACAGCCATGGAGTCTGGCCATGAGGAACACAGCACATCTTCTGGGAGCCCTCCCTCGCATCGTCAGCGTTTGACGGTAAGTTTTTATTTCCAAAATCCATCATCTCTGTAATATATGTGTATTCATTGCCTTTTATTTCAAAACAGGAATCACAAGATGAAGAGGAGCTCCCAGAAGAAGTAGGAAGGGGTGGACAGACACTTGGAGTGGGCTCACAATTGGTAAGTTTTTTGCATCAAACGCAGAAACACAACATCACACTACACACAACACATAGAAAACAATGTTCTGCAGACCACACACAGCAAACAAATGCCTATATCCAAAGACATAACATTTTTTGTTTTCTTCTCTAGTCTTCCCAATCTGGTGCTCGGCCAAGAGGTCCTCGCAGTGCCTCCCAGGGTCGTCGGCGACAGCAACACGGCGGTCACCAGCGTGTAAGTATAAATATTTTTGCTTTGTTTTTTTTGCACTTTTTATTTCATTTCTTTTGTGGAGGCTAATTATGTTATTTTTGTCTTTTTCTTTAACAGCCTTCACAGCGTGCTCCTGACTCTGATGGTGAGGATGGAGGGATTGATGTGGACCGCCTCATCGATCTCATCAGAGAAAGGGAGCCGCTCTGGAATATGGCTGACCGCCGCCACGCTGACCTGATCGTTACCCGACGACTCTGGGAGGAAATCTGTTCGCTCCTTGTGGACCGCTGGGAGAACCTCGAAGCTCGGGCCCAGATTAAAGAGCGTAAGTATATACAGTACCGGTTGCTTGATTTAAACCAGTGTTTCCCGAACTCCAGTCCTCGTGGTCCCCACGGATCATGTGTTCAGGATTTCTATTTACTTTGGAAATCCTGAAAACATGAACCCTGGGGACCATGAGGACTGGAGTTTGGGAAACACTGATGTTGTATACTAACCACTTTGTCCTTTCTCGTTTCAGGGGAGAGAATTGTGAAGCGGTGGCAGTCTGTGATGGATCGTTTCAAGAAGGAGTTCAATAAAGAGATGCGGGCCCCGAGTGGATCTGGAGGACGCAGGAGCAAGTACAAGTACGCACGAGCCCTGTCGTTCCTCCGGGAGACAATGCTCACCAGAAGGTAAATATTACACACCACATGTGACAAAAAAATGTTTAGATGTAACTTTTTTTTTTCAGCCAGGGCCATACCATGTCACTATTTTAATTGTTTTTTTCTCTTTATTCCACAGCACGGTGAGCAGGACTCGGGAGCCTGCACGATTGGACCCTTCTGAGGCGATCCCTGAGGAGACCGGCACCGAGGGACACTTCGACCGCCCCGGTACATCTGCACCTTCCCAGCCTTCCCACACATTCGACCCATCTGTCCCATCCACCAGCACAGGAGCATCGTGGCCGCCTACATTACATGAAGCTGCTGGTGAGGAGATCGCTTTCCCTTTACCCCACCCTTCTGCCCCTGCCACCTCTAGTACACCTGCGGGTACTGGGCGGCAGCGGCAGAGGGGTCAGGAAAAGAGTTATGCGCCAGAGTTCTTGCATCTGAATGCATCTTTCCAGAACTGTCTAAAAGTCTTGTCAGAGCAAATCTCCGCAGGCTTTCAGCAGATCAACTCCAGCATTCTGGAGGTGAAGACACTTCTGCAAACCATGCATTCAGAAGCAAGTTCTTCGCCAAACCACACCTTTTTCAGGTCTGTTGTGGAGCGCATGGCAACACTATCTCCTACCCAGCAGATGCATGTAATGCATTCGTGCCACGGTGCTTTACAGCAGGTTACCTCCCAACCTCCACCTCCCACCACTGTAGTTCCTCCACCTGCACCCCCTCCAGCCACTTTCCATCCTCCCCCTCCTATTACATCTGCACCCCCTCCAGCCACTTTCCATCCTCCCCCTCCTATTACATACCAGCAACCTCCCCAGTACCAGCAACCTCCCCAGTACCAGCAACCTCCCCAGTATCCAGTCATCTCCCCACTTCCAGCAACCTGCCCCGTATCAAACTCCTTCCCCGTACCAAACTCCTTCCCCGTACCAAACTCCTTCCCCATACAACTTTCCATCAACATCATCTGCTCCTACAGTCCCTGCCCAACCCTCCACTCCACCGCCCACCACCTCTTCTGCCTCCCACATGTCCACCCATTCTGTAGCTTTTTCCACACCATCACCTCTAACTGTTCCTTCCCCACCACGATCCCAATCCTCTCTCCACACTCCCAGTGTTGAAGTGTCCCGCAGCCCCTCCAGCAGTATTTCCACCCCACACTACAAAGATTTATGATGTGTTTTGTAATAAAAATGCCCATGTTTTTTTCAAACCTTTATTAAAAAAGTTTTTTTAACTTTAAAAACAGTTTACAAACAAAAAAATATTTTAAATAAAAAGTTAAATTATTGTTTACACTGGTTGTCTGTCATTTCTTTCTGCGGCGAAATATGTTTAAAAAAAAGGTTAAATAAAGGGTATTTAAAAGGTAAAAAGGTATTCAAAACCAGGTATATAACTGTGGGTAAATTTTAGCTTTTTGCCACAGTTGTGTTCCTGGTTGTGTTTGAAGCAAAGTATTTCACCTAAAAAGTTGTGTTTATTGTTGGTGATTTCATAACAATGTACACAACTTTTGTTAAAAGGTGAAATACTTTGCATAAAACACAACCAGGTACACACCTGTGGCCTAAAGCTAAAAATAGAGACCATGACAAGATAGCCAACTTTGGTTGGCAAAGGTATATACTGTTGGTACAGAAGGTACACAAGTTTGGTTAGGGCACAAATCTTTCACACTCTGTCATCCTGCCAGTGTACTCTGCCTTGAGGTGACATAAAGTATAGTGCAAAATTGTCCCTCATTACTGAAACCGTCACAGAACTTCTAGTGGTAATGTCATGGTAATCTTGCAAGGTGGTTTCTTCAGAGGTGTCCTCAATGGAAATGGGTTCCTTGCAGATAACAAAATTGTGGAGTACCACGCAAGCTTTGATCACCTCGTCAACAGTTTCTGTCTTGAGGTTGATCGCAGTCAATAGGACCCGCCATTTGGCTGTCAGAATACCAAAGGTACATTCAACCATTCTTCTTGCTCTTGTGAGGCGGTAATTAAAAATGCGTTTTGGTCTTGTCAATCCTCTGCTAGAGTACGGTTTCAAAAGGTGTTCTGACAGCTGGAAGGCTTCATCCCCTGCACAGACAAATGGCATAGGTGGACCAGATGTTTGCGGCAGCGGTCTAGGGGGTGGGAACTGGATGGTGTTTCCATACAGTTTACGCCCCATGGCAGACAGTTTGAAAACTTGAGAGTCATTGGAGCGGCCATAAGCCCCAATATCCACAGCAATACATTTGTATTCCGCATCAGCGATGGCCATGAGGACAATTGAAAAATATTTCTTGTAATTGAAATATTCTGATCCTGATCCGGCTGGCTTTACAATGCGGATATGTTTCCCGTCCACAGCGCCCAAGCAGTTGGGAAACTGACATATCTGTTGAAACTTGTCAGCAATTTCAATCCACCTCTCTGTTGTGGGCTCTGGTAAAAACTCTTCAGCTAAGGAGTCCCACAGTGCACGGCATGTGTACTTCACTATTCCTGATATGGTGGAAATCCCGAGTCTGTACTGGAAATGCAGTGACGAAAGGGATTCTCCAGTTGCAAGAAATCTGTGGGGAATTAAAAAACAATCAATTAGTTTAAAATCACAGCATTACATACCAAAACTCAGCTATAACACTTGGAGATACAAACTACCACCAACAAGATTGCAGTGAAAGTGTGCTCTGATGCGAGCATATCCAATAAATGTGGCTTACCTTAAAGTCACCATCAGACGCTCTGCGGGTGAAACAGAGAAGCGGCAATAGGTGTCTGCTTTTCTTATGAGGTGTGCAATGCGCTCCACCAAGTAATCAAAATTCTCCATTTTCATCCGAACATATCCAAAAAATTTATCCGGGTTTCGTCGAAGGTCCATGCAGAGTGTAGAATAGACCCCACGCGTCATTCTCTTGGCTGTGATGGGGTGGATCCACAAACGTCGTCTACGATGCCTGATGCGCTGCTGTCTCGCTCTCTCCTTCTCCAGAACAATCACCCTCAAACGATTCGCCTCCGCTATAAAATCTGCCAAATTCTTCAAAATATTTCCAATGACAACATCCATCTTCGCCAGTAACTTGCTCTTCTCTCCAACCTGCACTTTCTCCTCGACAACCTGTCAAAAAAGGGCTTTAGGAACACTCTATATATAGTTTTCCAGTAGCCAATCCCGTTCGGAAGGCCACAAGGGTCAATTTTAAAAACCGGATCCGGCGTAATCCGTCGAAAAACGGATAGAAAAACTGATGAACCGGATGAGACGGATCCGGTTTTGTCTGTCAAGAAAAAGACGGATCCGGCAGAAAACTGGATCCGTCACATCCGGTTTTACTAAACATTTGCCGGATCCGGCGTTCCGGCACGACGCCGGATCGCGCCTGACGCCGAAAACCTGATGTGTGAAAGTAGCCTAAGGCTTTTTCAGGTAAGTTTTGGCAAACTCCATCCTGGCTTTTTTATGTCTCGGGGTAAGAAGTGGAGTCTTCCTGGGTCTCCTACCATACAGTCCCTTTTCATTCAGACACCGACGGATAGTACGGGTTGACACCGTTGTACCCTCGGACTGCAGGGCAGCTTGAACTTGTTTGGATGTTAGTGGAGGTTCTTTATCCAACATCCACACAATCTTGCGTTGAAATCTCTTATCAATTTTTCTTTTCCGGCCACATCTAGGGAGGTTAGCCACAGTGCCATGGGCTTTAAACTTCTTGATGACACTGCGCACGGTAGACACAGGAACATTCAGGTCTTTGGAGATGGACTTGTAGCCTTGAGATTGCTCATGCTTCCTCACAATTTGGTTTCTCAAGTCCTCAGACAGTTCTTTGGTCTTCTTTCTTTTCTCCATGCTCAATGTGGTACACACAAGGACACAGGACAGAGGTTGAGTCAACTTTAATCCATGTCAACTGGCTGCAAGTGTGATTTAGTTATTGCCAACACCTGTTAGGTGCCACAGGTAAGTTATAGGTGCTGTTAATTACACAAATTAGAGAAGCATCACATGATTTTTCGAACAGTGCCAATACTTTTGTCCACCCTCTTTGTTATGTTTGGTGTGGAATTATATCCAATTTGGCTTTAGGACAATTCTTTTTGTGTTTTTTCATTTAAGACAAATTAAATGAAGATAATAATACCAAAGAATTTGTGTTTGCAATCATTTTCAGGAAGAAACTGAGTATTATCTGACAGAATTGCAGGGGTGTCAATACTTTTGGCCATGACTGTATTTCTATGCAGCTGAGCACTCCGGTCCCGAGTGCCGTCTGCAGTGTCGGGTATTGATGCTCTCACATTGCAGTTGCAAGTGTGACCCCGGCCTTATACTTACTTCGTGTTTGTGGTGTCTTCATCCATAATTTCAATAGTCCAAAGAATACTATTCCCCCCTGTAGACTGTGAGCCCTCGTGGGCAGGGTCCTCTCTCCTTATGTACTTGTGTGACCCTTGTCTTACACATGTTTATTGTACTTGTCTATATTTCCCCTTTTCATATGTAAAGCGCCATGGAATAAATGGCGCTATATAAGTGTATAATAATAATAATAATAATAGTTGCCTCCAATCTGGTTTGTGCACATCTGCCGCTAATAACATTATTTGTGTGTATCATTATAAAAGTCTACAGCGCATGGCAGCGCTTCCAAGCTAACCCTTTCCCAAATAAATAGTAATATTAGTGTGGCACCCCTGGGGGTCAAGTCGCCACAGAGGTACTGCATCTCAGCCAGAGATGTGGTACTGCGCTCTCGGGTAAGGAGGGGACACTACCCAGTACCCACACACTAGCATCCAACACCAGATCCCTCTAGGCCAGGGAGGAACTAGGTAGAGGGTGTGGGTGGAGGAAGTAGATAAGGGAAGGACAGCTGGAGAGAAAGCTGACAGTTTGGAGTGGAGACTTGTAATGGTAACAGGAGTCAAGAAGGAGAAGGCAGTTGGTGATGGGACTGAAGGAGAGAGGAGCATGCCCCTAGACTAGCGCAGCATGAGAGAAAGAAGGGGTCCTAGGGGCACAGAAAGTGAGGAATCCACCCGTGGCGCCCGAATCCACGCCGACTGTAGTAGGATGGAGGGACCAGGTCGCAGTAGGGGACCGGCCCAAGAATAGTGGAAAAACTAAGGACTCAGCTAGCTAACCGGAGGCTATAGCGACTGTATGTGCTACAGCCAACTCCATACACATTCGCTGAAAAGGCAGCCAGATAGGATCAAGGGGATTAAGAGAATGTCGCCTGACAGGATCCGTGGCTGCTGGCTTGGGACACTGTGTGTGAAGGCGCAGGGAACAAGAGGTGGGAGCCAGCGCAGTGAGATGGCTAGGAAAGGAACATAAGAAGGGGGTTCTGGTACAGTGGACCCCAAATCTACCTGAGAGCTGGCTGGACCACCAACCTGGAGGACACAGCACCCCAAGTGGGGATTGTAAATGGAAGAACTGTGAGTAAAAGTGTGAAGACTGCACTCCGCTGTGTCCTCAGATTATTTACTCCATCATCTGCCCTGCACTACAACCATTACCAATATCTTTAACACTATAAATGCCCTGGGGCACAGCTTTACCCGTGGAGAGCTGTATCAACTCTGCTGCATCACCAACAGCCCCAATGGCCTCCTTAAGCAGCGCCGGCTATCTCCTTATTGCCGAATACCATGGGTGGTGTCTTGACTATATTTCAACTAACTTCCCCATCTTTATTTGATTGGACACCCAGGGTCACGGATCGGGTCAACGCTGCCATGACAAAACCCCTGAAGAACTGACTAAAGCCCGGACCGAGTTCCCCGGCCCTAGCGGGCGTCGTTTTAGCACAATAACATAGGCACACCATGCTCAGCGGAGCAGAATGTGAGTGCTCCTAGAGATATAGTGGCTACCTGTACTACAGGTTGAACTTCAAGGTTACAGCCTAGGTTTTAAGGCTCTTAGACTTTGAAAGAAATTAGTCTTGGAGCTAGGTGGGCTCAACTTTCATATCCCATGCACAGGGATACACAAATCTAATCCAGTAACTTCACAGTCATTAATACACATCAAATGTTATCCCACCACCACCTTTCCAATACAGTGATAATAGTCCACTTGTCTTCTGTCCAAATATGACAACCTCCAGAATACTCTTCTTCTCAATCTTCCTCATTTAGATGCCATAATGTACACGATCACCTACTGCCATGTCTAGCAGCTTATGGTATTCATTTTTAATTATACAAGCCTTTAATGAAGCTTTCTTAGGCGAAACTGGTCAGGTGCAGGGACCAATTGACCACACGCATACTTTTAATTGACATAGAGTTTTACAGAAAGTGCTTTGTAAGTAATGGAGGTCCACGTCTGGCCTATTGCATTCTATGTAGTGTTGTTTATTTGCTATTTCGCAGTCCACTATGTCCTCATGAGCCTCTGGAGTGCCAAATGAGATGTTTTTCAACAACAAGGATGAGGTTTAGTACAAAAGTCCAATGAGTCCCTGCTATAATCAGCACTACCTAAGGATTGCAAATAGGAGTCTTCTGGCCATCTTCAGGATCCATAGACTTCAAGAGACAAGCGTTTTAGAAGAACTACTAATTTGAACAGAGGACTAGTGGACTTTTATTACAGACAAAGAACAAGAGTGGTGGTATAAGAACAAATGAGGTGCAGTAATGAATGACTGTAAATCTACTAGTTTAGATTAAAGGTGCATTTAAACTGGTCAATTATCATGAATGAGTATTCCTAGGCATGCTCATTTCCCAATAATTAGCCAATCTAAACAGGCTATCAAATGCCTGACGAACGAGTAAAACATTCATTAGTGGGGACATCATGATGTTAAGCTAGCATTATTATCATTGTTCTTGGCAGCACTTTGTCCTGTGTAAACAAGACATGTGCTGCCGAGAACAATGATAGTCTCTGTATAGTAAGTTCAGTCAGTCTGTCTACATAAGCAATTAAAATACCGGTGATTTGCAAATATGTAGCTGATCATCTGTCTTTTCATGGCTGCCACTGTATAGCATAAACTCACCCTTACTTATTATGTTCATATGTAAAGTATATCTGTTTATCCACTGTTCATGGAGTGTTTATTTGTTTGGTAGGTAAGTTGTGCCAACCTTGCTCCAAGCCTTATTTGTTAATTTCAATCAGACATTGCTGCTCTGAAAATGAAGCTGTTAATTGATATCATCACTATGTCCATTTATGTAACCTTAAAGGGGTTGGAAACTTTACCTTTTAGGCTGATTTCACACGTGGCATTTTTTTTGTGTTTCCGTGGCGGTTTTAACCATGCTATTTTGCCGCGAAAACGTGAAAAATAAGCATCCCATGCATTCCTATGGTATTCCGCAATGCTGTGCTAATGCTGCGGTTTTTACCGCGGCGGAATCGCTTCGCGGTAAAAAACGCAGCATGCTCATTAATTTTGCGGAATCACGGCGATCCCGCACCCATAGGAATGCATTGTTCCGCTTACTTCCCGCATGTGGCTGTGCACACCATGCGAAAAGTAAGCAGAACAATTGCGGATTGTACCCACGGTCCGGAGGAGAGGAGACTGTCCTCCGGGCTTTGGGTACCATATCCCTGTAAAAAATAGAATTTAAAATAAAGAATGGTGTTATTCTTACCTTCCGACGTCCCGCGCAGCCTTCCCGCCTCTCTCCACGCTTTCGTTCCCAGTAATCCTTTGCGAAAATGCCCGCGATGGCGTCCGTTCTTGCGGGATCGTGAAGTCTCGCAGTCATTCTCGCGACATCACCGCGAATTACCACGAGACGTCGTGATCCCGTGAGAACGGACGTTATCGCAGGCATTTTCGCAAAGGATTACTGGGAACGGGAGCGTGGAGAGAGGCGGGAAGGCTGCGCGGGACGTCGGAAGGTAAGAATAACACCATTTTTTATTTTTCTTTATTATTTTTTACATTTTATCTTTTACTACTGATGCTGCATAGGCGGCCTCAGTAGTAAAAAGTTGGTCACACTTGTCAAACACTATGTTTGACGAGTGTGACCAACCTGTCAATCAGTTCTCCAAGTGATGCTACAGATCGCTTGGAAAACGCTAGCATTTTGCAAGCTAATTACGCTTGCAAAATGTTAGTTTTTCCTCGGGAAAATCGCGGGAATTTAAAATGCGATTTTCCCGCTAATGGAATTCCGGAACTCTCGCGGTAATGTCCGCAAGAGTTCCGCTACGTGTGAACTTAGCCTTATTATTACACCTTATTAAACCTTTTTATGACATGTTTTTGTGGCACTTACATATGTACTAGGTTTTTCCTTGTGAAATGCTGTATGCTTGTTAGTGAAGCCTAGGTTCAGATTGCGTTATACAGCCCGTTCAATGCATAGCGTTGACGGTCTGCGTTAACAGTATAGCATAACGCGATCGCATTATGCTATACCCGCTAGCACAGATGAATCATCTGTGCCAGCACAGATGATTCATCAGCGCTAGCGGTGACGTAGCCTCAGACACTACAGGCCGCGTCCGAGGCTCCTTCACTGAATGGCGGCACATCACGAACACGTGCCGCTTTATGGCATGCGTCGCGATGCGCCACATAATGTGGGTCAATGGCAGCATTAACGGACTGCGTTACACCGCATTATACCGCGGTGTAACGCAGTCCATCTAACGGACTGCCTAAACGCAATGTGACCCCGGCCTTACTCACAGACTGGACGGGACTCCTGATCTCAAAATGTTGATAGAGAAGCATGTGACCAGATCTGTCAATTAACCTACTTTATTCGTTTTTTAATTGGAGAAGCCTTATAGAAGTATTGTTTTATTTAAACAATACCTACCCTCATCCCAATTAACAAGGAAAAACACATGGTGCACATGCCAGAATAATATGTCCGAGAACTGTCTCATGCTCTGTAACTTGCCATCCGCATTTTTTAGTGGAGAGTTCCTTTTCATCAATATTCTGCCAGCATTTTAGGTGTTGGAACTTCTTATCTCTCTATCCTCATTATGCACTGAGCTATTCATTGGCCAATGGCTTGCCTGTACTGAGATGGAAGCCCACCTCTTTGCTATTTATGGGTACAGCTTTACAAACAGGGGAGCAGAAACAGAGCGACAATGAACCGACACTGCTTTCTGTCATCCATCTACGTCTCTGCTCCTGGAGACAGATTAAAGTTGACAACACAACAGCAATTTATACAAAAAGGATACACCAAGTGGTTGACAATCTTGAATGAGTTTTCGAGAGGAAGACATCATTTTTAACCTGTTCGTGACCTTTGACATACATGTACGTCAAAGGTTGTGTCCCTAACTTTGATGTAGGCTTATACGCCGAGACTTCATCTCTCCCTGCAGATTATGGCTTTTTTAATCAGCCATCCTGTGCCTTTAACAGCCACAAGTGGAGTGGAGCTCCGCCCGCAGATGATAACCTGTTAAATGCCGCTGTCAATCTCTGACAGCAGGGAGCGCTTTTTTCTGGACATCTGTCAGCCCATCCATGAGGTGATTGCCAATAGGTTGCCATGTATAAGGGTACCGTTACACCTAGCGATGCACCAGCGATCCCGACCAGCGATATGACGCGGTCAGGATCGCTGGTGCATCGCTAGGTGGTCGCTAGTGAGCTGCCACACAGGCAGATCTCACTAGCGACACCGCTGGGGTCGGGGATCGCTACTTACCTGTCAGATGAGGCAATCCTGCGTCCTCCCGCCCGGCTCCACGCGTCGCTCATCGTCACAGCAGGAAGCGCAACAGGAAGTGGCCGACGAGAAATGGTCCAGGAGCTTCTCGCGCGATCAGCGATAACCAGCGGGGGAGCCGGTCGGAGGTAAGTATCACATGCAGCGATATCGCTAGCAATATCGTTGCAACGTCACAAAATCGGTGACTTTACAGCGATATTGCTAGCGATATCGCAGTGTGTAACGGGGGCTTTACACAAGCGATCAGACGATTGCAGCTTCACGTCACCTAAGAAGACTATTAGATACAGTAAAAGCTTTAAAGAAAAGATTTACAAAAAATATGCCGAAAAAACATAAGTGCAAATCATACCTCTTTTCCGCCATTAAAAATTAAACAAAAAAATACACATATTTAGTATAGCTGCATTTATAAAAGTCTTATCTATCAAAATATAAAATAAATTAATCTGAGCGGCAAACACTGTAATAAAAAAGAAATTGAAAAGCCAGAATTACGGGGGGGGGGGATTTACCTCTACAACATTGCAATGAGGCAATAAAAACAGCATAGCTACCCCAAAATATAATCAGGATCAATGTCAGCTCAGGGTGCAAAAAATAAGCCATGGTGCAGAAAATCGCCTGGTTGTGAGGAGTTTTAAGTAAAGTGATGTGCTGAATGTCTGAGCGTACAAAGGTCTTTTTAAGCATAGGGAGGTAGAGAAAGTTACTGAACTTTCTGAAGACAGTTTTCTGATTTAAAGCATCATGTTTTTCAAACCTATAATTGTATTATGTAACATTCGCAAATGTATATGTTCCGATTCCTCATTTGGCAGGATTTTAGATATTTTGAATTCCTGTGTTCTTTGAGTAAATTTCCACTGCAGTCGTCAGTTCTTTAGCATTTGTCAGCATGGTCTATACATGTTATCAGGATTGGTTCAGAATGCAGATAATCTTAAAGAAGCTTATGATTTTCAGAATATTATAATAAACATAAATCCTGAGGTTACTGTTGCTACTGCTTGGTGTCTGGCATGTAAGCATTTCTATTTCTGTCATGGTGAGATGAACAAATGAATCCTAACTCATTTTTATATTGAACAAACGCAACCTACGCAATGTCACCCAAACGGTAACACTTGACGTCAATCGCTGTTGGCCCAAGAGCTTCAAGCTTCTCATCTGTGAATTCACAATGCCATTAATAATGGATTTTCCTTAGAAAAAAATATTGATCCATCCACATTTATTTAAGTTATGTCTTAAGGAAACACTACAAAAACTGACATTCCTAAGGTTAGTGAAGGGTTCCGGGGGTTGGTATGTGACTTAAGGAATTTCTCTTTGCTGATTCATGAATGCAATGCCCTCTAAGACTCTACATTGTGGGGAGTGTTTCTTTTACATGTTTATAGTATTTGGTGAATCAGTCAGAAATAATCTAGTTCAGAGGCCAACCCAAGAACTGGAAAATCAATTTCCTTTTTGAATTACATTAATTATTTGTAGGTGTGCATGCACCTTTAACAATACTACTTTTTTTAGAAGCAGACATTAATCTAGTATCTGCTTCCTCCCAGACGTCAACAAGCTTGATCATAACTTATCATTACGAAAGAAAATTGAAAGTGATATAAGATTGCGTCAATGATGTTGTACTTGCCAAAGTTTACAATAGAATGACTTAATCATTTTATAGAAATACAGTACATTTAATTTTCATGATTTCAATGGCACAAGGCAACAATCAATTTGAAGGGGTGCCGAAAAGAAAAAGAAATAGTCATATGGAGGGTGAGGCCATTGTAGTAAGGGCTTCCACGGCTAGGGGAATATTCGCGGAACCCTTTATGATGGACTACTTGCTAGAGATGGGGTGCACCTTACGAAGACTGGAAAACATGTATTTGGAAGTCGCCTTACTACACTTGTAATAAGAGCTTTAAACTAGAACAAGATGGGAAGGGAAGCAAAAGACCAGAAAAAGCCATACACCTGACAAATGCTATTGAGAACTCTGCTATTAGAAGTGGAAAGGAAGAACAAAGACAAAAGAATCTAATTAATAAAAATATTGGAGAAAGAGAAACCAATCACAAACTAAAATGTTTCTATACTAATGCACAAAGCATGGGCAACAAACAAGGAGAATTGGAACTACTAACGCAGGAAAAGAAATATGATGTCATTGTAATCACTGAAACTTGGTGGGACAATACACATGATTGGAATACAAGACTAGAAGGATACAACTTATTTGCAAGAAACAGACTTGATAAACGAGGAGGAGGTGTCGCATTGTATGTTAGAAACGCGTATATATGCACAGAGGTTGAAGCAACAGAGGCTGGGAGTTCTGTGGAAACTGTTTGGGTAAGAATACAAGGACAGAACAATGGCAAGGACACCATTGTAGGAATTTACTACAGGCCGCCCGTGCAAGCTGAAGATATGGATGAACTCTTTATGCATCAAATGGCCAAGTTCTCCAAAAAATATGACATAGTTGTCTTGGGAGATTTCAACTATCCAGACATTTGTTGGGAATCTCTCTCAGGCAAAACTAACAGGTCAAGGAAATTCTTATCCTCTCTTGCTGACAACTTTATCTTCCAAAAGGTAGGGGAGAAAACAAGGGGAACTGCTACCTTGGATCTAATCCTTATAAACAGGGAGGAAATGGTTGAGGAGGTAAAAGTGGCTGGGACCCAAGAGGTAGCGACCATGCTATTTTAGAGTTTTGGATAACTAGAGGAGGAAGACCTGTGAAGACTCAGACTCAGGTTAGATTTCAGAAAGGCAGATTTTAAGGGATTCAGAAAGAGAATTGGAGAGATCCAATGGCTGGATATCCTTAAAGACAAAAATGTCCAGGAAGGATGGGAAATCTTGAAAAATGAAATTCTCAAAGCACAATTGTTAACAATTCCAAAAAGAGGGAAGAATAGGAAGCATTTAAGGAAGCCAGGATGGATGAACACAGAACTTAAGCACATGCTAAAAAGGAAGAAAAAAATGTTTATAAAATGGAAAGAGGGAGGCATATCTAAAGAAGAATATAATGCTGTCTGCAGAACCTGCAGGGCACAAATCAGATTAGCTAAAGCTGACAATGAATTGAGGCTTGCAAGAGATGTCAAAAGAAATAATAAAGGCTTTTGGGGATATGTCAAAAGTAAAAGAAAAGTCAAAGATGCTATAGGATTTTTACAGGATGAAAATGATGAAATGGTAAGACAGGATGTTGAGAAGGCCGAACTTTTAAATTCCTATTTCGCATGTTTTCTCTCAGAAAGGAAATGTAACATCAACTGTTCCTCACTGTCCTATTAAGGGAATAGAAGAATCCAGGATATCTATAAACAGAAAGATAGTGAGGAAACACTTAGCTAACCTAAATGAATTCAAGTCTCCAGGTCCAGATGAATTACACCCCAGAGTACTGAAGGAGATAGCAGAAGAAATTTTTGAACCCCTCTCCATAATCTTTGAAAATTCTTGGAGAACAGAAGTCCCAGAAGACTGGAGAAGAGCAAATGTTGTTCCTATCTTCGAAAAGGGGAAGAAGGTGGACCTAGGCAACTATAGGCCGGTGAGTCTAACTTCTATACCAGGAAAGATCTTTGAACAAATTATTAAACAACATGTATGTCAGTACCCGGATATGAATGAAGTGATTAAACAGAGTCAGCATGGGTTTGTAACTAATAAGTCATGTCAGACTAACTTAATTTCCTTCTATGATGGAATCACTGATTGGGTGGATCAAGGAAATGCTGTTGATACAGTATATCTTGACTTCAGCAAAGCATTTGACAAAGTATCTCATACAATCCTTATTGAAAAAATGACTAAGTATGGAATGGACAAGGCAACTGTTAGGTGGATTCATAACTGGCTTAGTGATCGGACCCAAAGAGTGGTCGTAAATGGCTGCACATCCAGTTGGAAGAATGTCTCAAGTGGGGTACCACAGGGCTCTGTCCTGGGCCCTGTATTGTTCAACATCTTTATAAACGATTTAGATGAAGGAATTGAGGGTAAACTGATTAAATTTGCTGATGACACAAAGCTAGGAGGGATAGCTAATACTAGAGAAGAGAGAGAGGATTCAAAAAGATATAAATAAACTGGAGAAGTGGGCAGCAACTAACAGAATGGTTTTTAACAGGGAAAAATGCAAAGTACTACATCTGGGCAATAAAAATGAAAAAAGCATATACAGAATGGGAGGAATAGGCCTAAGCAACAGCACATGTGAAAAAGACTTGGGTATACTAATAGATCACAGACTGAATATGAGTCAACAGTGTGATGCAGCAGCAAAAAAGGCAAATGCAATTCTAGGATGTATTAACAGAAGCATACAGTCTAGATCACGTGAAGTCATTATTTCCCTCTACTCCTCTTTGGTCAGACCTCATCTGGAATATTGTGTCCAGTTTTGGGCACCACATTTTAAAAAAGACATCAACAAACTGGAGCAAGTTCAGAAAAGAGCGACCAGAATGGTGACCGGTCTGCAAACCCTGTCTTATGAGGAAAGGTTGCAGGATTTGGGATTGTTTAGTTTGCAAAAGAGAAGACTGAGAGGAGACTTAATAGCTGTCTACAAATATCTAAAGGGCTGTCACATTGTAGAAGGATCCACTTTATTCTCATTTGCACAAGGAAAGAATAGAAGCAATGGGATGAAACTGAATGGGAGGAGACACAGATTAGATATTAGAAAAAACTTTTTGACAGTTAGAGTGATCAATGAGTGGAACAAGCTGCCACGAGAAGTGGTGAGCTCTCCTTCAATGGAAGTCTTCAAACAGAGGCTGGACAGACATCTGACTGGGATGATTTGGCGAATCCTGCTTTGAGCAGGGGGTTGGACCAGATGGCCCAGGAGGTCCCTTCCAACTCTACGATTCTATGATTCTATGATTAACAGTGTTGGGGATGGTTGCATTTGGCTCCAGTGATTTTTTTTCAGCAAGTTGTTCAGTCTTTTCCCTATGTTGCCATGACTGATTCAAATGAACAATGTGCGGATATGAAATTTTCTTTAATTTTGAAATTAAAAAGCTTCGGAAATGGTTATGAAGGGGTGTCCAGGAGAATCCAGAATTCATTCATAAAATAGCATATTTAATTGCACATTTTGAAACTTCAATGTTCTACAAAGTCCCCTGTATTTGCAGCCAAGAGTTGTCTCACTGGTAAGGATTGAGCAGGAAAGACACAAATTTTACTGCAACTCGTTTCATGCCCAATTTTTCTATTAAAATTTGATGACAGGAAATCCATGAAATCCCTGTCAACTCCAAGAGTGCATTGATGGTCTGACAGCAATTTTCCAGAATGGCTTGAAAAATTTTCATCAGATTTTAGTCAGTTTACGGGGTCAACTGTAACATCAATAAATGAATAGCAAAACTGGCAAAGAATTAAACAACTCATTGAAGAATAATATCATCGCAGCCTTCCCCAACATGGGGCATATCGGCTTTCATACTGACTCAGAAGGGTCCTGCAAACATGCACCTAGCATCGGAAGACTGTAGCATACTGTTAGGGTTGGCGGAACACACCAGATATAAATAGTAGGAGGTGCGTTCGCCGCCCGGGGTCCACCGTTCGGTAGATGGTACGACTGCTGCTGGACAATGGCAGATGTACCAAAAGGTAAAGTACTGCGCTCGGGTTAACGTCACCTGAACGCTAAGAGCGGCTCTGTTCAGACACAGAGTCGCTTGGCAGTACTAAATATAAGGACACTGGCCCTGTTAAATTCACAGGAAGCCCAGCGGGTGGCATTGCAGCCGCAACCGCCAATGGACGCTGCTACCGCAGCACGGCAATAACTAAAGCCGCTGGACGACGGCGCCGGGAGGCCGGACACCGTCGGACGCTAGTGTGCAGTGCAGGAGGCACAGTGGCGTGTAGCTTGCCACAATCCGGAGCTGACTAACCAACACTCTGTCACCATTCGTATTATCAGAGGGAAGGGGTTTCTTAATAAGTCAATCACCAGTCCATGCATCCATCACCATACACACACAGCATAATATGCTACACTAGCGCATGGCCGAGACGCCATGCGGGCTTTTTTTGTACCCTGGGAAGGACCAATCAGATCCGACATAGGACCTGAACACGTGACTCCTGCTCTCCACTGAGAGGTCACCTTGCGGGCATGCCCAGTAGCATGGCATGAGGACTTAGCCTCTGGAGCAGTTCCCTGCAGAGCAGGTTGCGCTACCATTGCTGCACCAGAGGTGGCAGCAACATTCATGCTGTCAGAGCAAGTCTGAGCAGCACGCCTGGCTCGCCGTGATTGCTGAGCAGCACCCGGAGCGGTCGGAGGAGAATGGGAGACCGCTGGATGTCTGGCTCTGGATTCCTGTTGTGCAGTGTCAGGAATCCGACGCCTAACACATGCTACAAGCTCCTCGCTAACCAGAAAATGATTTCTGTTTCTTTTGGGTGCGTAGTTCTTTTTATGGGAAGAGGTAAGGTACTGGGAGCCTCCTTTAATTACTTTACCTGGCTCTATGGAAGAAAAGTTAAAGGATTTTACAAGATTAAAATATTGATGGCCTATCCTTAGGATCAAATTTTGAAAGTTGGGGATCAAGCCCCTAAAATACCTTTTGATCACATGATTGATGAGAAAATAGGCCTTTCTCTGTTTATCCAGGCGCAGTGGCTTGTTGGTATACAGTATGTGATTGTGAAGGGTCATAGTCACTTGAATGGGGAGATGTGCTGAAGTGTCTGTCATAGCCAACCCTTTGTTCTGTTGCCTGGGCAAATAAACCCATTGCTCAACCAATGACAACTTATCCTGTAGATATTCCATCAGTGTTTTAGTTAAATAAAACTCTGTTAAAACAAAACAAAGAGAACTAATTAGTATTTGCTTTACATACTTGTTCATGAATTGCAATTTTCCAGTTATTGGAAACACTTTCTACAGGAAATAGGAAGTTTATTAATGAGAACAAAAATGTAGAAAAAAAATAGCAAATCAATAAAGCATCATATGAGCCTGACTGTCTTCAGTTCTGTCTTGTTTGTATCTTAAATTAATGGGTGTCAGGCAAGACTGGGAACATCTGTTTTTAACATTGACACTTATTCTTATGGTTTTTTTCCTTTTTCACTTTAGGCACAATGCAATTCGCCACATGCTGCTAACAGTAGTACGCTGAAAGATGGTACAAACATTAAGTATGTTTGTAAGACTTAAATGACTTTGGGTCCCCTCCACTTCTGAGAAGGAAATGATGGTAGCAGTTAAATTCCTGGTTCGATAGATAGACAGACAGATAGATAGATAGATAGATAGATAGATAGATAGATAGATAGATAGATAGATAGATACATACATACATACATACATACATACATACAGTGGGTACGGAAAGTATTCAGACTCCTTTAAACTTTTCACTCTTCGTTTCATTGCAGCCTTTTGGTAAATTCAAAAAAGTTAATTTTTTTCTCATTAATGTACACTTTGCACCCCATCTTGACTGAAAAAAAAAACAGAAATGTAGACATTTTTGTAATTTTACTAAAAAAGAAAAACTGAAATATCACATGGTCATAAGTATTCAGACCCATTGCTCAGACACTCCTTGAGATGGTTCAACTCTTTCATTGGAGTCCAGCTGTGTTTAATTAATCTGATAAGACTTGATTTGTAAAGGCACATACCTGTCTATATAATGGTACCGTTACACTTAGCGATGCACCAGCGATCCCGACAACAATATGGATCGCTGGTGCATTGCTAAGTGGTCGCTAGTGAGCTGCCACACAGGCAGATCTCACCAATGACATCGCTGGGGTCGGGGGTCGCTACTTACCTGTCAGACGCGGCGATCCTGACGTCCTCCCGCCCGCGTCCACGCGTCGCTCGTCAGCGCCACAGGAAGCCCAACAGGAAGCACCCGACGAGAAATGATCCAGGACCTTCTCGCGCGACCAGCTATAATCAGCGGGGGAGCCGGTCAGAGGTAAGTATCACATGTAGCGATATCGCTAGCAATATCGCTGCTACGTCACAAAATTGGTGACTTTACAGTGATCTTGCTAGCGATATCGCAGTGTGTAACTGGGGCTTAAGACCTCAGAGCTCACAGTGCATGTCAGCCCAAATGAGAATCATGAGGTCAATGGAACTGGTCAAGGAGCTCAGAGACAAAATTGTGGCAAGGCACAGATTTGGCCAAGGTTGCAAAAGAATTTCTGCAGTACTCCAGGTTCCTAAGAGCACAGTGGCCTCCATAATTCTTAAATGGAAGAAGTTTGGGACCACCAGAAGTCTTCCTAGACCTGGCCGCCCAGCCAAACTGAGCAATTGTGGAAGGGTGAGCCTTGCAATATTTCTTTTGTTTCTTTCATCTTTACTCTAAATTTATATGCATAATTGATGCTAACTACTGTATTTTTCAGACTATTAGACGCACCGCCCCATAAAATGCACCCCAATTTTGTGGTGAAAAATAGGAGAAAAAAAGACTTTTCTAACATGGAGGTCAAGCTTATAGTTGGAATTTAAGATACCTTACCTGGGGGCTGGCAGCAATCGAGCGGGGTCACAGGAGGCATGATCCCTTCCTCAAGAAGCCAGCAGTGCCATAAGTGGGGCAATACTGTGGGCACGGAGTGGGAGGAAGGAGTATCCCAGCGGTGTGATGCTGCGGGCCCAGTGTCGGCATTGGGGCAGATCAGAATGTTTTGCTTAAAGCAGGGTCCCTTCCTCAGGATGCCAGTGGTAGTTGAAGTGTGGCGATGTTGCGGGCCCAGTGTGCATCACTGCTTTCCCGGCGGCCATTTTCCTGAAACTGTAGGCTGCTGAAAGTGAGATCTCAATCTGTGCACGCGTGGCCTCCTGCGGCCATTTCCCTGAAGCCCACAGCCTCAGGAAAATGACCACCTCTGGCTGGAGCAAGATCTCAATCTGTGCACGCGCCACATCCAGCGGTCCACGGCTTCAGGAAAACAACCACTGAGAAAGCATTGATGCACTCCGCTGTGCTTACTGCCGACACAGTTCTGCAGCCGCCGGCTTCCTGAGGAAGGGACTATGCTTCCCCACCACCGCAACACCCTGGAAAGCCTGCATTTGGACTATAACACGCAGCTCCCATTTCTGTCCCAAATTTTGGAGGAAAAAAGTGCACCTTATAGTCCGAAAAATAGGGTACTCAGAAAGATTAGACTATTGGTATATATACCAAAAAAGCAGAAAGGGCCATAAATTCCCCATGGATTCCAGACTATTCTGTTGAGAAGCCTATAAAAGAGATGCTGTACTCATTGGAAACTGTAACAAGGTGGCACCAAAAATGAAATGTTTAGAAAAATACATCAAAGTAAAAATACTCCAACCAAACCTAAACTGCAAACAGGTAGATAAATCTTTCATAGACCTGTCAGTCTGTATGAAGCCAGTGTGATAAGTCTGTAGAAATAGGGTAATAATATCAAAGTTATACAATTTCTTTTTTTATTCCACTTGGACCAAACAGGTAAATAGCATATATATTATTTATTTGAGGGCACAATTATTTGTGAGCAAGTCCTTCTTGTTTGTCACCACCCTTGTAGCATGCTTTCTGAAAACGCCTCCAGTTTCACATAGAGGCTGCATGTAGCCACGTATTTCATAAGCACAAGACAAAGGTGATCAAGGTTATTTTCTCATTACAATATAAATCTTAATACATAACATTTGTCAACAACTATTATGTTCAGGCCAGAGCCGTAGCTAGAAATTAAGCACGGGAAGGGCAAAACATTCGAGTGGGTAAGCATGCTTACAACTACAGTGGCACACCCTAATGATAGTGGATATAGGGCAGTGGTTCCCAAACTCCAGATAACATGGTCCCCCAACAGATTATTCGTTCAGGATTTTGTCAGTATTGCACAAGTGAGAGAACTCATCGCAGCTTCAGATGCTTTGATAATAATAATTCCATGGCGATTTTATAGTGGTAGATTCCAGTCCTGCAGAACATATACAGTAAGACATTACTGTACAGTTATAGATATTGACTTATAGATGACATTTTGATGGAGTCGTTCACTTTTCCCTTCTTATCAATGTGGCCCAGACCACCATGACAACGCCTTTCAGCCATGATGTGTCTTTAGAGTTTATGACAGAGAATTTGATTTCTCACATTTCCTGAACCATCCCTATCTATTCCCGATCTGCACACCTCATCCTACTGTCAGCCCAATTTTAACCCTGTTGGTGCCTTATTTGTCTTGTTTATTTGACCTGCTTTGTGACCCAAAAAAGGGCTTCTCTTAGTCTTAGTGCACAACTTATTAACCATTGTGCCCCTTACAAAGTAAAATGCCTCCTTTGTGCCCTCCAATTGGTAAAATTGCCTCCTAGAAAATATTAATGCCTTTTGCAAGTAACCTAGAAAACAGTGATTACATTTTGCCCTGTAGAAAGTGATAATGCCTCCTGTGTTCCCCTTGATATTCACAATGCGCTGAGTGCTGTATAACATTTCTTATATGCCTACTAAACATTTAATAATATCTCCAAGTCCCCACATTTACAGATTTACAGTAATAATGTTCCCTCAGTCTTTCCCCACAAACAGTAATAAAGTCACGCATCTCTCCCAGGTACAGTAATAATGTTCTCTGAGTCCCCACAGACACATTAGTAATGTACCAAGTACACCCCCACATACAATAATAATTTTCCCATAGTCATCCCACATGCAGTACCAATGCCCCTTGGTCCACCCTTCTAAAGTAATAATGTCCCCTGAATCCACCCATGTAAAGTATAATAGCCCCACAGCTCCAATATACCCAGTGGGCCTACAGCTTTGCTATACAAGGTATAATGGGCCTACGGCTTTGCTATACACAGTATGATGGGCTCACATCATACACAGAATGATAGGCCGACATGTACCCTATAGACAGTATAATGTCCCCACAGCTCCCAAAAAGAAAAACAAATGCACACCAACAATCTAAAGTGTGAGTCCACATTGTTTTCAAGGTTCCTACATGTTGTGACTTCGGAAATCAGAGTCTCATCATCTGGAAAATGCTTGCCCTTCAAAAATAACTTCATTGTTGGAAAGAAGTGCAAGTCCGATGGTGCAAGGTCAGGTGAATAAGGGAGATGTGGTAGAATTTCAAAGCCACAGGAGCATGCTTCCAATTGGGCAATATGTGAGTTGTGAACTGGTACATTGTCTTGCAGAAGGCATATACCTTTGGTGACCGTGCCATGTCTCTTGGTTTTGATGGCCTCCCGCAATTTCTGCAGCAGTGAAGCATAGTATGCCCCAGTGATCATGGTACTCTTTGCTAGGGAATCCATCAGTACTGCTCAGTGCTGGTCCCAAAATACTGTGAGCATGACCATGCCTGCCAATGGTTGGGCACGTGCCTTTTTTGGAGGCGGTGAGTCATAATGCTTCCATTGCATCAACTGGACTTTAGTCTTAAAATCATGATGGATCCAGCTTTCATCCTGTGTGATCAGTCTGTTGAAAAAGTCCTCCTGGTTTCCATGGCACATCGTCAATAGAGCCTGAGAGCATTCGACTCATTCCTGCTTCTGGAAAGGTGTGAGCAGCCGGGGAACCCAGAGAATGGATACGTTGTGCATGTGAAGATGGTCTTGGATGATTTTTCCCATGGATCACACTCTAATCTTGACATTTTGGGCTAGGTGATGAATGCTTATGCGGCGATTTTCCAAAATGGTAACCTCTTCTTGCTGGATAGTGTGTTCATCAATAGCAGAGTGGGGTTGCCCTGGAATTAGAGCTGTTTGCACCAAAGTCTGACCACATTTCAATTGACGATGCCAGTTCTTGACTACATCGCATGATGGGGAATCATCATCCTAAACCTCTTTCATCTCATTGAACGTCTCCTTTGGTGGGCAGCCTTTCAAGTAAAGGAACTTGATGACTGCTCTGTATTCCACTGCGTCCATTATCAAACCTCACACCACTTCAGCACCTGTAAAATCAAAACCGTTAGCAGTTCTGAGTTGCAAATTTGCACGTAACCTCTAGAGACATCCTGTAATAAATAAAAAAATAGAAGTGGGTCAGGGGAAAACTTTAATGAACGTCCCTCGTTTATGTATATATATATGTATATATATATCTCTATATAGATATATATATATATATATACACATACATTAGGGTGTTTCATTTTGTATGGTAAAAATTAAAATGTCAAATTTTTGCAGACTTTGCTTTCGCCCCGAGTCTCACTAATGTAAAAAGTATATATGCCAAATTTCAAGATGATCGAACAATATTTAGAGGTTGCACACTTTTATCAGTTTAATAAAAGTACGCAAAAAAACGATTTTCAATGTTAAGTATTTTTTATTAGAAATTCAAACAATTAAAAACTTAGAATAATAGTGACAATAAACAGTAACATTGATAGGCAGTTTCATACGTATTAAATGATTTACACTAATGTAGGAATTTTCTACATATGTGGGTACATAACCTAAGAGCATTGATGGAGCTTCTTAGTGTATCACTGCAATATTCTTCTACGTCGTGGATCCCAAATAATTCCAAAGAATGTCTTTGTTTTACTTGTAACAAAATTGCTGAGGTCTTTTCCTTCAAAAACTAGGTTTTTACCTTCTAACCGTTTCATTTCCTTTTTCTTTGCAGGTTTCATTCTTAAACTTTCAAACATCTTATCCTTCTCAGCCTGACTGATACGTTCATCCAAAAATGCCAATCCTGTTAGTTTCTGACAGATACCAAATGTGTCTCTTAGCCACTGTGAGGGCCCGTTCTCTGACATCTTTATCTGGATAATATTGCAAAAGCTGTAGCATCTCCAAATCATTCTTTGGAGCCCATCGTCTTACAATTGCCTCGTGCCAAAAGTGGACATATATCAGACAGACAAAACGTGCTACTTTTCTTATTCCTTTCAATTCGGTATTAGACATATGCAATTGTTTAGTGAATAGCACAATTTTGAGTACATATATGGCCTTTGCCATCCACCTTGCTCCAGTCAGAGCCCCTGGAACCCGAAATTCGAAATCGTTTTCATCCCAAACTCCAAGATATTGAAGTGATAGTTGTAATAGCTCTTTGTAATCTTCTCTTGGATGACTGCCATCTTTCAAGACATTGTTGAGGTAGTCCACCATTTTCACACGTTGCTCTTCATTTTCAACCGTAATTCTGCCGGAGACACATTGACTCTAATGCAATCCCCCTTTGTGTACAAGGACTTCTGTTTAACTTCTGCTTTTTATAGCACCTTTAAAAATCCAGTTTTTTTTTTATTTCCTGCATCCTTGTTGAAAAAAAAGAAAATTGAAAAGATATGGAGAGGATAATAAAAGCTGCTAAATGGGAACAAGAGTATGAATCTGTTTTAGGAAAGAAAAGAAAGGGGAAATATTGATTATTCGACACCGAGACCATATTCAGATTGTCTACTCTGCACTGAAGTCCCCCCAAGTACATCATAAGGCTAGTAACCCCGGTATTAGGAAACCCCTTTTCTATTTGGCAGGAGACATTTGTGCAGACTGTGGGGAAGGCTGTGGATGTTCAATATGCAGTATGATCTTTGTCATCCTTTGTTTCAAAATTTTGTCTGAAAAGTCACATTTTGTAAGCGGTAAAAACGTGCCGCAAAATCCACAGCAAAATTTGTGCCATGTCCAAATGTGGCATAAAAAGTGTCAATAAGAGGATAGTGTGATATATTGTCATTTTTCTGGCCTATGTAAAGTTGGTATCGTTTAAGATTTGCATGTGCATGAAAAAAAACAATAAAAATATACAGTGGCATGCAAAAGTTTGGGCATACCTGGTCAAAGTTACTGTTATTGTGAACAGTTAAGCACGTTGAAGATGAAATTATCTCTAAAAGGCCTAAAGTTAAAGATGACACATTTACTTTGTATTTTAGTCTGGAAAAAAATACTGTCAATTTTTTTTTTTTTTTTTCATTTTAAATTGCAATGCAAACGTTTGGGCACCCTTGGAGATTTGTATGCTCAGAAAACTCTGGAGTTGTAGTACATTGTTCTGCTGTTCAGAGACACCTGCACAAATATGGCCTTCATTGAAGAATCATCACAAGAAAACCTCTCCTGCATCCTTGCCATAACAATCCTTGTGGATTTAGCAGCACACGAGAGTGTTTCTTTCATTTTCTTGCGATGGTAAATAAAAACTAAAAGCACTTGTTCCTTGGAAGGGAGTCAAGCTCCCAAAAATTCACCACCAGGCACCTTTTCAAGTAACTAAATTCCCTTTCTAGTACTCATTTTCAGCTTAACTACCTGCAAAACATAATAGAAATACAACATACACATTAGTGTGATGTCGATGATACATCTTCAGGAATTTCAGTACTTTCAGATAAAAGTGATCAAAGTGTGCAACCCCTAAATATTAATCGATTTCGCTAAAAATTTTTACATGGATCTTTTTGATGACTTAGACCAAGGATTCATGCAAAGTCATATCAAAATCATAACTTTGGAAAAATGAAACACCCTAACATACATACATACACGAGGGGCGTGTATGTATTTATTGACATCTTTTTGCTGGGGGGACTTTGGTTGTTTTTTCACTGACATGCATCCAGGCTTTGAAAACACCAAGAAAGCAAATGCTGTTAAGGTGTTTTTTAACACACAAAACTCACTGATGTACCTCCACAATTATGTAAATTGAGAAACTTTCTCTAGTGAAACTCATAGTTGGTGGGATCAAGCAACTGTAGAAAATGATGTTGGAAAAAATATGATCCCTAGGGGACTTGGGCTAAGAAAGTTCCCAACCACCATATATTCAAAAAAATTGCAAATTATCATTAAATATGAGAATCAAAAATTGCAGAAAATCCAATTGGAAATAAAAAAAACATACGGAAACTACCAAAGCCTCCATGACATCTGAAACTGATGATTTATTCCACAAAAATGTAAATAAAAAATATGTGATCTTGAAGAATCTATCATATTAATTAAAAAGAAAAAATGTAGTAGTGACTCATTTGATTACCTGAAAAAGTGTATGAGTGGGTACGTTGGGACCACCAACATAGAACCCCTCAAATCCATTCTCAAACATCACTATGGATCAAAACAGAGAATTTATCTTGGAAACCAAGTCCCCGTTTCTTTATTTAATACTGATTCTTTTAATTTTTTTGCTGATTTTTCAGATGATGAAAGGAATGTAAATAAATCCCAATCACATTATTTAAAAAAATCATGCCCAGCAAAAAACGGTATAGAAGAGCAGGACAAAAACACTGCAAAAACCTTGGATTCAATCGTGAACCATCTAAGGTACCACAGTCAATTCCAACATTGGCTGTAGTTAATCTTTCTTCCCTTCCCCTGACTGAGGTTGAACCCACTCTTTTAAAATGTGGCCTGAACTTTGCTCCTACAAGTATAAACTTAAAATATTTTCAGTCATTAAAGACATAAACTGTTTTGTTTGGGATTTCATCATTTAGAAATATTGCTTGTCCGACGATGAATTGGACATTCATGATATACCTCCTTAAAGCATCAATGCTTATAAAAACTTAGATTTCATGGGACACATTAGTCTTACATGCTTGATAGAATTCGAGCAGGATACTTCAACATTCCAAAATATGAATGCCATCACCCCTTTTTCCACTAAGAACCCATACTTTTATCCAGTACAGACCAGGACAACTGCCATGAATCGGTTCCAGGGCAACACTGAAAGGGATTTGAAAACTTTACAGCGCAATCCTGATTTCTCCCTGAGAAATACAATATCTAAATGTGAACAGGAGGCCCTTGACAATCTTTGCACTAGATCGGACATCGTAATAAAAATTTCGGACAAATGGGGGGGTCGGTGGTGGTGCTAAATAACCATGATTATATTAATTCTATTAAATAACATCCTTACTGACAGTAACATCTAAATTTCTTTAATATGTAACCCTACAAATTTTTTTTCTGAAAAGATTAAGTCCATTATACAAGATGGCTTATCCCTGGGAATTTGCCATGGGCTTACCACGACACAGAAACCACAGTGTCTGATTTGACATACTCCTGCCTAGATTAGAAGCACATCTCCTTCATATTAAATGGTGCAAGTTTCTGTTAGCAGTTCAGGGGTTAAACTATTCAGCTTAAAGTCTCTGAAGTCTCCCCGTTTCTATGATCTCAGTTGTGCAATATTGGCCAATCCTCTCTGCTATATATACTCGCCTCTGGCAATCTGGATTGCCAGTGATAAGTCTTGTACTGCCTGGTGTGGAGTGGAAGAGTTGGTTGTTGGTAGAGGTGTTGGGAGTGTTGTTCTGTGATTGTTACTTGGACTTTTAGTTGTTTGCAAATCCTCTTCCTCTCCTATTTGGTTTACATTCATTTTCTCCAAAGTGTTCCCCTTTGTTGTCTGTGAGTGTATATTTGTATGATTGGTAATTTTCTTTCATCCCTGTACGTCCTTTCTTGTTTGTCTGATTTGTGTATATTCATACAATATTGCTCCCCACTTTCCTGTGTGGGGGAGGGGGAAAGGTATTGGGCTGATTCAGAAGTTCAGCAAGGTACGTGACATGGTCATTTTCACCATCAGAAGTAATCCAGGGAGCAAGGATAGCTAGGGTGGCCCAAGCATTAGGGACATTCAAACCAAGTTTAAGAAATTGAAAGAGCAGGTAGTGCTCGAAACGTGTTTGGTAATGAGGGTAATGAGACCCCCAAGTCTTCCCCTCACACCTTAGATTGTTGGTATGCATTTGCTTTTCTTTTTGGCACATTTAAACTTTTTGCTAATAAAGGAATCCATTTTACACATACCTTGATTGGAAGTTTGATCCTTCGTTCTTCTTCTGCATTTTTCTATCTACCTACTTTCTGTTGGTCAGTCTATCTCTTTCGTTTGGCACAATGTGCATGAAGGCTTCAACACTCAAATGAGAAACAGAACCTTGACAGTCATTATACCCAGACCTTGGTCTCAGTGGCCCGGATTCTCGTCACTCCAACCTTATTCTTGTTTCTTTCAGACTCTGCCATGCTCCAACTTTAGTCCACTACATCTTCCAGATACAGATCTGCTAAGTTTTACTGACCCATACGGAACTCCCACATGCATGGGCAGTAAGGCCTCTGCTATAGCTCCCCTTTAGTACAGCTTTGGCCTCCGGTGCTCATTGCCATCCTCCTCTTCTGTACATTTTTCTGGATATTCAGTAAAGTATGAACAAGTTTTTAAATCCATCAGTCAGTGCTGCAGCTCTTTTTCTACTGTTGTGAATGTTTTTATTTTTACCTTAGGACAGATTTATGCTTATCGCCGACATATTTAAATTCACAATTCTTCACCCACATCTGTTCCACCCACATTTGTTCCAAACTTCTACTATTTCAGTAAAATAACAATTCATTAACTGATATGCAACTGCGCTCCCTTGTAATCTTATTTCAAAGTGGTTACAGGACCCAACCATAACCTTCCCTTGGTGTGAGCTAAGTGCTCCTCACCATCCTTGGTTCTCTGAAGGTTGACATGTCTCCATATCTTTACAATCACAGCAGATTTCCTGACATATCTACCCCTTCGTA
This sequence comes from Dendrobates tinctorius, assembly GCF_039654945.1. Taxonomy (NCBI): domain Eukaryota; kingdom Metazoa; phylum Chordata; class Amphibia; order Anura; family Dendrobatidae; genus Dendrobates; species Dendrobates tinctorius. The sequence continues at coordinate 18,353,623 of NW_027361917.1, forward strand.
GGCTGACAATATACCGATCTGATACCACTATATTGCCTCACAAAGCACTTCAAACCATTCTTCCTATAAGCAGTCACAATATTTAGTCCTGTTTCTTGACATCCTAACCTTTGTCAATGGAGAAACCAATCCATATTGCACCTCCTGCTCTTCACCCCACTGCCATTCCTCAGATTAAGCACTCTAGCTTTCAGTCTGCCATCACATCCAATATCCAAGCCAGCACTGGCCCCAGCATAAAACAATCATGCTGCTACAATGATCGCAGCACGGTGCTCATCAACACTCTTCCACACTTGACCACAAGCCTTCCTTTTCTTCTTCACTTGACTGATCCTTCCAGCAACACAGCTTATATTGTTGCAGGGGAACTCGTTGCCATCAGCAAACCCATCTCATTGGCAACTGCTGACTTTTCCTACTGCAGAAAACACAACCAATCAGCCAATCATCTTCAGCATCCTTACCTGGTGGTTATCATTTTTCTATACTATTTTAGGCAGGTATGGAAATAATGTTACAAAGTAAGAATGGTTTAAAAAATGTATTAATAGTTTATTTTTATGATTGAACAAAATGGAAAGTGAATTAACAAAAGAGAAATCTAAATCATAGAAATATTTGGTGGGGCAACATCAATTCTCTACATACACACTTTTTGAAAGAATTTGGCAAGGAGGTTGTTCAATACATTTTGGAGAGTTAACTACTGATCTGAGACTGTAAGCGTGCACAAATCCTTCTATTTCTTCACATAATTCCAGACAGACTCGATGATGTGGAGATCAGGGCTCTGTGGGGCCATATCACTTCCAGGTCTCTTTGTTCTTCTTTACTCTGTAGATAGACTATTGGCTGTATGTTTGGGGTCATTTTCCTGCTACAGAATACATTTGGAGCCAATCAGACTCTTCCCTGATTGTATTGCATGCTGGATAAGTGTCTGCCTGTATTTCTCAGCATTGAAGCACAGAGGACACCATTAATTCTGAGCAAATCCCCAACTTTATTTGCTGAAATGCAGCCTCCAAACTTGCAATGAAGCTCCAACATGTTTCATTGTTGACTGCAGACAATCATTGATTCTGTCTAGGATTATATGAAGAGACATCCTCCCCATCAGGTTCCTTCAAAAACTGGGCATGAGTACCAAGAATAATGTTTTTTGAAGGAAAGGGCAGTGATGCCAAGAATTGATGTTATTCAGATTTCTCTTTTTTTTGAGTTTTAAGGATGAATCCTTAGTTCATATACAAAAATATTCAGAATTGAGAGTCCTCAGTGGTTGATACCGTTCAATGGCTAACTGAAAAGATGGCAACACATTGCAAGCTTTCGAGACTACGCAGGTCTCTTCATCAGACTAAACTAATACAAAATCTGAAGAATCACATATTTATGCACAACACAGCACAGAAATAATGCAATAGATAAGACAAGTGATGTGAAGCAGAATTATCATTATAGGAGAGGAATAAACATAAATTTTGGACCAGTTCATGGATAAGGAGTGAAAGTTTTATTGTCCTCTGATTGGGGTCTGGTAATGTGTTGTGTGATGCCCCCACAACATCTTAGGAGCAAATTCCTTAATTGATGTAAAAAGACATAAATCCATGCGACACATTCATTTCTGCATTGAGAGTGTCAAGGGTCGTCATGAGCTTATACTCCCAGATTTTTCTGTCTCTCTGAGATGTTCATGTTCAGTAATTCATATACAGTAATATAGATAATATACACAGTAATACACAGTAATATACAATAATATACAGTAATATAGCAAATATAAAATATATAGTTTAATATATATATACTGTATTTCATATCTGTAATGATAATGTGAGGTATGATAAGATATGACTATTCTGGAACATTCCAGAATCTTCCATTCTCTAAACTACAGTAGACTTCTGCCTGTCACACGCTGCTGATGTGACCCCCATTCCTTCCCCCCCTTAGCAGCTGCAGCTGTGTGTGTCTCCTCTGCCTACATCTGTAATAGGACACCAGATACTTCCTGTGCCAGCATTTCTCTCCTCTCCAGCTAAGGAATGTTAATTAAGCTAAGGGGAAAGAATGTCTTTGTTTGAAACACCATGCGGCTGGATATAAGTATGAGTAATATTAAAGAGACTGGATCTCGAAAACCATACGCGCAAGAGATATGAAAATTACATTTCAGCAAAATGCATCAACCCAGCGTTCTGGCCCATAATTTTCATGGTTCTAGCACCCACGGAATCCAAGAAATGGATTCCTCCTAAACAGTGTGACATAGCTACTGCATGTTTGGACTTGAATTATACCCTCCGACAGCCTAAAGAAAATGATACCATGTGCATGTTTATACAAGGTACCTTCTGCGAGATATAGTTATAATAAGTTTTGTAGTCAGAATTGTAACTCCTAGAGCAGGGGAAGGAACATCACCAGACCGCCCCTTACGTGATGTCCCAAACCCAAAGCTATAAGGTACTCCCTCCCTAAAATTGGTCATTTAAGCTGGAGGTTTCATGCCCAAAGGACCCCAGATGCAGGGGGACATGTGGCCCCACCTTCCCACATGGTTAGCCTACAGACCATCTAAGCAACTGTAAGTGTTGATCTCTATGTTAATCCCATTTTATTTTATATTTGCATTGTACATACCTAATGTCTCAACTTTGTAACATCTTTTATCTGTGTAATCACTGCCCCCCTTTTGGGGAATAAATTATAACTTTATTAGTCTGTCTTCATGCTCTAAAAATGAACACATGCCTTTAAGATAATTGCTACTGAATTTGGTTGGCTTTGAACCCCTCTATTAAGTTTATAACTTAATCAGAGAAACTCTGGAGCTGGAGTGATGGAAGGGATTTTATAAGCTAATTGGGTGACTGCGGCCAGAGCATTTTATAATTCCCTCACTGCAGCGTGCCGGGTGGCCAGACCTCATTGAACCAGCTGGCCGGCGACCTATTATCCCAGGTGGAGTTCCCTGACTGACCTGAGAGCAACGGGGGCGCCGGAGAGCTGCAAGTTCCAAAGTGGAATTGAAAAGTGGGATATACATAAATCCCTGCAGTTCGTGGAAGATTGTTAGCAGTGGTGGGACATCCAAAATAACCCCCCTGCGATAAATTGTTAGGGCAAGACTAGCTTGCTGTTTTTATCACATGGTGCCAGCGGTGGGATAACTAAGATAAGCCCCCTTGTGCCTGTGATAGCCATGTGTCAGCAGTGCGTCGCATCCCTCCATCCGTGACATACCGGTGTCATCGGCGGGATCGTGACAATATCTATCAAAACAGAAGTGCCCAACACGTCCTAACAGAATAAACCAAATGAATAGACTCAAACTACAGTGACTGCAATATATACTATACGTGCAAAAATATTGCAATATGTGGCAAAATATATGCAAACATTGAGTATATGAATTTTGAACTGCATTACTGCTTTATAGACAATCTATCTATCTATCTATCTATCTATCTATCTATCTATCTATCTATCCCATATCTATAGACTATCTATCTATCTATCTATTCCATATCTATCTATTGTCTATTCATCTATTATTTATCTATCTATCTGTCTATCATCTATCTCTCTATATATCTATCCATCTATCTATCTATCTATCTATCTATCTATCTATCAATCTATTTATCTATTATCTATCTATTTATCTATCATCTGTCTATTTATCTATTTATCTATCTGTCTATTATGTATCTACATATTATCTATCAAACTATATATCTATCTATCCCCATTTCTATCTATCTATTATCTATCTATCTATCTATCTATCCCATATCTATAGACTATCTATCTATCTATCTATCTATTCCATATCTATCTATTGTCTATTCATCTATTATCTATCTATCTATCTATCTATCATCTATCTCTCTATCTATCTATCTATCTATTATCTATCTATTTATCTATCATTTGTCTATCTATTTATCTATTATTTATCTATCTGTCTATTATGTATCTACATATTATCTATCAAACTATATATCTATCTATCCCCATATCTATCTATTATCTATCTATCTATCTATCCTATTTCTTGTGCATCTTATGTTTCCAATTGAATTTATCTTCAAGATGGCTTAATTGGAAGAGACACAAATATTTTAGTCATTGCAGAGCAAATAATTGAATAGGTGGGAACAGCAGGTATAATGCATATCCCATACTTTGTAATTACTAAGAATCTGGTGTGGTTTCATAATCAATATCATGTAATTTGTGTCATGGATTCAAAAATTATGAAAAGATTAGCTATGAAGTTCCCACCGCTTCTTCTTCATCTTCCTGATGTAATGAGTTCTCGCATTCACTGAATTACACATATGAATTGAGACACTGGGAGACACACAAGATAATAATAATGGATCTTGAGCATGCAGTTTCTAGCATTGACCATATTGGAAAAAAATTTTAAGGCAATTTTTAGCACAGTAAGAAATAGAAAAGAAAAATCCCAACAAACAGTGACGCAAACTTCGGAATAGAGCATTTCCTTATCACAGTTAGCTTTTCGGTGATTTCTAGGAATGCATAGGGGAGAAGGCTCAAGAATTGTGATCAACACCCTTTTTATCTTCCTGGAATTATTTTTCCCTCCCGCAGTTCTAACTAGAAGGCAAAGGTACCTGACACATCCAAATATGGCCCCCTCTGCCATTTATAATGATACTCGTAATATAATTATAAATGACACATATTTTTCAAAAGAGCTTATAATTACGCCTCTCCCTTATTTGCAACTGTAGTAAAGAAGAGCCCTAAACAGGTTCCCACCACACATGGTGAAGGAGATTTGGAGGACGTTCTCCGCCAGGTCTACAAATCCACAGCGGCTGCCCCTATGATATCCCCATACTTGTAGTGCTATAAGAACCTGCTGAACAATATTTGCTGCATTCTTCTCCTGTTTTATCAGTCTGTGATTTAATTGACGACAAATATAAACCCAGTGATACATTATTCTGCTCCTCATAGTTATAGAATAGAACACGACAAACAACAAAGTAAAACAATAACATGGCTCGAATCAATACATCTATTCACAATGAAACCGAAGGATGGAAGAATATCCACTGACTACTAATGAACAGACATGGCCATAATGCTCGCTGAGTAAGAAACAAAACTAATTCTCAACTAATCCTATTAATTACAAGCTCCCAATTATCCTGATTAGCTTTTTTCCAGTAATGACAGTCTTTGTCATAAGGCACACTTAGGTGACTGTTTTTATTGGAATTTCTTTTCCCTGGTGAGTTTCCTAAGGAATTTGTCAATAAATCCCCATTTTCATGCGCAGGATCCGTGTTCTCAGGTCATTCTCAATGATTATATATTAGTATGTGTGCATTCAGGTGTTCTGCACTCGAAGCATTGATAAATGGCATACAATTCACTATAAGCCCTGGCTGGGAGTTGTATCTCGAGGGAAGCTTAAAGAGACAGCATTTAATTAGTGAATTTTCCTATTGTGCTCCAGAAACAAGCCTTACAAATAATGATGACTACCTCTTTAAAAGGACTAAAGAGTTCTGTGAATGTAAATGTTAGATTAATATTCCAAATACCCTTTATAGTCTTTAAATGGCAGTATTCCCTATACACCCAAAAATTCTGGTTTTGGCCTTGTTTGCAAGAGTCATGTACAGTAGAAGGTTCTGTGGGACAATAGGTTTGTAATACTGTATGTGATGGAACGCGGCACTTTTTCTCTTGGATTAATCCAAAATGCCATAATAAAATTCCATATGTTGTCATCCAAACTCAGAGACATAAGGAAGGTCCACAAGAAGTCTATGCACACCCTATTAATGCTTCGTACAATTTGAAGGTTAATGGATCCATAATCCAGCCATGAGCATGGGGCCTTAAAGCAATTGTAACATAACATAGTAACATAGTTATTAAGGTTGAAGGAAGACTTTAAGTCCATCTAGTTCAACCCATATCCTGTCCTAACCTGCCCTAACATGTTGATCCAGAGGAAGGAAAAAAAAAAACCATGTGGCAAACAGTAAACTTCACATTGGGGAAAAAAATTCCTTCCCGACTCCACCTACGGCAATCAGACTAGCTTCCTGGATCAACGCAATATTAAGGAAACTAGTGTATATACCCTGTAATATTATACTTTCAAGAAAGGCATCCAGTCCCTTCTTATATTTTAGTAGGGAATCACTCATTACAACATCATATGGCAGAGAGTTCCATAGTCTCACTGCTCTTACAGTAAAGAATCCGCGTCTGTGAGTATGCTTAAACCTTCTTTCCTCCAGACGTAGAGGATGCCCCCTTGTCCCTGTCACAGGTCTAAGAGTAAAAAGATCATTAGAAAGGTCTTTGTATTGTCCCCTCATATATTTATACATTGTAATAAGATCACCCCTAAGCCTTCGATTCTCCAAACTAAATAACTCCAACCTGTCTTGGTATTGCAGACCCCCCAGTTCCCCAATAACCTTGGTCGCTCTTCTCTGCACCCGCTCCAGTTCAGCTATGTCTTTCTTATACACCGGAGACCAGAACTATACACAGTATTCTAAGTGTGGTCGCACTAGTGACTTATATAGGGGCAAAATTATGTTCCCCTCATGAGCTTCTATGCCTCTTTTAATGCATCCCATTATTTTATTTGTCTTTGCAGCAGCTGCCTGACACTGGCCACTAAATGTGAGTTTGTCGTCCACCCATACACCCAGGTCTTTTTCAGTGACAGTTTTGCCCAGTGTTTTACAATTAAGCATATAATTATACATCTTGTTCGTTCTACCCAAGTGCATGACCTTACATTTATCCCCATTAAAGCTCATTTGCCATTTATCAGCCCAAGCTTCTAGTTTACGTAAATCCTCCTGTAATATAAAATTGCCCTCCTCTGTATTGATTACCCTGCAGAGTTTAGTGTCATCTGCAAATATTGAAATTCTACTCTCTATGCCCCCTACAAGGTCATTAATAAATGTACCAATTAACATATAGTGGTTCTTTTTATCTCAACTATATGGTAAGTGGGAACTCTAGAAGGTATCATCCACTACATGGTTGTGAAGCTTCACCCATGTAAATGGCATCAGGACACAAGTTAAAGAAAATTGTGCCTTCATTATGATAACTTTTCTCTGCACATGTGCTTTTCATAAATTCCATTATTTTGCTATTAAAAATATTAATAATCTCCATCCTTAAAATTTTCTCCTACACATAAAGTACATAAGCATAAACAGCCTTCAGAGAACTAGTGCACTAGTGGTGAGACCCACTAGCAAATATAACAATGGAGCTCAGCCACAAAAGTGCCCACGAGGAACACCGGCAGAGAAGACATCCATTGCAGCAAGTCCTGCATATTCTACCACCATGAGCAGTAAAGCTGCATTTACACTGAAAGGTTATCATGATCAAGCCTTCTTAAGAATTGTCATTTCAAGATAATCTTTCAGTGAAATAAACAGGCTGCTGATCACCAGATGAACAAACAAAACACATGTTCATCAGGTGATATCATTGCTCTCGGCAAGATATCGCCCTGTGTAGCCAGAACTTGTGCTGCCAAGAAAAATGGCAACCTATACGCACTGAGCGATCTAGTACACACCATGATCTGCCTTTGCAAACGGGCTATTAATTGGCTGCTGATAAGTAAATGTTTATCGATTAGTGGTCATTTAGAATACTAAAAGAATTGGAAACTTCTGTGAGTCTTCGTTGTCCTAATTGCTCAGTGACTGCTTTGAAGACATGGGCGCCAATTCATTGAGACTCACGGAAGCGCAAGCTCGTGCTACAAACCAGTCCGTGACTGTAGATGCATTTTTGGAGTAGAAAACACCAGGACCTCTGATGAGTTCAATAGGAGGTATGACCATGTCCCATGCTCAGTCTTCTTCACATCACCAACCATTTTGGCAGAACTAACTAGAAGTGGCATGAAAATGCCAAAAGCCGCTAAAATGTTTTGTAATTCTTAGTTGTTCAAAAATGTGAAAACCAAGGTAGCAACAGAAAAAAAGATCCCTAAAACTTCACTTTTAATCAATATTAAAAGGCCCTGGTAGTCCCTGCCTGGCCGCGGAGGTTGACACGCCGCACATTGCACTGATCTTTCGGCCGGGGTGATGGAATCCCCTTTTCTTCTTTGCCCCTGATGAACCCTCGGTATCTAGGAGGGGGAAACGCGTCGGGCTGGGCCTCATATCTCCTGATGGCTGATAAGTATTAATAATCTTATAACGCTGATAGACCTATTGTTTGGCAACGCTATTGTCTATATGTAGGACTATTATGTCCACTAAGCGTTCTATATATATTATTTTTATGCCACTAATTTCCATCTGGTGGATACAATTTTTTGTGGTTATTTAACCTGAAGTGCTTTGTGCATTATTGTGGCTGCACTTTTTTACTGTATAAACGTTTTTTCTTTTTTTCCCCTTTTTTGGGGGTTATATCTGGTCTATCCCTTTTTGCAGCATAAGCCTTTTTCATTACGAGATAAGTTAACAAAAGCTGCTATATATCAGTATTTTTTACTACGAGATACTATCTAGGGTGGGTTTATATGCCCATGATTCTAGTACGAGATAAGTTAATTATCTTAGAGACGTTATACAGTCTCTCCACCAGGGGTTTTTTCGGGTGTTTATTGTGTGGTTGTGTTTTTCTGTGTATCCTCGCCGTGGACTAGGGTTTTTTAGGGTGTATTATGGTCAACGACGTTGAGCGGGGGCACCACTATCGTCGACAATTAGGGTGCCAACCTCCGCGGCCAGGCAGGGACTACCAGGGCCTATTAGGGCGAGTTTAGTGGCCCGGAGTATTTATTATTCTGTGTCTGGTGTTGTTTATTACCAAAGTCAATATGAATTGGGATTGTCCAGTTTTTATATATTGATTAAAAGTGAAGTTTTAGGGATCTTTTTTTCTGTTGCTACCTTGGTTTTCATTTTGTCTTTTGATCCCCAAAAAATTTTTTGGAGGTTTCTTTGTTCAAAAATGTGGCAAAATGTTTCAATGCTTTCATGAATCGGTCCCATGATGTTAGTGTTCCAGGGGCGAGTCTTAGGGCCCCGTCACACATAGCGATCTCGCTAGTGAGATCGCTGCTGAGTCACAAGTTTTGTGACACAACAGCGATCTCACCAGTGAGATCGCTGTGTGTGACAGCGATCAGCGACCGGCCCCCCTGCCGGTATCGCTGATTGCTGCAAGAAACCTCTGGACATTTTTTTCGTCGCTGATCTCCCACTGGCCAGCACGCATCGCTGCGTGTGACAGGCGGGAGACCAGCGATCAGCTGGTAACTAACGTACACATCGGGTATCCAAGGGACGCTCGTCCCTTGGATACCCGATGTGTACGTTAGTTACCAGCGAGTTACAGGTGCCACCGCCTCACGCTGGGGACCAGGAGCCCGCGGAGTTTGTACCTGCCGCCGCCGCACGCTGGGGACCAGGAGGCAGCAGGACGCCGCCAGGAGAGGCTGGGGATGCAGGCGCGCCCTCTGCTAGTGAACGACTGGAACAGCAGGCACACTTGTCCCCTGCTCCCGGGCTCGCTCCTCACCTCGGCGTCAGCGTGCTGATCACTGGTGAAGCTGTCTGTGTGACAGCTCACCTGCGATCGCATAGCGACTTACCAGCTATCCTGACACGTTGATATCGTTGTCCGGATCGCTGGTAAGTCGTTATGTGTGACTCCAGCTTTACATCTGAGAAACTTGCATGGTGCTCTGCCTACACCACATGTACTGATGTTTTCCCTTTTACATTCTGCTAGCAGAATCTCTGCTGCATACAACCACAATAACACACATAAAATAATCCCTCTCTCTACTCTTCATTTATTCTACTGTAGCCCTAAATAAGTTATAGAGTTACAGTCACTGTAGAACCCAGTTATAAAGCTCTGCTAGATCAATAACTTGGTCGTAAATGTGACAAATGGGATTAATATGTTCCATGAAACTGATTACCTGGGAAAAAAAACACCCCTAGTTGGTGCACAGATGGATAATATATATCCTCTATCAACCTACTCTATCTATCTATCTACAGTATCTTTCTATCTATTTATCTATCATTTATATCTATTTATCTCATATGTATCTATTACCTATCTATCTCTCATTTATCTATCATCTGTTATCTATCTATCATTTGTATCTATTTATCACATAATTATCTATTATTTATCTAGCTTTCATTTATCTATCTATCTATCTATCTATCATAGCAGTGCAGGTAGGCTGGGGTTAAATACTCTCTTTGCAGGCTCTGATCAGGTGCACCTGGTTAGCTCTCCATATATACAGGCTAGGTGTTCATCTAAGTGAGTCAGCTGGGGGGAAGCTGACCAGAGTGGATGTGTGTTAGAGCTAAAGAGAAGGACAAGCCAGAATATCTCTCTAAGGTTATGTTCCCACGGTCAGTAAACGCTGCGAGATGGACGCTCTGAACCTCCGCAGCGTCAAACCCGCAGCGGTCAGATGTTGCAGCATAGTGGATGGGATTTCATGACATTCCATCTCCACAACGGATCCTGAGACGCCTCCGGCTTCCTTGCGGAGACGTACATGCAACGCATCTTTCAAGATTGCAGCATGTCAACTTATGTAATGGAGACGCTCCCTCTCCACTGCATAAAATAGCCATTCACTATCATTCTTCTTAGTCACATGTGTATTAAGTGCGGAAATGCAGCTGACTACATATGTGTACTAATTTAAATAGTGCCGTACCTTATTTCAGCCTGAAGTTCGCATACACTGCAATTCACCCGATGAGCTGAGCTGATCACGAGAACTGCCGTGCACGTGACCGCCGGGGATGGAGTTATCTCCAGACACTAGCTAAGTTCTCACGGTCAGCTCACCTCGAGAACTGCAGTGCCCATGATCTCCGGTCATCAGCAGTCATTAGCTTCAAGCTCCGCTGTGTTTGGATGTCAGGCTGAGTGGTGGCATAATGGCACCGTTCAGCCAAAGGCATCCAGATTAGCAGAGCTGGACTCGTTGTGGGACAATATGTATATCTTCTCAATGGACAGGTATGGTATGCCGTTGCTTTTTTATTTTATTTCTCTTACAGAACGAGGGTGTCGGTGGAAAAGGCGATGCAGTAAGTATGGTTAGGCCAATTGTGAGGCGGCTGTGGGCTGCTATTTTAAGGTTGGTGAGGGCCAAAATCCATGGCCTCGACAGTCTGAGATTACCAGGCCGTAGCTGTCTGCTTTTTCCTTGGCTGGTTAACAAAAGTAGGGGGACAGCAAGCTAATTTTTTGAAGGGGATTCCACTATTTTTGCTAACCATCCAAGGTAAGCAGACTGCTGCGGCCTGGTATTTTCAGGCTGTAAAGTTCATGCATATTGGATCCTTAGCAGCCTGAAGTTCCAGTCCCAGTAGTCTGCTTTACTCTGGCTGGTTAACAAATATAGGGAGACTCTATGCAATTTTTTTAAAATTATGATGTATTTATTAAAAAGCAGGGGACCTCTGTCTGTGCTTTCCTCCACTTCCTGTGTCATGTACTTCTGACTGTGCCACAAGATTCACCATTATTTAAATTAGTACACATGCTGCGTTCCCACACCAAATACGCATGTGACTAGAAAGATAATGCGGTTTTACCGCAACTAATGATAGTGAATGGGTAATTTACACAGCTACATAAATTGACATGCTGTGGTCTGGAAAGATGCACCGCAGGTCCGTCTCTGTCGGTGAGCCACGGGCATCGGTGCACGCATAGTGGTCATGGGATTTCTTGAAATCCCTTCCACTATGATGTAACAGCTGGATGCCGCAGGTTGGACATAGAATTATAGAATGGTAGCGTTGGATGGACCTCCTGGGTCATCTGGTCCAACCCCCTGCTCAAAACAGGATTCATTAAATCATCCCAGACAGATGTCTGTCCAGACTCTGAAGACTTCCATTGAAGGAGAACTCACCACCTCTCGTGGCAGCCTGTTCCACTCATTGATCACCCTAACTGTCAAAAAGGTTTTTCTAATATCTAATCTATTTCTCCTCCCATTCAGTTTCATCCCATTGCTTCTAGTCTTTCCCTGTGCAAATGAGAGTAAAGATGATCCTTCTACAGTGTGACAGCCCTTGAGATATTTGTAGACAGCTATTAAGTCTCCTCTCGGTCTTCCTTTTTACAAGCTAAACATTCCCAACTCCTGTAACCATCCCACATAGGACATGGTTCGCAGACCGGTCACCATTCTGGTCGATCTTCTCTGAACTTGCTCCAGTTTGTTGATGTCTTTTTTTAAATGTGGTGCTCAAAACTGGACACAGTATTCCAGATGAGGTCTGACTAAAGAGGAGTAGAGGGCAATAATGACTTCATGTGATCTAGACTGTATGCTTCTATTAATACATCTCAGAATTGTATTTGCCTTTTTTGCTGCTGGATCACACTGTTGACTCATGTGCAGTCTGTGATCTATTAGTATACCCAAGTCTTTTCCACATGTGCTGTTGCTTAGCCCTATTCCTCCCATTCTGTATATGCATTTTTCATTTTATTTCCCAGATGTAGTATCTTTTTGAATCCTCTCTCTTTTCTAGTATTAGCTATCTCTCCTAGCTTTGTGTAATCTGCACATTTAATCAGTTAACCCTCAATTCCATCATCTAAATTATTGATAAAGATGTTGAACAATAGAGGGCCCAAGACAGAGCCCTGTGGTACCCCACTTGAGACATTCTTCAAACTGGATGTGCAGCCATTTAAAACCACTCTTTGGGTCCGATCACTAAGCCAGTTATGAATCCACCAAACAGTTGCCTTGTCCATTCCATACTTAGTCATTTTTTCAATAAGGATGGTGTGAGATACTTTTTTATTAAATGCTTTGCTGAAGTCAAGATATACTATATCTACAGCATTTCCCTGATCCACTCAGTCAGTGATTCTGTCATAGAAGAAAATTAAGTTAGTCTGACTCATTAGTTACAAACCCATGCTGACTTTGGTTAATCACTTCATTCTTATACAGGTACTTACATACACGTTGCTTAATAATTTGTTCAAAGATCTTTCCTGGTATAGAAGTCAGACTCACCAGCCTATAGTTCCCTGGGTCCACCTTCTTCCCCTTTTTGAAGATAGGAACAACATTTGCTCTTCTCCAGTCTTCTGGGACTTATACTGTTCTCCAAGAATTTTCAAAGATTATGGAAAGTGGTTGAAAAATTTCTTCTGCTATCTCCGTCAGTACTCAGGGGTGTAATTCATCTAGACCTGGAGACTTGAATTCATTTGTGTTAGCTAAGTGCTTCCTCACTATCTTTCTGTTTATAGATATCCTGGATTCTTCTATTCTTTTAATAGGACAGTGAAGATCAGTTGATGTTACATTTCCTTTCTGAGAGAAAACAGATGCAAAATAGGAATTTAAAAGTTCAGCCTTCTCAACATCCTTTCTTACCATTTCATTATTTTCATCCTGTAAAAATCCTATAGCATCTTTGACTTTTCATTTACTTTTGACATAGCCCCAAAACCCTTTTTTATTGCTTTTGGCATTGCGGTTGTATGCAGCATCCAACCTGCAGCATTTACTGATCGTGGGAACATACCCCAATATACCTGCAAACAGGAAATCACTTTTTTTCCTTTCCAGAAGCCAACTTTCAATTAGCTTTATTTCTAGTGACAAAAAAATGCATGCAATGAAAAAAAGCATCAAAAACGCAAGCGGAAAGAACGCATCAAAAATGCATAAAAAACGTAGGTGACCTGCCAGTGACCTCAGATGCAGATTTGGTGCAGATTTCACCTGCGTCAAATCTTGAGTCAATCCTGATCGTGTGCACATACCCTAAGAAGAGTTTGCACAGACCGTATGCACCAACTGCAATTATCAGTGGCTGCCAGGGCCGGACTCGCCATTTGACCATATTGGCAAATGCCAGAAGGGCCTATCTGGTCGTGGGCTGCCTTGTCTGCTATGTTGTTATCAGAATCGGTGTTCTCAAGACACCCATACTGTTAAGAGTTGTGACGGACCACAATGTCGCATTATACCATGCTGGGGGGCTATATACCATGCTGGGCTGTATTATACCATTCGGGGGGCTATATACCATGCTGGGCTGTATTATACCATTCTGGGGGGATATACACCATGCTGGGCTGTATTATAGCATACTGGGCTGCATTATACCATTCTGGGGGGCTATATACCATGCTGGGCTGTATTATACCATGCTGGACTGTATTATACCATTCTGGGGGTGCTATATACCATGCTGGGCTGTATTATACCATGCAGGGCTGTATTCTACCATTCTGGGGGCTATATACCATACTGGGCTGTATTATACCACTCTGGGGGGCTATATACCATGCTGGGCTGTATTATACCATGCTGGGCTGTATTATACCATTCTGGGGGGCTATATACCATGCTGGGCTGTATTATACCATTCTGGGGGGCTATAAACCATGTTGGGCTGTATTATACCATTCTGGGGGGGCTATATACCATGCTGGGCTGTATTATTCCATGCTGGGCTGTATTCTACCATTCTGGGGGGCTATATACCATGCTGGGCTGTATTATACCATTCCGGGGGACTATATACCATGTGGTGCTGGGCTATATACTATGCAGCTGTTTTATATACCATGGGGGTACATTTTATATTATATTCTATAGGGGGAGGCTGTGTTATATAATATGGGGGGCTACATTATATTCTATGGGGAGGTGGGCTGTATTATATTCTATTTGGGGCTACATTATATTCTATGGGGGGCTGTATTATATTTATTATAGTCTATGGGGGCTGCATTATACTATATGAGGAAGGCTACATTGTATTCTATGGAGGGGCTACATTATACTATATAAGGGGCTGCATTATATCCTATGAGGGGGTTGCCATATATTCTATGGAGGGGCTGCATTATACTATATGGGGGGTGGGGCTGCATTATATTCTATGGGGGGGGTTGCATTATATTCTGTGAAGTGGCTGCATAATACTCTGGGGTAGCTGCATTATTCTCTAAGGGGTGGCTGCATTATACTACAAGGGGGGCTGCATTATATTCTATGGGGGGGTTACATTATATTGTATGGTGGGGCTGCGTTATACTCTGTGGGGTGGCTGCATTATGCTCTATGGGGTGGCTGCATTATACTGTGTCGAGGACTATGGGGAATACATTATATGAAGAACTATGGGGTGCATTATGCTATGGGAAGTGAATTGTACTACATGGGTGACTATGGCCGTGCATTATACAATATGGAGAACTATGAGGAGTGTATTATACTACATGGAGGACTGAGCAGTGTATTTTAATATATGGAGGGCTATAAGGAGTGTATTATACTATATGGAGGACTGAGGACAGTATTATACTATATGGAGGACTATGGGACAGATTATATTATATGGAGGACTATGGGGTGTAAACTGTAGTTGTGGTGCTGATAACATGATACTGTATGGTGATCTGTTAGTGATCCATTAGTGATCGTTCTGTTCCCATCATTCTTTCTCAGATGGTGGGAAGAGGCCGGGAAACAAGTGTTGAACGAGTTCTTCAATTTTGTCGATCGCACTCATTTAGCGGCCTAAACTCAGCGCATGTAAATACAACCGAAATACTTCTGTGATGTGCAATATGTTAGCATTTGGGGCCCTATTTTAAACTTTGCCTAGGGCCCAACTTTGCCTCAAACCAGCCCTGATGAGTAGCCAGGGTCAATACTGTTTTGTTAGTGCCCGGACAAGGCTAGGGATTTGTATTTATGACTTTTGTATTGATGCTGTGCAACCTGTTGAAATAAACGTCACATCGTTTTGACAAAAGAATCCAGGGCCTGTGTGAAAGCCACTTATTGCTTACCTGAAAGCGTGAATCCTTACTCTATCTATCTATCTATCTATCTATCTAATTCACCAGATTCATCCATTTTTCATACATACTTAGGTATATATACTAATCAATTATCAACTTTAAATAATCTTTTTTAAGTAGAATGGTCCCCCGGTAATAAGCTGAGCACAAGATGTTCCACTTCTGTTCTGTGGTCTCCAATGACAAGCTGTATTCTGTGAGGGAAATAAGTGTTCAATTTTTCTAAGAGGGCTGCAGCACGGAAAATGAAGCGTTAGCCAGTGCACCTTGAAATGAGCGTCTGTCCTTGTAATGTACAAATGTGACAGGTTTTCCAAAGGGAGAGATGCTCTTTGTAGTGAATCTAATTTATGAGGTCCTGTATTGGGGAGCACTCGCTATGCACTCAGAATTCACTGATATGGTACTTAAAAATGATTTTCGAAAGCAAGAAACTCTTTTTAAAATAAAAAAAAAATACTTTACTATTTTAGGCTTTATTCTGAAGAATTATTCAAAATTTGTATTTATTCTTGGGATTTCACCATAGGACACGTTATTACCTATCCATATAACAGAAGATACTTTTAAGTGATTGGGGACCCCAACCAATTACCAGAACTGGGCGCTTTTATTCCCATTAGATCAGCAGTGAGCATGCTAGACTTCTGCTTCATTCATATCTTATGAGGCTTCCGGGGAAAACTAAATGCAGAGCTCTGACTGTCATACAGAGAATGAATGGAGCAATGATAGAGCACGTGAACGGTCGCTCTATTCCACCAGGGATAAAAGGGTCCTGCTCTGTTTCAAAGATCAGAAACCCATCAATCTAAAAATGATCACCTGTCCAGTGGACAGGCAATAATAACTTGTTTGAAATGGAATAACGCATATAATTATAGATCTTGTCAATCTGTATACATATTTCCCAAATTAAATCTTTTCTACTAGTCCATAAAAAGTTTTCTGTTTGATGCGCATTTACACAGAAGAAGACCTTTAGAAGAGTAATTGACAACTACAAAGATAACAGCTTTTCTTGTGAAATGATTTCTATGGCAGACGAGGACACACTAAAGATTAAATCACAATACTGTACAGCCCTTGCACTAATGAGAAATCGTGTCATTTTTAACTGCTTTTTCCATTCCTCGGCTTATGGATCAAACTGTTTAACCTGTAACTAGCCTGATAACGTCGGTTATTCCAGGCACCGGATGGTGGATGGGTTTTAAAACTTGTATAACAACATAAGGAATGATGGTGATAAGAATCTTCCTTTAGCCCAGTCTCTCCATTTATTGGTGTGCTGTATAAATTATATCATCCAGTTACAGCTGATTTTTTATAACAGTCGGAATTTAGATTAGATCACTCAGCAGTAAAAAAAACCAGTGCAAACTAAAAAACAAAACCGGGATCCATGGTGCGGATTCTGCTGTGGAATTTTCCACACAGATTTTGCTAAATCTGCAGGTAAAATGACCTGTGTTTTACCTTCAGTTTTAGTGCAGATTTAGTGCAGTTTTTGTGCGGATTTCCCCTGCAGTTTTCACCTGCAGATTTCTATAATGGAGCAGGTGGAAAACTGCAGCAAAACCGCACAAAAGAAGCGACATGCTGCTTCTTTAAGGCTGAGTTCACACGTGGTGTTTTTTCCGCGTTTCCGCGGCGGTTTTAACCGCGCGATTTTGCAGCGAAAACGCAAAAAATAAGCATCCCATGCATTCCTATGGGATTCCGCAATGCTGTGCTAATGCTGCAGTTTTTACCGCGGCGGAATCGCTTCGCAGTAAAAAACGCAGCATGCTCATTAATTTTGCGGAATCGCGGTGATCCCGCACCCATAGGAATGCATTGTTCCGCTTACTTCCCGCATGTGGCTGTGCACACCATGCGAAAAGTAAGCAGAACATTTGTGGATGGTACCCATGGTCCGGAAGAGAGGAGACTGTCCTCCGGGCTTTGGGTACCATATCCCTGTAAAAAATAGAATTTAAAATAAAAAATATTGCTATTCTCACCTTCCGACGTCCCGTGCAGCCTTCCCGCCTCTCTCCACAGTCCCGGTCCAAGCCTTTGCGAGCGATGACGTCCATTCTCACGGGATAGCGAAGTCTTGCGGTCATTCGCGCGACGTCATCGTGAATGACCATGAGACGTCGCGATCCCACGAGAACAGACGTCATCGCAGTAATTGTCGCAAAGGATTACTGGGACCGGGAGCGTGGAGAGAGGCGGGAAGGCTGAGCAGGACATCGGAAGGTGAGAATAACAATATTTTTTTTTATTATTATTTTTTACATTCTATCTTTTACTATTGATGCCGCATAGGCGGTCTCAATATTAAAAAGTTGGTCACACTCGTCAAACACTATGTTTGACGAGTGTGACCAACCTGTCAATCAGTTCTCCAAGCAATGCTCCAGATCGCTTGGAAAACGCTAGCAATTCTGCAAGCTAATTACGCTTGCAAAATGCTAGTTTTTCTGTGGGAAAATCGCGGGAATTTAAAATGCGATTTTCCCGCGGAATTGAATTCCGGAATTCTCGCGGTAATTTCCACGAGAGTTCCGCTACGTGTGAAACCAGCCTTATTCCGCACCAAATCTGCGTGGAAAGATCTGCAGCATGTGCACAGCGTTTTTTGTTTTACATAGCCTTAAATGGTACGGTACATCACGTGCAGTTCTGCTGCAGTTCTGCAGGGCCAAATCTGCAGAACTGCACAGAATCTGCACCGTGTGCACAGGGCCTAAATTTCGAAGGTGTCTTGGTGGTCTTTGTGAACTATACAAGGTAATGATAGGATAACACTGAAGGCATGGCTGGCACTGCCTGTGACTCCACACTTGAGAATCCTCAAAGCGCTCAATGCGGTCATGTGCTGTCAGTCATGTGACTGCTAACATGCGATTTGCATACTTCTGACTAGACGTGTCCAGCATCTTTCAATTTGCTGGCACTGATAGAGGCCATGCATGTCTAGTTGGCACGTGACCACATGCATGCAAATCACACACCTCCGGTGGCACCAGGGAAACCTCACAACACGCGCTGCTTGCACTGCAAGTATTCAAAAGTCTGCAGTCACAATAAATGACTGCAGACTTCTCTCCTAAGGCCAGACAACCAATTTAAGTGGTTGTCAAAGACATGACTGGAAAGCAGAGGATATGACAAATTAGCAAAATGCCTCAGTAAATCCCTGCTTCCGTACCACCACTCCGATGTCCTGCCAAATATGATATTCTATCTGCTTGCATATGACAACTGAAATCAATCACTGGCCTCAGCAGTCAGTGTATAGATGTGCTTCAATGAGGCCAGTGATTGGCTGTAGTGGTCAGGACAGTCAGAACATCATGATGGTAGGGCTGCCAAGGAAGAATCACCTCTCCCAGCAACAATCAGATGGAAAAAATTGAATATGCCAGATCTATATTTTCCCTGTTATCATCTGCCACTATTCCAAAGGTGGCAGCAGGGATCGCGTAACATTGTCATGTCACGCAATCCCTGAAGCCAATCAGCACTGGCTTCACTCTCTCCTCCTTTGGACGTATCACATGCATCTGGAGGAATTGAGAGCTGCTATTGCTCTCTCAATTCCTCGGATGTCAATTATATCCGAAGGCAGGAAGAGTGAAGCTAGTACTGATTGTTCGCAGGGATCGCGAGACATAACAGTATCACGTGAACCTCAGGAGAGCCAGTGCTGACCCCTCTGGAATGGCGCTAACACCAGAGGTGAGCGTAAGCTTTACTATTTTACAAAGGGGAAACAGGGATTTAGAAGAGGATATCCGAGTATGTGACAACCTGTTTAAATCAAGGGTATTGCCAGATTAACTGCTTTGTTTTCAGAAAGGATCCCCGAGGTCATTTGAAAGAGAAATTTGCTGGTGGTTTGTATTCTGGGAAGAAACTTTTCTATATCAGGAATCATACAAGGAAGCACTAATTCATCCACAGCACTGTAGGAACTTAGCTAAACAGTTATCATTATGTCAGACAGCAAGCTTGTTGATAAAAATAACACGGGGAAATTTTATGTAGGTTTTATTTATATATAAACTGTGACATGGTGCTCATGAACAGTGTTCATAACTTGTCACCTTCTGACGTAGGTCCACCTGAATTTCAATGAGAAGGAACAGATTTTGTATACCGTATTTATAAGTAGACAACAGTGAATCCTTTTATATTTGATATTTTTGTCTATGACAACTCATTAAGTAAGTTTGTGATTCTCCTGCTCAGTTTTAGCTCTGTTGTTTTGCAGTAGGGGTCCTAGGTTCCAATCCACCAAAGACAACATCTGCAGTGAGTTGGTGTGTTGCATGGATTTCCTCCCTCACTCCAAAGATATACTGATACTGGGAATTTAGATTATGAGCCCCAATGGGGACAGTGATGACTTTTTTTGTAAGAGCTGCAGAATTTCTTTGAGAGATTAATTATTTTTCAAACATTTATTCTTCCACCTGTACATTTAAGTACACTTGTACATGAAAAACCTGTTATGACTCCCAAAGCACATTCACACAGGTATCATAAAAACCAGGAAGACAAATACCTGAACCTGACAGATCCCTGTTCAAACTTGGAAATCCATTCTCTGAGCCTAGTCTGTCTCTGTCTGACCTCAGAGGTTGGCACCCTAAGATAATGCAATGACAGCTTACCCTTAATATCTTTTGCAGCTCCTAGGATCACTAGAGTAGCAGTTCCCTAACCCAAGGAGTAAAAGAATCACATACAAAGCAACTGCAGCCAAAAAAAACTATAGCATAGTGAATGAATCCAACAAAATCTATCACCAGCAGGAAACACCAAAAGGGAAGGTATTTAAAGCTGCACCCGAAAGGTGATAGGACAGACAAACTGAGAAAGTGAAAAACACCTGTTACCAAAAACTCTAACAGAAACAAAGATAACTGTAATGTGCCTCGTCCTGAGTGACACAGCCAGCAGGCTGGTAACTGATACAACAGGACGCGGCACATGTAATTGTCCTATGTGACGCGACCCGCAGGCCGGTAACTAATACAATAAGACAAGGGAATAGGGAAAACCTGGGTAACAATAACAATGGTGGCCCTGCGATAGGGAACGGGGAAGTGGAGACCTCCTGCACTCCCCTGAGTCAGTGTCTCTACACTCCTAATGTTCCCTAGGCCGGTTCCGCACTGGGCGCCAATCAGAAACCTCAAAACCCTGACTCGCCCTGCACCTAAACCCTCACTAGGGAATTGATCGGTGTGGAAACTAATCCCACCACTGCACTAAACACACATAAGGAAAAGTGACAAAACAGGGGAACACCACTTAGCTTTGCTCTGTTGCTTACGCTCCCAGCAACAGAGCCCACCACCTGCGTGCATCTTTTTCTCCACCGTGTCCGACATCTGGGTGCACTGTCCAGAAACGGATCTTCTCAGCACAATAGTGCAGCCTTGGAGCAAACAGAGTCCACACCTGCGTGCAGCTGTCCCGAAACAGAGTCCAGCAAATGAGTCCAGCTTTTCTGCCAAAGAGTCCAAAATTTTGAGTCCAGCTTTCCGCAACCGAGTCCAGCATTCTGAGTGCAGCTCTACACCATAGCTGCCACTCCACCAAGCAATGCCAGCCCTCCTTGCAGACTCCATAGCTGACACTCCACCAATCCATGCCAGCCCTCCTTGCAGACACCATAGCTGCTACTCCAGCACTCTGACTGAGCTGCCCATGACTCTCCTTCAGCTCCATTCTTTACTCAGGCTTGCTTGCAAAAGAGGCACTTATCACCAACAGTGATTAACACACCTGATACTCTCTTATAGAGCAATCACACCTGTTAGATAATTACGTGCACAAACTAAGGTAACCAGAGTGCAATGACCCTAATGGCCACCGGGGGGAAAACTACAACTGAAATCACCACATTGCAATGACCCTAATGGCCACCGGGGGCAAAACCACCTTTGGCACACAGACAAAGGAAAAAAAAGGTTACTTTGTGAATTTAATCTGTCAGATCCAACCTGGATCATGACAGTACCCTCCCCTTAATGAGGGGCCTCTGGACCCTCAAGACCACTCCTCATCAGGGCACCACCTACAGCGGGAACGCCCAGATCCAGAGTTCACCTCTGCAACTACCTGCACCTCAGGTCTATGACAAACGCACCGCTGGTATTGGCAAAGTATTTTCTGGAGGCACCACTCATTTCCAAAGCGTTGACCTGGGGAATGAGTTATGTATGTGTATGTTCGGTATGAGCTGGCAAGACTCCGCAACACACCTCCACAAGGTGTCCCTCGGTGGCCACCCACACATGCTCGCCCACACACAGGTCCGGACCCGAACATCTACCGCAACACACTCATCCATCATATTTCGGTGAACTCACTCTAGGATCAACAACAGAGACGTCCCCCCATGCCACCACACTCACACCCTCGCCACTCACCATGGGAACACCACCCTCCAACCCCCCACACCACGAGGTCAACTCCTCCCAGGGTTGGCCAATGGTGAGGGCCGAGACCCGCCCCTACTCCCCCGCAGCACACCCGCCGCTCACACCGGTGAGGGAGGAGCCTGGGAAATGGAGGAAAAATACACTCCCTGGTCGCCTTCCTCCGAACGACCAGGAGGGGCGGCTTCTTCGGTGGTAAGGAAGATTTGGCGTAAACCCCGCGGACTATCACACCAGTCTGCTAACTACAGAGACGCACCCCTTCTCCTTGGGGAACCCCAGACAGCACCATGGGGACCAACTCCACCCACCTGTCTGGGTACGTCCGCCTGTAAGAGCAAGTCCCGCTCCCCAGCAGCGACTCTAGGGGGCTTCATTGCCAGCCGCTATTTGATTTCCTGGTTGAGCCAAACAGGAGGCCCCAGACCCTGATAATTGATGCTGAACTGCTTCAACACACCATGCAGCTCCTCACTCACCTCAGTGAGGCCCAGCAGCAAATACTCACAGGTCTGAACATGGCCTGAGGCTAACCAGAAAAAAAAAATAGGGTTGGTGATAATGTCACGTGCCTCGTCCTGTGTGACACGGCCAGAAGGCCGGTAACTGATACAACAGGACGCGGCACGTGTAATTGTCCTATGTGACGTGACTCGCAGACCGGTAACTAATACAATAAGACAAGGGAATAGGGAAAATCTGGGTAACAATAACAATGGTGGCCCTGCGTAAGCGAATGGGGAAGTGGAGACCTCCTGCACTCCCCTGAGTCAGTATCTCTAGACTCCTAACGTTCCCTAGGCCAGTTCCGCACTGGGCGCTGATCAGGAACCTCAAAACCCTGACTCGCCCTGCACCTAAACCCTCATTAGGGAATTGGTCGGTGTGGAAACTAATCCCACCACTGCACTAAACACACATAAGGAAAAGTGACAAAACAGGGGAACACCACTTAGCTTTGCTCTGTTGCTTACACTCCCAGCAACAGAGCCCACCACCTGCATGCATCTTTTTCTCCACCGTGTCCGACATCTGGGTGCACTGTCCAGAAACGGAGTCCATCAAATGAGTCCAGCTTTTCTGCCAAAGAGTCCAACATTTTGAGTCCAGCTTTCCGCAACCGAGTCTGGCATTCTGAGTGCAGCTCTACACCATAGCTGCCACTCCACCAAGCAATGCCAGCCCTCCTTGCAGACTCCATAGCTGACACTCCACCAATCTATGCCAGCCCTCCTTGCAGACACCATAGCTGCTACTCCAGCACTCTGACTGGGCTGCCCGTGACTCTCCTTCAGCTCCATTCTTTACTCAGGCTTGCTTGCAAAAGAGGCACTTATCTCCAACAGTGATTAACACACCTGATACTCTCTTATAGAACAATCACACCTGTTATATAATTACATGCACAAACTAAGGTAACCAGAGTGCAATGACCCTAATGGCAACCGGGGGGAAAACTACAACTGAAATCACCACAGTGCAATGACCCTAATGGCCACCGGGGGCAAAACCACCTTTGGCACACAGCCAAAGGAAAAAAAAAGGTTACTTTATGCATTTAGTCTGTCAGATCCAACCTGGATCATGACAATAACAGAACTAAAACACCAAAAGAAAAAGTGTATCAGTTGTGGCTCAATGGAAAGAGACTCGTACCACAGAAGACAGACTGAAGGGTTCTAATCCAGAGGCATGACAAAACCTTTATTTCATAGTTATACATATTTCTTCTATAATCTCTTCTATGATCTTATCTTTATGTGAGACCAGTATAAACATTTGACAACTTTCTGCATCAGGGCACAGATTACTAAAATGATAGCTGGCTTTTGTGAATAGTCACGTGGAGCTATCAACCACCAATCTACATAATTCTACATGTTCTCTCCAGTGTGGTTATCTGGTCATCATCCACCCACTGCCACCCCTTAGCTTCTGTTTATCGTAAAATGTACAGTCATGACCAAAAGTTTTGAGATTACACAAATTTTGGTTTTCATAAAGTTTGCTGCTTCAGTGTTTTTAGACCATATACAAATTAGAACGAAGTACATTATTATAACATCATAAATGATCCTCAGAGTACATTGCAAAGGGACCAAGAAAGGATTTATAACTGGAACACTCACTGAATAATGGAATACGATAAGAACAGAATGTACATCCAAGATGGGTAAAAAATATACAAAATTTTATTCAGATGTAAATATCAGCACATATTATTACCAATACATAAAAGGTTCATAGAAAAAGGGGAAAGAGACAAGCAATTAAATATATAAAGCCGGGCCTGACACTAAACATGTACAGAGGTGGGAGAATGGCAACATAAATCCATCTAAATGAAATACATCATGGCTGCCGCAAAAGATACAAGTGACAACATAATTCCATCTAAATGAAATACATCATGGCTGCCGCAAAAGATACAAGTGACAACATAATTCCATCTAAATGAAATACATCATGGCTGTTGCAAAAGATGCAAGTAACAATACATCATGGCTGCTGCAAAAGATACAAGTGGGGCTGCGTGTTCCGGGATCCTTTGAAGAGGGATTATTGGTAAGAGTGGCTTTACCATTATCTTATGTAATTGTTGACTTCTTTGACTGCTGCTAGTGGATTGTTGTAGTGGACTTTTTTGCAATCACCAACACTGGTCTTAGTGATTTTAGGGTTAAAACCTTTATTGTACTTACACCTCTTTACCCTTTAGGGGTGTGCACCTATTGTTTACATTGTCACTTGTATCTTTTGCAGCAGCCATGATGTATTTCATTTAGATGGATTTATGTTGCCACTCTCCCACCTCTGTACTTGTTGAGTGTCAGGCCCCGCTTTATATATTTAATTGCTTGTCTCTTTCCCCTTTTTCTATTAACCTTTTATGTATTGGTAATAATATGTGATGATATTTACATCTGAATAAAATTTTGTACATTTTTTACCCATCTTGGATGTACACTCTGTTCTTATCGTATTTCAGTGTTTTTAGATCAGTCACAAAGTGCCTTCATCTGAAAAATAACTGTACTCCAGTCCTCTGCACACCAGTCTCTATACTTCCTGCAAAGTTATTTTCACTGATGAAGACCCCTTCAGAAAGGGATATTTGGAAAAATAATTATCCAGAGAAGAAATATTACCATTACTATGAGTCTTGTGTCTTGCCAACAGTAAAGTATCCTGAGATGATACATTGATTTATGTGAGTGGTTGCTTTTCACCCAGAGGAGTGGGCTCATTTACAATTTTACCTAATAACATTGCCATAAAAAAAGAATGAGATCTAAACATCTTCCAAGATCAATTTCTCCCAACAATCCAGGAGCAATTTGGTGATAGACAATACTTATTCCAGCATGATGAAGACCATGTCACAAGGCAAAAGTGATAATTCAGTTTCTCGGTGAGCGAAACATTAACATTTGGGCCTATGGCCAGAAAAACTATCATGGTCTTAATCTCATTGAGAACTTGTGGTCAATCCTTAAAAAAAACAGATGGACCAATAAAAGCTCATAAAATGTTGATAAACTCCAAGCTCTGATTAGATACAGTGGGTTGCAATCAGTTAGGATTTCGCACAGAAGCTGAGATGCCTGTCATTGAGCGTCATCACGGGCAGCTCTAGAAAATTAATCCTATATGCTTTTATCAAAACAAAAACAATGAAAAATTGTATGATTTCAAGTGAATTTTAAGGTAGGAATCCATTATATTTTTAAGGCTATTCATGTACATTGTGTTCCATATTTTGGAATTTCTATTTGTTTTTACACCAATTCCCAGCTAACATACATGAGAATATTTAATAAATGTATGTGAGAGTGACAGTGTCTCTGAGTATCACTTGGTATATAGCTGTGCACCTTGAAGACTATCTAAGATCGCCATCCACCACTTCCTACACTAAAACAGATAATTATCTTTACACTCGTTGACTTTATGAAAGCAATGAAGATAACACTGAGGATAACTCAATGGAAAGTTCCGTAATATAGATATTTGCGCAACAGCCCATGGGCAGTGCTCATAGAGTTTCCATACTCTGCCCCACTAATTTTGCCTTAGTTCTTAAGGAAACACCTAAGAAAGGTTACACAGTTTATCCCGTCAAACTTTCCATTGTAATTAATGTAGTTACATATTTAACTACATGTCTATGCTGTGCCAAATCTAAAGGTGAACATTCTGGGTCGTTAACCCTCTCCATACCTGGTAACATGACAAAACAAAATACCTTCTCCTTATCGTTCAGGATATCATTTCTGGTAGGAAGAAAGATGACAGACCTATATCAAACAAAAAAACTATAGGCGAGAAGAAGAGCACATATGGTCTTATCCGATCATTTAAGAATCTGTTATTCAGAAAAAATGCTCACCTGGTGCCCCTTTGATAAAGGTACTGTCACACTTAGAGATGTACCAGCGATCCCGACCAGCCTTATGACACGGTCAGGATCGCTGGTGCATCGCTAAGTGGTCGCTAGTGAGCTGCCACACAGGCAGATCTCACCAGCGACATCGCAGGGGTCAGGGGTCGCTACTTACCTGTCAGATGAGGCGATCCTGACGTCCTCCCGCCCGGCTCCATGCTTGTCGCTCGTCTCTCCACAGGAAGCCCAGCAGGAAGCTGACGACGACAAACGGTCCAGGACGTTCTCGCGCGATCAGCGATAACCAGCGGGGGAGCGGTCGGAGGTAAGTATCACACATAGCGATATCGCTAGCGATATCACTTTAACGTCACAAAAACCGGTGACGTTATAGCGATATTGCTAGCGATATCGCTTAGTGTGACAGGGCCTTTAGGCACATAAATGTCAGCTACTGCAGATCCATGGGTCAGAGATTGACCATATCAGGAAGCATACAAGGAATTTTGTGGATATTGCCGTGCTGCTGAACAAATGGAAATCCGGACGTATTGATGAAAGAGAATAGTGGTTTGATTCAACGCATTTCGAAGTCTATATATTCTTTTAGACTCAGATGATTAGGGGAACAGTGGTATTAACCAACGCCAAAAGGAGGTCCCTCAATTTTGCTGACCCCTGCCCAGATTTAGGGCCATACCATCATCAGTATTTAAATAGACTGTGAGTAAATGTTACCCTTGATTTATAACTAATGCTACTGGCCACACATACACGTAATGAAAAAAAGTATGGAGACAATTACACATGACACCTACAGGAGCGTTTATGACATTACATTCTAAATCCATTGACATTAATATATAGTGGATCCTGCCTTTGCTGTTAAAACAGCTTCCACTCATCTTGAGAAAGCTATCTACAAGATTGGGAAGTGTGCTTGCGTTACTGCTTGCCCATTCATCCAGAAGACCATTTATAAGGTCAGACACTGGTGTTGGACGAGGTGACTTGGCTCTCTCTATTCTAGTTCATCTTAAAGATGTTGCATGTGGCTGAGGTCAGGGCTCTGTATGACCAGAAAAGGTCTTCCACACCAAACTCTCTACCATGCCTTTATTGACCTGTTTTTCTGCACTTAGAAACAGCACTGCACAGTCATGAGGAACAGGAAAGGTCCTTTCTCAAAGTTGGAAGCATATAATTATCCAAAATGTATTGATGTACTGATGCATTAAGATTTCCCGTCACTGTAACAAAATGGCCTAGGCTAACCCCATAGCATTTTCCCTCCTCCACGAAACTTTCCAGTTGGCAAAATGCAGTCATGCTAGTAATGTTCTTCCAGAATTTGCCAGACTCATCCATCAGAGTACCAGATAGAGAAGTGTGATTCCTATATTTTACAGAACATGGTTCCTCTGCTCCAGAGTCGAGTGATGGAGTTCTTTAGGGTGTGTGCACACGCTGCGGATTCTGCTGCGGATCCGCAGCGGTTTTGCTGTGGTGTACAGTAGCATTATAAACTATGTAAAATGAAAACCGCAGGGCAGATGGTGCGAATTTTTCAGGGTGGTTTTCAATCTGCAGAAAGAAATGACATGTCAATTCTTTCTGCGGATTCCGTTGCGGTTTGCCATCTGCTCCATTGTAGAGATGATAAACCGCAGGGCAAAACCGCAGGGTAATCCCCAGATAAACCGCAGGTCTTCTGACCTGCGGATTTACCTGCAGATTTTACTAAATCCGCGTGGACAAATCCGAAGAGCATTCTGCAGCGTGTGCACACACCCTTAAACCACTAAATCCAATGCTTGGCTTGGTGCTTGGTGACACAAGGCTTGCTTGCAGCTTCTTGGCATTTGAAACCCATGCCATAAAGCCCCAATTGTGCACACACTTTGTGCTGATATTAATGCCAGAGGAGGTTTGGAGAACTGCAGTCATTATTATTATAATGCATTTATATAGCGTCATTTATTCCATGGCGCTTTACATGTGAAAAGGGGAAATATAGACAAGTATAATAAACATGTGTAAGACAAGGGACACACAAGTACATAAGGAGAGGAGACCCTGCCTGCGAGGGCTCACAGTCTACAGGGATGGGTGAGGATACAGTAGGAGAGGGTAGAGCAGGTCGTGCGGTTGTTCAGTAGACCGAGGATCATTGCAGGCTGTAGGCTTGTCAGAACAGGTGGGTCTTCAGGTTCTTCTTGAAGGTTTCTGTTGATGGTGAGAGTCTGATGTGTTGTGGCAGAGAGTTCCAGAGTATGGGGGAAGCACGGGAGAAGTCTTGTATGCGGTTGTGGGAAGAAGAGATAAGGGGGAGTAGAGAAGGATATCTTGAGATGATCGAAGGTTGCGTGTGGGTAGGTACCTAGAGATCATGTCACAGATGTATGGAGGAGACAGGTTGTGGATGGCTTTGTATGTCATGGTTAGGGTTTTGAATTGGAGCCTCTGGGCAATAGGAAGCCAGTGAAGGGCCTGGCCAGTCATTAAGTAAAGCATTGATGACTCTGTCCGCTCTGTACTTTTACATGGTCTGACTTGTTCCTTTTGTGGCATTTTATTATAGTACCACTCTCAATGATAGTGAGCTCTTTAGAATGACCCATTTTTAGCAAATGTTGGTAAAGGCAGACTGCATGGCAAGGGACTGGATTATTGGTGGCAATGGGAAAGAAGCCTGAATTCAGTAATTAATAGGTGTGGCCCAATACTTGTGTCCATACAGTATATAACACACAATAGCTGCCATGGAATAGCTATTTTTTCAGATTTCACCAGAAACATGTACTGCCAGCCGCCAGCCTTGTGTGAATTCTAGTTTTTGTGGGAAGAGGAAAATTAGCGAGAAGTTTAGCAGAGACATAACTATGGTGGGAAAAAAACGACTGAGTGTTTTGAAACCCAACATGTCCAATTTCTCTTTTCCTCATAGAGTGCCATAGAGCAATGCTCCTATACACATTTAGATGACTTTTATATTATACTAGCTGAAGAGCCCGGCGCTGCCCGGGCATAGTAACTAACTGTGGTTAGTTATAGCAAATTATAATTATCCTTCATCCCATAGTCCCGTGCCCATATACCCATCATACATATCCACGATACCATAGGCCCGTGCCCATATACCCATCATACATATCCTCCATCCCATAGTCGAGTGCCCATATACTCATCACACATCCTCCATCCCATAGTCCCATGCCCATATACCCATCACACATTCTCCATCCCATAGTCCCAAGCCCATATACCCATCATACATATTCGCCATCCCATAGTTGAGTGCCCATATACCCCTCACACATCCTTCATCTCATAGTCCCATGCCCATATACCCATCATACATATCCTCCATCCCATAGTCCCGTGCCCATATACCCATCATACATATCTGCCATCCCATAGTCCCATGCCCATATACCCATCATACATATCCTCCATCCCATAGACCAGTGCCCATATACCCATCACACATCCTCCATCCCATAGTCCTGTGCCCATATACCCGTCATACATATCCTCCATCCCATAGTCCAGTGCCCATATACCCATCACACATCCTCCATCCCATAGTCAACCATTATGACATCATAATGAGCGGTGGGGCTTGATACACACACACTTTTTCCCCATTATGTAGATAGGGGCAAAATTGTTTGGTGAATTGGAACGCGCGGGGTTAAAATTTTGCCTCGCAACATAGCCTAGGTGTCAGAGACACCGCACTGCACTTGCTCATAGAGTCAGTGCGCATGTCCTGAGTACAGAAGCAGTGCTAGAAGATACCTGTAGAGACGGGCAGCAGAGGTGACCATGCGTGCTTCAGGCTAATAGTGTCAGGGTCCAGTCAGCGCTGGAAAGTAAAGAGGCATAGGACCTGCGGACACTGAAAATGAATAATCTGCGTGGGACCTATGGTCATGTGACTGCAAGGGGGCGGGGCTTAGCGTCCTGTATTCAGATAGGTCAGGACACCATACAACAACTCAGAGTCAGGCAAAACAGAGGTCACAGCAGTACGGGCAAACGAGGTACAGGAGGGACAAACAGATGGGTAGTCAGACAAAGCCAAAGGTCATACACAAGAGGGCGACGTGGTACCAAGGGGACAAGCAGAGAGAAGTCGGGTCACAAGCAGAGAGTCATACACGAGAGGTAGCGCCGTACAAGAGGGTCAGGCAGAACTCGTAACAGGGACAGAACCAGATCACAACCGAACAAGCAAGCAAGATATCAGGCACAAGGCACACGTATACAAGAGGTCACTTAACTCAGCCGAGGGCAGGAGTATAACTGACACCGGACCCAGGTCCAGTGAGCACTAAATAGCCTCCTGCTGCCAGAGAGAGGCAGCACAATTAACCCATAGTCTAACCAGGACGGGTCAAAGCGAAATCCCGACCTGGATAATGACACTAGGACACTCTCGGGGTCCAGACGTGTGACTGTGCCAAATTTTGTCGCTGTAGCTGCGACGGTGCGGATGCCAATCCCGGACATACACACATACATACATACATACATACATACACACACTTGAGCTTTATATATTAGATTTTGGGGCAGCTAAAAATCGACTTTATATTCATCTTAAAAAGTGTTCCACTAGACGGAATTCTGAATTCATGTCATTTTCTCATGGAAGTAGGGGCCATTATGTACCGGTCACTCTAGTTATGTGGCTCTGCCATATTCATGGGGGAATATTTAGCAAAATATGGAGGCACACAATATATTCTGTATACATGTGTGATCATATCCACAGCTCTATATATGAAATACACTCAATTACCTCTGTCAATGCCTCAGTAGAGCTTATAATTGGGTTTCCTGATTACAAGAGCACATAGGGCCACGCTAAGAAAAAATTTATTGGATTCTGTGCCAGTATATTTCTGATTGAATGCAGTGTGGCTGTTTTTTTTCTTGTATTTTACATACATCATAACAGAAATCATTGTGGCACTTTTCTAGTAATATATATGTAGTACTGTGAACAAGTTTTAGGCGTGTATGGAAAAAGTGCTGCAAAGTAAGACTTTTCAAAAGTAGAAGTGTTAATAATTTATTTTTAGCAATTGGCAAAATGAATTGAATGAACAAAACAGAAATGTAAATTAAATCATTATTGGTGTGACCACACTTTGCCTTCAAACCAGCATCAAAACTTCTTTGTTAGGCTTTCATGCAGTTCTTGAAGCAACTCCTGTAGGAAGGTTGATCGAAAAATCTTGGAGAATGAAATACAGATTTTCCGGCAGCAGCAGTACAGTATTGTACTGTGTTCAGGATGGATTTAATCTAAACATACCCCAAAATTACACTTTTAGCTTTTTTGTTGAAATTTATGCCAATTACATTTGAAATATTAGTCTCATTACTGAACTCTTTGAGTTAAATGTGCAGTTTCTGAGAAACAAGAATTTTTAGTCTTTTCCTCTCATTGAGCTGTTCAGTAATTGCCCAGTAACCACATTGTCATTTGTGTGGCTACTCTTAAACCTTAGCGTGCGGAGCCTCTTGAGGTCTGTTTCATTGAGTCCTTGACATAAAGAAGAAAGCAATACCATAATTTACTCGCAGAGAGATCCAATATTTTAGCTGGACTGTACGGTTGTATTGGTTCATCCTATGTTCTTGGAAAGAGAATATAATTGTTTTCCTTCTCATCATGATCTTGCTACTTGTCTTTAAAGAAACAACCAATTTGCTACCTGTCACGACTACAGTGAGGGACATCCTAATTCTTGTACCTGTCTCCTTCCCATTCAGCATGTAATCATCCTTACATTGTCCCAGGTTATTTCACAGTTTCACTCACATTTCAGCAAAAGTTTTTATTTCTATAATTATACCAATAATGCCTAATTGGCAGCTAAGTGAAAAACTAAGGATGGTCAAAGAGGAATATACAAAGCTACAATACTCAGCATAAATGAGTACACCGTAACAGATATGTCAGAAAACCTTTAGTTTCCTTTCAGAATCAACATTTTCTATGGGATACCATACTGCAAAATAATAACACAAATGTGGGCCATTAACTGCAAGCAAGGTTTGATATTTTGAACACCCAAAAAATAAATTTTCTTAATAAATTCATTAAACACCATGTTACACAAATGAATACACCCCAATTATACTCTTAAGAGCAAAGAGAAAGTTCACATTACAAAATTCTAATTAACAAGAATTCAATCATAGATAGGTCTATTTGTTCATTTAACAGTAGTCCAGCAGATAGTTGACTTACTTAACAAAGAAACACTTTTCCCATTTAAAGGGAATCTGTCACCCCATTTCAGCCCTGTGAGCTGCTGCCATCGCCATCGGGGGCTTATCTACAGCATTCTGTAATGCTGTAGATAAGCCCCGATGAAACCTGAAAGATAAGAAAAACACGTTAGATTATACTCACCGGGGTGCGGTGTCGGGGGTGGTGGGTGTCGCGGTCCGGTGCCTCCCATTTTCATACGATGATGTACTCTTCCTTACTTCTCCCTCGGCTCCTGCGCAGGCGTACTTTATCTGCCCTGTTGAGGGGAGAGTAAACTACTGCAGTGCTCAGGCGCCAGGAAAGGTCAGAGAGGTCCGGCGCCTAAGTACTGCAGTACTCTGCTCTGCCCTCAACAGGGCAGATAAAGTACGCCTGCGCAGGAGCCGAGGGACAAGTAAGGAGGAGGACAGCATCGTATGAAGATGGGAGGCACCGGACGGGACGGCAACACCCATCGGACCGGACCAAACGCCGGGGTGAGTATAATCTAACTCTTTTTTTTTATCTTTCAGGTTACATCGAGGGCTTATCTACAGCATTACAGAATGCTGTACATAAGCCCCTGATGGTGATGCCGGCAGCTGATAGGGCTAAAATGGGGTGACAGATTCCCTTTAATGCTGTCAGCCATGGCACCACATGGAACAGAAATGTCACAAGATGTGAGAAAGGAAATAAATTTTTTACACAACAAAGGTGAAGGCTACAAGATGATCAGCAAAGTTTTACTTATCAGTCAGAATACTGTAGAAAAAGTGATATAAAAATTTAACAAAGATGGAACTGCAATCATTTTAGAGATGTCCAGGCAGACTACGGAAGTTAAGAACTCAACAGAAGCATCTTCTGATGAGAAGGGTTGAAGAAAATCAACATACAAGTTCACTGCTGATAGCTAAAGAAGTGGAAACCAGGATGAGTGTTTCCCATGACACAATACGGCGTACACTTCAGAGGAAAGGAATGGCATGAATGGGTGTCATTCACAAAAGAAGCCTCTCCTAAATCCTATGTACAAAAAAAGCCCCCCTACAATTTGCCGGGGCCCATGTTGAAAAATGTGAAGACTATTGGGGCTCTATACTCTGGAGTGATGAGGCAAAGAAAAATATTTTTATAATGAAAGGCTTTAAAACTGGTGTCACAAAGGTGAGGAGTACAAAGAAAAATGCATGATGCCTACAGTGACACATGGTGGTCACAGTGTCCTTATGTGGGGCTGCATGAGCACTGGTGTCAAGGAGCTACATTTCATTCATAGTATCATGAATTCTCAGATGTACTGCTCTATATTGAAAGTTGAGATGACCATCAATCTGTGCATAGAGTTCTTTAAAAGTAACAATAATCCAATTCCCAGAGAATTAAGGCCATAATATAACTTTAAAATTATCTTGAAAAAATTGTCAAGTTCAGAAAAATAGGCTACATTTTCCTAAGCTTCATTTTATAATTTTTCATTTATTTCTAATTTTATGATATCATCATCTTTGACTTTATCTTGTAATATTATTAATTATTATTACTATTCATTTATATAGCACCATTCATTCCATGGTGCTATACATGAGACGGGGTTACAGCAAATACAGATATCACTTACAGTAAACAAACTAAACTAACAATGACAGACTGGTACAAAGGGAAGAGGACCCTGCCTTTGCGGGCTTACAGTAATAAAGTCTTATGAATTATAAAAGTTGAATAGGTTTTAACTGCTGAAAATAAAGATGAAGGCCCCAATTCATCAGTGTTTATGCCAGAATACTGGTGAAAAATACTTTGAAAGTCACAACATTTTTGAGCAATGCAAAATTTAGCAACTTTTAGTTTATTTTTTTGCAGCGTCGAACAGTTGGGCAAAGTTGGGGAGAAGCGGGGCAAAATTAAGCAAAGTGGCAGCGTTTTTTACACCAGATACAGTTGTGTGAAAAAGTATTGCCTCCTTCCTGATTTCCTATTCTTTTGCATGTTTGACACACTTAAATGTTCAGATCACCAAATAAATTTAAATATAAGACAGATAACACAAGTAAACACAAAATGCAGTTTTTAAACAAAGGTCTTTATTATTAAGGGAAAAAAAATCCAAGCCTTTAGGGCCCTGTGTGAAAAAGTGATTGCCCCCCTAAAAATGGAAATTAACTGTGGTATATCACATTTTTGGGAAGCTGAGTTCAAATTCCCTAGCCACACCCTGATCTGATTACTGTGTAGAAAAGGTTATAAAGCCATTTCTAAAGCTTTGGGACTCCAGCAAACCACAGTGAGACACATTATCCACAAATGGCAAAAATATGGAACAGTGGTGAACCTTCCCAGGAGTGGTAGGCTGACCAAAACTACCCCAACAGCCCAGCAAAGACCCTACAACAACATCCAAAGAACTGCAGGCCTCACTTGCCTCAGTTATGGTCCGTGTTCCTAACTCTACCTTCAGACCTATAGACTGGGCACAAGTGGCCTGCATGACAGAGTTCCAAGATGAAAACCATTGCTGAGCAATAAAACATTAAGGCTCATCTTAGATTTGCCAGAGAACATCTTTATCACCCCTAATACTTTTGGGGAGAAAACTCTGTGGACTGATGAGACAAAAGTTGAACTTTTTGAAAGTATGTGTCCCATTACATCTGGCATTGAAGTAACAGAGCATTTCAGATAAGAAACATCATACTAACAGTAAAATACTGTGGTGGTAGTGTGACGTCTGAGGCTGTTTTGCTGCTTCAGGACCTGGAAGATTTGTTGTGGTAAATAGAATCATGAATTCTTCTATCTACAAAAAAATCCTGAAGGAGAATATCCAGCCATCTGATTGTGACTTCAAGTTAGTTATTAGGTTTAAAGGGAATCTGTCACCCCTTTTTTGAGATATCAAATAATGATATCATTCAATTGTGTGTCACATAAGGATTCTCTTAGTACTTTTAATTCCCCCTGACCCCGCACCTTTCATGCATAAATACCTTTTTTATATTGGTTCAGATGAAGAAGAAATGCGTGGAGCAAGACAGGGAGGGGGGGAGCAGTTGAATAAGCCCCGTCCAGCGGAACGGACAGCGGCAGTTTACATACATCTGAACCGATATAAAAAAGGTATTTATGCATGAAAGGTGCGGGGTCAGGGGGAAGCAAAAGTACTAAGAGAATCCTTATGTGACACATAATTGAATGATATCATTATATGATATCTCAAAAAGGGGTGACAGATTCCCTTTAAGGGCAATCACTTTTTAATACAGGTCCCTGTAAGTTTGGATTTCTTTGTCCCTTAATAATCCAAACCTTCATTTAAAAATGCATTTTGTGTCCACTTGTGTTATCTTTGTCTAATATTTAAATTTATTTTGTGATCTGAAACATTTAAGTGTGACAAATATGTGAAAGAATAGGAAATTAGGAAGGGGCAAACACTTTTTCACACAACTGTATGTAACTCTGGAATCTGAGTGGAGTCTTTGGCGAGGCTAAAGGAGAACCACTGAGAAGATGCGCTGAATTCATTAAGTGCTGTTTAGCTCTTGGTGCATCTTACTCCTACATTAAGACTAGTATTTACAATGCCTGTCTTATGAAATCAAGCCCAAAAATTTTTGATGTGACCACTAGAGCAAAGACTAAACGAGAATGATGGCTTCCTTTACTGTATCTGGAATAAAAGACCTTTATGATTCACTTTTTAGACTAGTCTCTGTATAAAATTGGGTAAATTCCACTTCAAACATGGTTTGATCTTTATTTCATATTAACATCTTCTTATATTTCTTAGATGATTGGCAATTAAAATTTTCACAGCAAAGTGATCTATTGACTTTCTGTTACATGTGATCACATAAATCGGTAATTATGTAGAATTTGATCCGATTTCCTTAATTTACTTTTGTATGTACAACATAAAATTGCAACAAAGTTAATGGGGCTTTCCACTCCTATTTCTGCTCTAAATAAGGCCTCAGCATAATGTAAGAATAAGAATACTCACCTGGTGAACCCCACTGTATCGCTTTAATTCTGCCCAGATCACCCACCCAATAAGAAAGCTAAGAGGCTGGCGGGGCACCTGTGGAACAATACAGAGGTGCAGAGGAGGGTCAATATGTGAGCAATCTTTTTTCTCTCCTGTTCTGGCAGCAATTGGCATGTGAATGCTGCAGCCAATCAGTTGTGAGCCCTTCATACCATCAAAGAATATTCTTCAGAGGTCGTAGTTCACCACTGCAGCCCTTGATTGGCCCCTGAAGAAGCAATGCATAGAAAAATAAAGTATGCAAGGCAATGGTTAAAATTAGGAGCAATAATACTTTTGGACCTCCAGAGCCAACAATAGCAATCCATACGGTTTTCGGTAACAGAGCATGGTCCCCCTTTACAGTGCTCATGCCTTCATGTGAAGGGGGCTGTTGTGATCTACCAACATGCAATTACCAAGCTTCATGACTGTAACAGCTACGCAGAAGGGACTCATTAAATAGGAGGCTTCTCTATCTATTCCTGCTTGAAGTTGTTTTTTTTTTTATTTGCATCAGACCAAGTGATAATAAAAACACAGGGATTTAATAAACCTGCTCCAGTGCTTTGTCCCGCCAGCATCAGCAGGTTGCAGTGGTTAACCCCTGCATTAAACAGTAGAAAGCAGAATGTAAGGGCAGGCCTTTCTGCAGTACAGCTCCACAGAACCTTCATTATAAGTGTGGATACAACGCCAATGCATCCATCAACTTCTGTCATGTTATGCAGCACATTAAGACGCATACAGAAATTCAATTATTGCTGCCGGCATGTCCCTGAGCAATGCTTTTATATCACAAACTGCTAATCCACACCTCAACACAGGATGCATTTCTCATTATAATGCAATAAGGCCACATCCATTGATTATTCTAAGTTTGTGCATTGCAGGATATTGCATATTTCTATTTATCATGTTATAATAACAGGTTGTACCTATTATTTATTTGTCTTTGTATAATATTGTCCCATTACATTATATTTGTAATCTAAATAAAAAAGTGTGGAAAATAATAATCATAACAATAATAGCTGATATTATAATATTACACAGCTCTGGCAAAAATTAAGAGACCACTGCACAGTTTTATAAAAATCAGCTTCTCTATATGTCTGACAGCCATTCCATTCCAGTGTCAGTTGAATTCCAACTAGAGTACACCTCATTCTACTTAATGTGCTTCTGATTAGGTGATCACCTGAACCAAATCTTTTTTAATGAAGGAAAGTATAAAAAATCCTGCTGTGGTGTTCACAGTCCTCTTGCAATAGGACAAGCTGGATGGCAAAATAAGTGCTATTAATAACCCCAAAGTAATAGGAATGAAAAATAACTTTTACCCATGCCAAAGGAGTTG
Organism: Dendrobates tinctorius; assembly: GCF_039654945.1. Taxonomy (NCBI): domain Eukaryota; kingdom Metazoa; phylum Chordata; class Amphibia; order Anura; family Dendrobatidae; genus Dendrobates; species Dendrobates tinctorius. Next base: position 18,392,032 of record NW_027361917.1, read on the forward strand.
AAAAGAAAAGTCTTGAGTGAGAAAAAGAAGGGCTCAATTCTAGCTTTTCTATCAGAGGGATACAGTGAGCATCATGTTGCCTCCATCCTTAAAATTTCTAAGATGGCAGTCCATTACAACAAGGTCAAGCATCAGACATTGGGGACAACAAACCTACAGAGTGGCAGAGGGCAAAAACGACTTTCCACTGACCGTGATGACCGTCATCTTATTCGAATGTCACTCAGCAACCGCAGGATGACATCAAGTGACCTACAAATGGAATGGCAAATGGCAGCTAGGGTGAAGTGCATAGTAAGAACAGTTCGTAACAGGCTCCTAGAGGCAGGGCTCAAGTCATGTAATGCTAGAAAAAAGCCTTTCATCAATGAGAAGCAAAGGAGAGACTAAAGGTTGCCAAAGACCATAAGGATTGGACCATAGAGGACTGGAGTAAGGTAATCTTCTCTGATGAGCAGCATCAGACTGGAGAACCTTGGGCTCAGCAGAGAAAATCATTCTTGGGGCCCACTATGTAGCTACATAGAAATAAATACAAGACCACCAATTGTGTGGTAAAACGCACTAATATCAGGTTATAATATAAGGTAGTACACGACTTAATTATGTAATAGGGCTGGGGTAGCCCTCCTCATAGAACATAAAGTAACCCCCTCATAGGCTACAATGCAGCCCCCTCATAGTATATAGAGTAGCCCCCTTATATAGTATAATGTAACCCCCTCACCGAAAATAATGCAGACCTCATATAGTATAATGTAGTCCTCCTCATAGAATATAATGTAGCTCCCAGAGAATATGATGCAACCAGCATCATAGAGTATAATGCAGCCCCCATAGGATATAATGTAGCCCCCATAGAGTATAATGCAACCCCCTCATAAGGTATAATGCAGCACCCTCATAGAATATAATGTAGCCCTCTCATAGGGTATAATGCAACTCACCATAGGGTATAATGTAGCCCCCTCATAGGGTATAATGCAGCATCCTTCATATGGTATAATACAGCACCCCAAAGAATATAATGTAGCCCCGTCAGAATATAATGCAGCCCCCCTCATAGGGTATCATGCTGCCCCCTCATTGGGTATCATGTTGCCCCCTGATGGGATATCATGCTGCCCCCCCTCATTCAACCTATCACTAACATCCGGTACCTTCCCTTCTGCTTTCAAAGATGCCACAATCATGCCTATCCTTAAAAAGCCAGCCCTCGACCCAACCGCTATGTCCAGCTATCGCCCAATATCATTGCTCCCATTCGCTTCCAAACTCCTGGAACAGCATGTCCACACTGAACTTTCCTCCCACCTATCATCTAACTTGCTCTTTGACAATCTACAATCTGATTTCCGACCCATCACTCCACTAAGACAGCCCTCACCAAAATTATTAACGACCTACTTACAGCCAAATCAAATGGACAATACTCTATACTCCTGCTTCTAGACCTGTCCTCTGCATTCGACACAGTTGACCAGTGCCTCCTACTAGAGATCCTCTCCTTCTTCGGCATCAAAGACCTCGCCCTATCCTGGATCTCCACATACCTTTCCAACCGCACATTCAGCATCTCCCACTCCCACACCTCCTCCTCATCCCAGCCTCTCTCTGTTGGAGTCCCCCAAGGCTCTGTTTTAGGACCCCTACTCTTCTCAATCTATACACTTGGTCTGGGGCAATTCATAAAGTCCCATGGATTCCAGTACCACCTTTATGCTGATGACACTCAGATCTACCTCTATGGCCCAGACGTCACCTCTCTGCTGTCCAGAATCCCGGAATGTCTATCAGCCATATCCTCCTACTTCTCCTCTCGCTTCCTCAAGCTCAATGTGGACAAATCTGAACTAATCAGCTTTCCTCCATCTCACAGATCTTCCTTACCCAACCTAGCTATAACAATTAATGACATCACACTTTCCCCAGTACCGGAAGTCCGCTGCCTCAGAGTAACCTTTGACTCTGCCCTGTCCTTCAAACCGCACATCCAAGCTCCTTCTACCTCCTGTCACCTCCAGCTCAAAAATATTTCCAGAATCCGTCCTTTCCTCAACCCTCAATCTACTAAAATGCTTGTGCATGCCCTCATTATCTCCCGCCTCGACTACTGCAACATCCTTTTCTGTGGTCTCCCTGCTAACACCCTCGCACCTCTCCAGTCCATCCTTAACTCTGCTGCCTGACTAATTCATCTCTCTCCTCGCTACACCTCTGCTTCTCCCCTCTGCAAAACTCTTTACTGGCTCCCATTCCCTCAGCGTATCCAGTTCAAATTACTAATACTGTCCCACATGGCCATCTATAACCTGTCTCCCCCATATGTCTCTGAACTAATCTCCCGATACCTTCCCTCATGTAATCTCCGGTCCTCCCAAGACCTCATTCTCTCCTCCACACTTATTTGCTCCTCACCCAACCGCCTCTAAGACTTCTCCCGAACTGCCCCTATTCTCTGGAATTCTTTGCCCCAACAAGTCCGACTATTAACCACATTTGAAACCTTCAGATGGAACATGAAAACCCATCTCTTCAAGAAAGCCTACAACCTGCAATGACCCCGCTACCTCCTTCTCGCTCACCACTACCGGTGATATCACCTAAACCAACACCGGAACTGGAACTGCTGCAACCTACAAACCTACTGTCTCCTTCCCCACCATCCTGTAGCATGTAAGCCCGAAAGGGCAGGGTCCTCTCCCCTCTGTATCAGTCTGTCATTGTTAGTTTGTTTACTGTAAGTGATCCCTTCTCATATACAGCACCATGGAATTAACGGTGCTATATAAATAAATAATAATAATAATATGGGGTATCATACTGCCCCCTCATACAGGTATCATGCTGTCCCCCTCATATGGGGCATCATGCTGCCCCCTCATGGGGTATCATATTGCCTCCCTCATGGGGCATCATGCTGCCCCCCCTCATACGGGGTATCATACTGCCCCCTCATAAGGGTTTCATGCTGCCTCCTCATGGGGTATCATGCTCCCCCCATCATAAGGGGTATTATGCTGCCCCCCCATCATACGGGGTATCATGCTGCCCCCCCTCATATGGGGTATCATGCAACCAGGACTCACTATATATTAAAAAAAACACTATACTCACCTCTCCTCTTCGTTCCCACGCTCATTCCTGCAGTGGCTCTGCTCCGATATCATGAGTTGCACTGCAGTCATCCTGACACACAGTGAGGATGCAATGAAGTGATGTCATCACGCACCCGCTGTGTGTCAGAGGAAGAGGGGAATGAAGGGAGAGGGAGCGTCATGTGACGCTCTCTCTTCCATTATGGGGGGCCGCGCCTACGCTGAGTTGATTAAGGAGTGTCTAACTGGTCTGTAGAAGCCAGAACTCTTAATGGTTGGTAGGGGATCAAATACTTATTTCTCACTGCAAAATGCAAATAAATATATATAATTTATACAATATGATTTTCTGGATTTTATTTTTTTAATATTCTATCTCTCAATGTTAAAATTAACCTATCCTTAAAGTTATAGACTGTTCATGTCTTTGTCAGTGGGCAAACTTACAAAATCTGCAAGGGATCAAATAATTATTTCCCCCTCTGTATATTATAATATCAACTATTATTATTATTATTATTATTATTTTCAATTAAAAATATTTAGATTACAAATATAAGGTAATAGGGGCAATATTATACAAAGGCAATTAAATAATAGACACAAACTGTATTATATACAGTTTTGTGAAAAAGTGTTTGCCACCTTCCTGATTTCCTATTGTTTAGAATATTGGTCAGACTTAAATATTTCAGATCACCAAACAAATTTAAATATTAGACAAAAATAACACAAATAAACAGTAAATGCAGTTTTTAAATGAAAGTCTTTATTATTTAGATAAAAAGAAATTCAAACCTACAGGGCCAAAACACAGCTAAAGTCCACCTTTAAATGGTTTAAGATAAACAAAATTAAGATTTGGAGTGACCTAGTGAAAGTCCTGACCTTAATCCGTTTGAGATGCTGTGACATGACCTTAAAAAGGCGGTTCATGATCGGAAACCAACCAATGTGGCTGAATTACAACAATTCTACAAAGATGAATGGGACAAAATTCCTCTAGCGCATTGTAAAAGACTCATTGCCAGTTATGGCAAATGCTTGATTGCAGTTGTTGTTGCCAAGGGTGTAGGTTTGGATCTCTTTTTCTCTTCATAATAAAGAGCTTCATTTCAAATCTGCATCTTGTGTTTACTTGTGTTATCTTTGTCTTATATTTAAATGAGTTTCATAATCTGAAACATTTATGTGTGACATACATGCAAAAGAATAGGAAGTCAGGAAGGGACAAACACTTTTTCACACAACTATATACTGTGGGAACATAAGTTCATTTGTAGCAAATTGGTATAGATTTGATTATTAAAACTTAACTTTTAATCAGTCTTTAAAAACAATTAAAGTGCCGAAGAAGTGCGAAAAAAGTGCATATGTGCAAATAAAACAGCAACCTGTGCTATGCCGCCTATGCTTCCCTTTATGAAGGACAAAAGATGACAAATAGTATATCCAGCTGTATATTAGTGTACCTTGGTATTTGCATGCAAGTATCAGAAACACACACTATCTCAGCTTATTCAACCAGAAAATATTAATCAAAAACCATCTATGGTGGGATTATATGCATTGCCAGCAGCCAAGCTCCATAATATTAGCCTCAAGTTCAGCAATAAGCATGTCCTTCAAGGATAAGGCGGACTTTTATGTTCCTGGTAACATGTCTAAGAACATTAATATATGCGTCTCTTAATGAGTCAGTGTGATATAAGAACATAAGCTCCCAGCCATTGTCTGCCCCCCTGAAAGGAGCAGAGAGCACATGACAGAAATGAATCCCCCCTCCTGTGCCCATATACCCATCACACATCCTCCATCCCATAGGCACATCTTCCCTCTTAAAGGAATCATTGGTATGGAAGTCAGAGAAAATCCATCCAGCGCTTTGGTTTTGACCCCAGGCCAAAGGGATCCCTGGTATGGAAGTTAGGACCGTTCCACTCAGCTCTGTGGTTCTGACCCCAGGGTCTCTTAAAGGGATCATTGGTATGGAATTTAGGGCAAATCCACTCTGCGCTTTGGTACTGACCCTAGGCCCTTCTTAAAGGGATCTCTGGTATGGAAGTCAGGGCAAATCCATCCAGCATTTTAATTCTGACCCCAGGCCTCTCATAAAGGGATCTCCTGTATGGAAGTCAGGGCAATTGCCTTCAAATGCTCTGGTACTGACCCCAGGCTCTCTTAAAGGGATCTCCTGTATGGAAGTTAGGGCAAATCCCTCTGCGCTCTGATTCTGATTCCAGGGTTCTATTAAAGGGATCATTGGTATGCAAGTCAGGGCAAATCCACTCAGCGCTCTGGTTCTGATCCCAGGCTCTCTTAAAGGGATCCCCGGTATGGAAGTTAGGGCAAATCCACTCAGCGCTCTGGTTCTGACCCAAGTCCCCTCTTAAAGGGATCCTCGGTACGGAAGTGAGGGAAAATCCACTCTGCGCTTTGGTACTGACCCCAGGCCTCTCTTAAAGGGGTCTCCGGTATGGAAGTTAGGGTAAATTCCTCAGCGCTCTGAATCTCACCCCAGGCTTCTATTAAAGGGATCATTGGTATGGAAGTCACGTCAAATCCACTCAGCACTCTGGTTCTGATGCCAGGCCTCTCTTAAGGGGATCCCCAGTATGGAAGTTAGGACCATTCCACTCAGCGCTCTGCTTCTGACTCCAGGCTGACGGGATGATGTGGGATATTAGTGGTGGTTCTGGCTGGTGGGATATTATGGGTAGTTGTCCGGTGGCTCTTGCTGACGGGATGATGTGGGATATTATGGGTAGTTATCCGGTGGCTCTGGCTCATGGGATGATGTGGGATATAGTGAATGTGGCTATGCGGAGTGGGCGGGGCTCTACACTCAGCTTTATATATATATATAGATATAATCATTATAATTTGTTATAACTAACCGTAGTTAGTGACTATGCCCAGGCAGCGCCGAGCTCTTCAGCTAGTATATATATATATTTTACAGTATATATATATGTGTATATAAATAATAGACTACGGTAATTAACTTCTTATCAAATCCTTACTTAAGAATGCATGAATGTCTTTAGCTAATTAAGGAATATTGACATACTATCACAAAAATGTCACTGTGTCTGAGTGATCACAGAAAGCAGGCGGATAAACTATAATGACTCATGCTTAACCTGCTAGAATCTGAGAAAATTCCAATCCTCATCCTTCTGATAGAAATGTCATTATCACTTGGCAGTTAACTATTTGTTTGTCTTCTAACTAAATCTATTTCCCAACTCAAGATGTCTACCAGACATCTTAGTATTTTCACCGGTTCCAGCTCCAGTGCCGGGTTTTGCTTCCTTCCCCTATGGCTGGTTCCCTCTTTGTTAGTTTGAGCCAATTTATTAAGCTAGCAAAAACAATTAATGACATAATCCTTGTGAGGTTGACTCAGGAGGCCACCAACCACCTGAATATTTAGGAAATATAGCATCTTGTTACTACGTGCTTTTCCTGGCGTTAAGCCCCCGCTACACACTGTGATATCGCTAGCAATATCGCTGTAAAGTCACCGATTTTGTGACGTTGCAGCGATATTGCTAGCGATATTGCTGCATGTGATACTTACCTCCGACCGGCTCCCCTGCTGCTCATCGTTGGTCGCGCGAGAACTCCCTGGACCATTCCTCGTCGGGCGCTTCCTGCTGGGCTTCCTGTGGCGCCGACGAGCGACGCGTGGACGCGGGCGGGAGGACGTCAGGATTGCCGTGTCTGACAGGTAAGTAGCGACCCCCAACCCCAGCGATGTCGCTGGTGAGATCTGCCTGTGTGGCAGCTCACTAGCGACCACTTAGCGATGCACCAGCGATCCATATCGTTGTCGGGATCGCTGGTGCATCGCTATGTGTAATGGTACCCTTAAAATCATCTCTTCTTGACTCTGCTCTAGCAAGGTGTCTAATTATCTTTCCAGCTACTCCCGTTTGCAATCTAGCAACCAGCTACTACTTCCAAGCTCAGTCCAGCAATTCCTGTGCTATTGCACTCTCAGTCAAGTTATGATGCTGTGTCAAGTTATGGTAACAAGTTGATCTCTGTTATCCTGTCCATATTGGTTACTCAGTTATTCTGCTCTTATTTAGTAACCGCCTCATTGCAGGCTTGATACCAGTTTGACTATACCTCTCTGCTATCCTGGTTAATTATGTTTCTACAAGCAAGTGATCAGGTTACCTCTACATCTTTGCTATTCCAATTTGCAACTATACTGCTGCAAAAAAGTTTTCAGTTTGCCTACACATCTCTCATGTTCCTTTGTGTAACTGCACTTCTGCAAGCAAGATACCAGTTTGCTTGTACACCTCTGTTGTTCTTGTTCAAGTCAAACATCTACTTCCACTGCATCTAGTGCTTCCTGCCCTGATCACCATTTGCTGTACTTCCGACTCTGCTGTACTCATGCTGTCCAGAAAGTCCAGCTCTGCCTTGACATTTCTCTAGTTCACGCTACTGATCTTGACATACATCTTACAGAATCCACCTCACCAGGTGAGCCTATAGAAAGAATGTTCTCGGAGGTTTGGTAAGACCAGCAGCTTTAATCTCTAGTTACAACTAGCAAATAAAGCTTTCGACCAGAACTCTGAGTCACCTCTGAAAAACGACTGTGTCAAAATCCTTGAAAAGTACACTAAAAGTCACTGTTATTTAGTACTATGTATCTACTGGAAGATTTGATACTTACCAGAACTACTCTTGGAATAATTGAGAAACCTATAGAATCTTTCATTCTAGAACCTGTCAGTCTAATGCTGTGCAATTTGGCTACTATGACTGAGCACTGAAATAATACACCAGAGGCAGGCTCAGACTGGCCCACAGGAGAATCCTCCAGTGGGCCCATATGCAGGGATGGGCCACCACACTCTTATATGAGCAGTACTTGGCACAATACACGTGATTCCCCACATTCAGGCAAAAGTGAACAATCAACCAGTTTATTGCTATTGAATTTTGTGTATGAGGATAAAGTCACATCTGCTTGTAGTTGAAAAGTGGGGCCTTGGAGTTGATGTTACTGGTGGGCCCATGGCACCCCAGTCCGACATGTCCAGAGGCATAATTTATTAGTCCAATGTATTCATTTATCACCCTCCCCTTAGGATCCTGATTGACAGAGCAAGAAGACACAGGAGACCTTATCTCCAGAATACATCAGAGACTCCTAAACTACGTGTCCACTTTATTCTATTAGAAGAGCTGGTAACCTAATGACACATCATTCTATGTGCCATTTTGGCTACAAGAATGGACTTGTAACTGTAATATGTTGCTCATAACAAAAAGTCAGAAATTCACCCGCTATGGCTGGTTTCACACTTGCGTTTTTTGCACTGCTTTTTAGCGCAAAAAAACGCATGCGTTTTTTCCCCTATACTTTAACATGGGTGAGCATATGTGCGCATACATGTATGCGCACGTACGCGTTTGCATGCGCATGCGTTTTTTTGCAGTGTGCACTCGGGTGCACAAAATGCATCCTGTTGCATTTTTTGTGCATCCGACTTGCCCCCAAAAAACGCATGCGCATGCAATGCGTTTTTTTACAGCAAAATACCCATTAAAGTCTATGGGTGCGCATACGTGCGCATTGTAATGCGCACGTATGCGCAAAAAACGCATCCTTTTTTTAAAAAAAAATGCACCAAAACCCACAAAAAAGCACACAAACGCATGATGCGTTTTTTTTATGCGTTTGTGTGCGCAAAAAACGGCCAGCAAAAAAATGCAAGTGTGAAAGTAGCCTTATTCATAATGCAGCACAGAAGGATAGTTATCAATACTACAGCTAGAGAAAAGAGGAGCAATTGCTAATAGCGACCAATTCCAGATCTTATTTTTCAAAGACACTGTGGTAAATGAAAGGAGCAAACTGATTTAGGAGCTCCCTGAATATTTTCTGTGAATAAATAAATATTCTTGAATTCCATTATTCACATTAGTAACAAGGCTGAATTCATGACAATCTTTACTGTATTTTTAATTCAATATCTCTTTCTAATAATCTCAAACAAATAGAACCACTACCATGTAGATGTTTTAAGTGAAATCATATCCATATAACATATCTAGTTTGACTTTTTCACAACTTCAGTGGAGAAAATTTTGTCCAGGTCCCTTAGGGTACCGTTACACTTAGCGATCCCGACAACGATATGGATCGCTGGTGAATCGCTAAGTGGTCGCTAGTGAGCTGCCACACAGGCAGATCTCACCAGCGACATCGCAGGGGTCGGGGGTCGCTACTTACCTGTCAGACGAGGCGATCCTGCGTCCTCCCGCCCGCGTCCACGCGTCGCTCGTCAGCGCCACAGGAAGCCCAGCAGGAAGCGCCCGACGAGAAATGATCCAGTACCTTCTCGCGCGACCAGCGATAATCAGCGGGGGAGCCGGTTGGAGGTAAGTATCACATTTAGCAATATCGCTGCTACGTCACAAAATCGGTGACTTTACAGCGATATTGCTAGCGATATCGCAGTGTGTAACGGGGGCTTTAGAGCTCATGCACATCATCATACGATGGCTCCTTTGGGATCTGCTTACCTATTATCATGGCAGATGATTAATTAAATTTCTACTCCAATAATTAGTTCCCATAATGCATACAGTATTTCAAGTGATTTTCTTGTAGCTAGACACAAGATGCTATATTGGAGCTAAATAGCTATTTTCGTACTGTTCTCGATTAGACTTTTTTACCACTTGCACAGACCCAATGCTAGTCAACACTTCCCTACAGAACCAAAAATGGTAAAACAGTGCTCTAAAGCTGGCCAAGAACACCAGTACAAAGATAACCCTGACAAGCTTGTAAAGAAGAGATGAAGACCTGTTTGTTTTGTTTTGTTTTGTGTTTCTTTTACAGCAACTTACCCAACATGGTGCATCAACACCTTCTTTTTGTTGCCTCACCACTCCTACTGATGTTCAATCTTCTGGCTTCCTCTTCTGGCAGGGAAGGCACATGACTACTGAAGCCAGTCAATATCACAGCTGTGACGCATTGGTTGCCAATTTAGCCATTGACTGTGTGCAGCAGTCATATAGGAGACAGCAGAGGAACAGTAGACCTAGGAAAATACGGTTGTGTGAATGTGCTCTTACATCGTTGCTTTAGGTTTACCGTATGCATCTTAACACAACACAGAAGACTTGTGCCTATTATAACGCAGTCTGATGCAGATGTCTCAGCCAGGAAGAATTGTGGAGCAGCAAAATGAGAGATATTCATTTAGAAAATGTCACTTATCTTGATGAACACGTCTTAATTAGTGATATTTTTCTTGTATATAGACAGAACAATAATCTAGAATTGGCTCAGCAGCATACTTACACACACCCTGGAGTAAAACTGGAGTAAATGCAAATAAAACAATGTTTCTGTAAGACAATAAAAAGCATGAGATTCAAAGCAGTGTCATACTAACGCTATAATAATTATATTTTACTACCAATCAATCACTTCTCAACTTTTACTCATCGTGATCGTGTTTCTCCACTTCCTAAGTAACCGAAAATTGTAATTTTTGCACGTACTTCTCCTAGAGTAGAAAGAACCGCACATTCCCTACTGCGTTCACTATCTGTATCTATTACAGGGCGCAGAACTTGTATAGACAGGACATTATTAACTTTCTGGAACATTTATAAAATTGGATTCTGGTTCAAAGTTAAACTAAGGTCTCTTTTTGTTAGAGACTTTTGGAACTGAATCGGAGATTCTTGAGGTGACGTAACTCACATTAGCGGCTATTCATCTTTAAAAAGTTTTCTTTTTTCTCATTTGTCTTCGTGTAATATATGCAATGTACATGTTATAGCTACTTAGCGATCAATGGAAAGTCAAACGCATCATTCCTATATGCCTGTAATTGACCATAGCCATGTGGAATATAGCTTTTATTTTTCATATCTAGCATTTGTAATAAAGATGTTTTCTGACCCACTTACCAAATGTTGAATAAGCTTACTTTCTAAAGTGTGCACTGTCCTTGTACTGTCAGCTGTGGGGTCTTTTGCTGCCTCCTGTTTTCCATGCAGTCATCTGGTGCCTATAAGACCAGGGCAGTCAATCACTGACTAGAGTCTTAGCGGACCATGGACAACTTGTGACCACTGTGGCCGAGATGAGAAAAACCGGAGCAGAAGTGGTCACTGAAAAAAAAGAAATTACAATAGGCATGAGATTTCTATAAATCCCATCCACTTTCATTGAACTGTAAGACACTTTGTTTTTTTGGACAGCAAAAATAAGCAGCTTCAAAAATTCACCAAAAATTAATTGTGAGCACTAGCCTAACACTAAGCAGCACTTAGTGTTAACACTTACCCTAACACTTACACTAAGCAACGCACCAGCGATCCCAACAACGATACGACCTGGTAAGGATCGCTGGTGCATCGCTAAGAGGTCGCTAGTAAGCTGTCAAACAGTCAGATCTACTCAACAACGCAGCAAAGATCTCGGCGGGATCGCTGGTGCGTCGCTTAGTGTCACACAGCTGCTATCTGACGACTCCCACCTGCGTCCATGATTTCTGAGTTGCTAACAAGGTCGCTCGTCGGTTTCAAACACAGCGATGCATGCTGGCCAGCGGAACACCAGCGATCAAAAAATGGCCCAGGACATTCGAGCATGATCAGCGACATCTCAGCGGGGGCCTGGTCGCTGCTAAGTGTCACACGTAAAGAGATCGCTGGCGAGGTCGCTGTTGCGTCACAAAATTGGATCTCGCTAGCGATCTTGCTTAGTGTGAAGTACCCCTAAGAGAGCTGATGCCAGATTCCTTGGACAGCGGCTTATCTCCCTGCCAAACAAAAGCATCGGCAGTTGAAGTTCCAATGGTCGGATCCTTCATGGAGCTTCGTATGTCCCCATACATATTAGATGGTTGGCAGAACTTGGCAAAATTAGCAGGCCATGCAAATTTTTACATAATGTGTAGAAAAGGCTTTTAATCCCCATCCATAAATTTACAATGGAGCAAGATTAAAGCCCATAACCAATAATTATAGGCTACTCCTGGACAATAAGCCAGAAGAAAGTTTCCCTTTATTTAAAGCAAGAAGAAAGCTTGAAATGGTGAGCTATTAAAAAAGTGTGGTGGATAATCACATAACTTTTTAATTTTTTAATTGTTTTTTACCGTATAATGTTCAGAAGAACAAAGAAAATCTTACACAATAGATATGTAATGAGCATTCTCATCTGGTTTTTACAAAAAATGTCATACAACCATGAACTCTATGGTGCTGAATGTTTGGTTTATTGAAATCTTGGGGGTCCAGTTGTTATGTTAGGAGAAGAAACTGTAAAGCATAAATACTATGTGCACGTCTAAATCATGCCGTATAGTCTGTCTTAGGCTATAGAAAAGGTAAGTGCTTTTATTAGCTTGTCTGCTACATTATATTGCATTTAGCATTCTGAAAACATTTACTTTTATTGGTTACAGCTCTTCGCACTTCCTTAGAAAAGGATATCTCTGAGATGGAAAAAGAGAGATACAGCAGAAGGCAGGTGGGCACTGAAAAATAATACAGGGTAGATAATCATATCAGCACATAGCTCAATAGAGAAAACAGCATAACAAAAAAGCCCGACATGCTGATATTGTTATAGGACTATCTAACCAGATCTGTCACACTCTGTAAAATTGTCCAGGCACATTTTATGAGAGCGCCAAGGATTTTTTTCCAGAGATTTGTTTTTATTAAAATTGTTCAAAGATAACATGTCAGCTCCAGCATGAATAGCAAAAAAGAACCATTATACATATTAGCCAACACTAAGTATTCAAGTGAAATGAAGCAATTCTAATGAGCATATATTTAAGAATCTACATAGCTATAGAATGTATATGTAAAACATAAAAGTTGACCAGAACCTCCAAACAGAATAAAGCAAATGTGAACAGGTGCAAGCTGTTATGACTGCATAACTACCAGCTCTGGAGAACCGCGATGGGGAACCCCTGCGCCCATCACCTATGCCAACTTATTCCTGGGCTGGTGGGAGGGCACCATTGTGTTCAGTGAGGACAACACAGCATGGTAGAGACTCCAGATATTGTTCTGTGCTAATAAATAGATAATATCCTTATCTTCTGGCCTTTGATTGTTCAGTCATTCGAAGATTTTTTTAGAGATCTTAATGTTAACACCTTGGGCCTTAAGGCCCCGTCACACACAGCGAGATCGCTCATTTTGTGATGCCACAGCGATCTCGCCAGCTGAGAGCCAACGATCAGCGAGGCTCCCAGCGCTCTAAGCAGGCACTGGGAGCTGGTATCTAAGGTAAATATTGGGTTACTAAGCGGCGCGCGTCAATTAGTTACCCGATGTGTACCTTAGAAACCTGCGTGTTCGCAGCTCCCGGCGAGAGCATGCAGGTTTCTAAGGTACACATCGGGTAAGTAAGTGATGCGCGCCGCTTAGTAACCCAATATTTACCTTGGATACCAGCGTCACTGGTGCTGATCGCTGGTGAAGCTCCAGAAAAAAGAAAAAATTCCTGCTACTATAAGATCCATTTATTGAGTGAAAAGTAAGACAGAGTTCACATGATTGTCTCTATGACTGTTTTCAAGTGAGCTAGTAAGACCCTTTTTTTTTCCTCTGGTGAAGCTGCTTGTTTGGCAGCTCACCAGCGATCATGTAGCGATGCACCAGCGATCCTGACAAGTCGTATCATTGTCGGGATCACTGGTGCATCTTTAAGTGTAACGGTACCGCTAGATTTACCTTCGTAATTAATGATAACACAATTAATTTTTTAGATATAAAAGTTGGAAGGAATGAGAAGGGGCAAAAGTTTAGCCGAGACCTTTCAAAAACCCACTCCAATTAATAATCTTTCACGATGGGATAGCCATCACCCTTCTAATCTAAAAAGGGTAATTCCGAAGGGGCAGTTCCTCGGTATCCGAATAAACAGTACGTTACTCACGAGATTTTATCACCAGGCCCATGAATTCAGGGACAGATTTGTGGAGCAGGGATACCCACTGACCATTTTAAATGAGCCTTTTAAAGAATCTGTCTCAAAACAGACCATCACTCCTAAAGAGACAAACAAGAGAAAATTCTGACCACACAATGAGAGTTATTGGAACCTTTGACAATCAATCAGAGGAAGTGAGGGATTTTCTTAATAAGTACTGGGATATCTTGAAGGCAGACCCAGACATATGTGATCTACTGCCCCCCTTCCAATCTGTTTCCTTCAGAAGGCGAAGATCGATACAGGATCAACTGGTACACAATGCATACTGTCCCAAAAGTATACCCATGACATGGCTGGAGAACAGGGAGCACATTTAATTGTGGAAGATGAAAATTCTGCCGACACATCAGAGTTGCAAATACCTTTTCCAGTGACGCCAATAATAAGTTTTATTACAACAGGCAATGTGCTGACTACAGAAGTGATCTATCTTTTTTCTTTTTTTTTGTACCTGTCCCCGAGATTTCTTCGGGAGGACGAAGCAACATATCAGGAGTAGTTGACCATATTGGTGACTTTTTTAAAGCTCGTGATACTTCTGTCTCCATACATGTCAGGGAAGTACATGGGGTAAACTTGTAGAGTTTTTCTTTTTCTGTCTTGGAGGTTTGTCTCACCATCACGGAGAAGCGGTGATTGGGAATCAAGATCCTTCAGAAAGAATCTAAATCGACAAGTATAAGAGTAAAATGTTTAATTTTTTTACTTTCAAGCTCTATATCTCACCATTCACTACTGCTTCGAATGTGAGACTACCATAATTTTATAGACAATCATCTTGGCTACCTCATAAATAAATTTGACTTGCAATTATTTAGCATATGATTAGTTATGCAGATTCCTGCCATGTCACTGCATTGTTACTGTTTTGTTCCTGGTGGTGTAAAAATCTTTTCCTTCCTGTATACTACAAATTGCAACCTGTTCTCACATTCCCTAATAGCTCAGTGTATTATTAGGTTGATTCCAAGTGAAAGGTCACTGGTTCAAGTCGAGGAGCAGCCGTGAAGAAGATTTCCCAAGTATAGAGAAACAGCATCATCCAGCTCATTGATATTTATCAAACATGCCTAAAAGCCTTCCCCAGAGGAGCATTACATGGCCTATAAGTTATCTAACATTAGCTTGGCACTCTCCAAAAAGAAAGATGTTTCCACTTAGGACCCAGTCACAATTATCTCATTTAGTCAAATTAGAAATCTTACTATTCACTGAGGTGGGGCAATCACACCGAAACATGTGTATACAAATAGGCAGTTTAGCCTGACTTTGATCCTATATCTGGCATTAAAATGTTGTTATTGACTTTTAGTATTGCTACTTGCAAGATGTGATACTAGTGTTCAAGTCCTCTTCGTCTCTGAAGAAACAATTTGAATATTTTTAGTGGAGTACAGTTATAATCATTTCTGAAGTTTTTAAACATTTATTATCAAGTTCATCAACTTTATGTAAAGACTCAATATTTGCAGTGCTGATCTTTATTTTTCAAGACTTCTGTAGTTCACACTGGCGGCTGGATATCAGCTTCTAAGCCAAGTCCTGCCCGAGGGCAACCCATTCTTGCCTAAACAGTGCTGAGTTTATTACAATTTCTGTGTCTTTGTTTGTCCACCTGCCTTTTGAGGATTAACCAAAGGTTCTCAAAGGAATTGAAATCTGGGGAGTTTCCAAACTATGAACCGGGGATTTCAATGTTTTGTTCTCTGAGCCACTTAGTAATCACTTTAACCTTGTATCATGGCCTCCATCATGCTGGAAAAAGCATTGGTCATCACCAAATATATCCTGGATCGTTGGGATAAGTTGCTTTTGGAGAATGATTAGATATTCTTTTTTTATTCGTGTCAGTGTTCTTAGACAAAATTGAGGGTGAACACACCTCCTTTGTTGAAAAGTACCCGCACACATGAATAATCTTAGAATGCTTTGCTGTTTACATGTCGTAATACTCATTGTGGTAAAAAGACTGGGGAGAAAGTAACACAAATAGGGACTTATCCCTCAAACAATTCAAATGGTTATCAGATTGTGCTAACCTGATCCATAGATCTATGCATTTTGAAACGTTTTCCAGCTGCTCTGGATCCAAGACTTGTCAAGCCAATGAAATGGAGATATGGAGAATTTGTGGATTCTTTCCGGGCTGATGAATATTGCAGACATCAGTTACTAAGAATTATTAGACATGCGTTTTTTTATTCAACATGTTTTGAAGTGACACACGCTTCTTCCTCAGCAAAACAACCAAATAAGGCAGTGTTTGCAGACATCATTGAGTGTGAACTCACCTCCTTTGTTGAAAATTAACCACACACATGAATAATCTTAGGATGCCTTACTGTTAAGGCCCCGTTACACATAACGATGTCCCAGCGATCCCACCAACGATCCGACATGTTGGGATTGCTGGGACATCGTTAGGCTGATCGCTGGTGAGCTGTCACAAGACAGCCCCAGCGATCAGGACCAGCGACGCTGGACGCTGGTTTCTAAAGTAAACATCGGGTATCTAAGAACCACGCGGCTCCTGGATACCCGATGTTTACATTAGAAACCAGCGTCCAGCGTCGCTGATTGCTGGTCTCTCGCTGCCACACGCAGCGATGAGTGCTGGGCAGCGGGAGACCAGCGATAAAAAACGGCCCAGGTCGATCAAGCACGATCAGCGATACCCGGCAGGGGGGCTGGTTGCTGATCCCCATCACACACAATGATCTCGCTGGCGAGATCGCTGTAGCATCACAAAATCAGCGATCTCGCTAGCGAGATCTCTGTGGGTGACGGGGCCTTTAGCGTGCAGCAATACTCATTGTAGCACTCACATTTTCTTCAGGAGGCTTCATCATGTAAAATAACTTTACTACAATCTCTACAGTCCAATCCCCAGAAAAGTGGCTTCTTTGCTCCCCTTTTTTGATGCCACGTAGGTCTCCAAAAATATTCGGCTCACCGAGCAAACAGATGCACTGAAACCTGCCTGCTGCCATTCCTCAGCAAGCTCTGCATTGATGTTGAAACAATCCTATAGCAAAATCCTTTTTATGAGATGATTTTGGTACTTGCTGATCTTTCTTGGGTTTCTTGAAGCCGTCTTCACAGCAATGAAACCACTCTCTTTAAATGAGGCTTTTGTAATTAAGTTATTCTTCATGGCAAGGAATGACATTGAAATTTCTTCCAATTCATATGATCACTCTTCATAATAATCTTGGGCGAATGCAAATTGCCACTAAAAAGACTGAAGCAGTCAACTTTGTTAAATCCAAAATTTATGTAAATCTCAAAACTTTTGGCCATGACTGTGCACTCATAAATTTGCAATAACAAACAGGACTTGTTATATACATTGTAACAGTTGATCGAAAATAGCTAAAGGACCTAAAGAATATGAGAAAGCAGCAATTCTCTACTTATTGTCTCGATTTTCATTTTGATTTCTAGCATTTTGAAATTGTAAAGGAGAATAATTATTTCAAGGCAAACAGAGGAGCATGTTAATTACCGGTATAACCTGATTTTTAATAGATTAATACATGTCTAATTTTATTAAATGTGATATCGGGAGGTCAGAGAGGTTGCTGGATGCTGAAATACAAGTTGTGCCTGTCATTGCAGTATCACACTTGGCGAGGACTAAATGAGACTAAAATATAGTGCAACTAATTGTAGTGAATGTGGTTGCATTGTGACATCCAAGTGTGGTCGCAACATGATAGTTGTCAGAAATTTACTGGATTTTGCCATGATCACATTTTCTATAATTAATTGCAGGTAAGGGGTTGTCTGGGACATCAGCGTCTGATCAGTGGGGGTGCAACACCTGGCATACCCGCCAATCAGCAGTTCCCGGTGTTCAGTTAAGGAGCTGCACAGCACAGCTCCATCCATGGAATACTGGCCTTGGCTGGGTGCTGTACATCCACATCTTATTGATTTGAATAGGGGGAAGATGTGCAGTACCCGGCCGCAGCCATTATACAGTCAACGGAGCTGTGCGGCTCCTTAACTGAGCAGTTCCGGCCGCCGTCAACACTGAGAACAGCTGTCGAGCAGTGTCGCACCCCTATCAAACAGACATTGAGGACCTATCCTAAGGATGGGCCATCAATGTGCATGTCACGGACAATCCCTTTAAGTGGTACAACCTTGCAATCCTATGTTGTGTGACCATAAGTTGATATGTAGCCTTGGCTCAAAATACTAGGGTATTATTACAAGTGATCAAATTAATGTGAGTGGAATTAAATTCTTATCGAATTTTTTTAAAAAATCTGTGTTTTCCTCAATACAATTTTTTTTTTAAATTCGATCAAAGCTAATACAGGAAAATTGCGGCCAGCCGGTGAACCGTAAAGGGCCAGACAAAAAGCTGTCTGTGGCCCTTCTTTTCCTGTTTCCACATCATTCACATCTTCTTTGGAATCTTCACTCCAGGCTATGGCCTCCAACTTCATTAGGCCTTGGGTATCCTACATTTATTATGCTCTCCGATCTGGAGTTTGTTAATAAAACCTTTGCTGCAATTCGAATTTCTCTATATAATCTGCATAATTTAGCAAATTTGAATCTTGGCATTTCATCATTTCTTCTTATTGCTGATTTATTAGAAATATAAACTGCACTGTAGAACTATTGTGCACTCAGCACATTTACAAAATCCTGCAGGTGTCACACATCTTCTGCTGAAGGAACAAATCTAATAGATTGAATTATGCCTATTGATGGACCTGAGGGGGAACCCGTGGCTCAGGGGTTCTTCCTTTGATTTGCAACGGACAATATCCTTCTTATTCTAAATAGTTTAAAGAAAATATATCACACCAAATGAGCAGCAGCACAAACTTCTTCTGTGCTGAAAATTTACATAATTTCTCCTTTGACATAAATGTGCCCTATAAAACACAGCCTGTATATTTATGCAGGGGTATTCAGATCATCACTTGACAGAAATTGTTACAAAAAATTGCCTTGATTAAATTGAAGGAGCATAGAACAAAAACATTAAAATATTCGTAATGCAAAATATATACAAAAGTACTAGGTTCAGGAATCCCACAAATATGGATGAACATGGTGTCTCTGTACATCGACAGTGATTTTTTTTTTTTTAGTCTACCGTGATATTTTACTCTAGAAGCAATGCTTACAGCCAAGAAAGCTTCTATAATATGACATCCAATGGGGCAAGAGATATTTTTTCTGTCGTATTTCGTATCATGTATTAACCCCTTCACTACCAAGGGTGGTTTGCACGTTAACTCCATTTTTACAATTCTGACCACTGTCCCTTTATGAGGTAATAACTCTGAAACGCTTCCATGGATCCCGGTGATTCTGACATTGTTTTCTCGTGATATATTGTACTTCATGTTTGTGGTAAAATTTCATTCAAATAACTTGCGTTTATTTGTGAAAAAAACGGAAATTTGGCGAAAATTTTTAAAATTTCGCAATATTCCAAATATGAATTTTTATGCCCTTAAATCACAGAGATACGGCACACAAAAAACTTGATAAGTAACATTTCCCACATGTTTACTTTACATCAGCACAATTTTGGAACCAAAATTTTTTTTTGTTAGGAAGTTATAAGGGTTAAAAACTGACCAGCGATTTCTCATTTTTGCAGCACCATTTTATTTTTACGGACCACATCACATTTGAAGCCACTTTGCGGGGTCTATATGATAGAAAATACCCAAAAGTGACACCATTCTAAAAACTGCACCCCTTAAGGTGATCAAAACCACATACAAGAAGTTTATTAACCGTTTAGGTGCGTCACAGGAATTTTTTGCATATTTTAAAAAAAATGAACATTTAACTTTTTTTCACAAAAAAAATACTTCAGGTTCAATTTTTTTTATTTTACCAAGGGTAACAAGAGAAATTGGACTGCAAAAGTTATTGTGCAATTTGTCTTGAGTACGCTGAAACCCGATATGTGGGGGGGAATCACTGTTTCGGCGCATGGCAGAGCTCAGAAGGGAAGGAGCGCCGTTTGACTTTTTCAATGCAAAAGTGGCTGGAATTCAGATCCGACGCCATGTCGCGTTTGGAGAGCCCCTGATGTGCCTAAACAGTGGAAACCCCCCACAAGTGACCCCTTTTTGGAAACTAGACCCCCCAAGGAACTTATCTAGATATCTGGTGAGAAATTTTAACCCACAAGGGCTTCACAGAAGTTTATAACGTACAGCAGTACAATTAAAAAATCATATTTTTTCAAAAAAAATGATCTTTTCAACCCCAATTTTCATTTTACCAAGGGTAACAGGACCCTAAAAGTTATTGTGCAATTTGTCCTGAGTACACTGATACCCCACATGTTGGGGTAAACCACTATTTGGGCGCAAGGCAGAGCTCGGAAGGGAAGGAGCGCCATTTGGCCATTTGATGTTTTTGGCTGGAATTGAGATCGGACACCATGTCGCAATTGGAAAACCTCTGATGTACCAAAACAGTGGAAACCCCCCACAAATGACACCATTTTGGAAACTAGACCCCCCAAGGAACTTATCTAGATGTGTGGTGAGAACTTTGAACCCACAAGGGCTTCACAGAAGTTTATAACGTACAGCGGTACAATTAAAAAAATCATATTTTTTCCACAAAAATGATCTTTTCACCCCCAATTTTCATTTTACCAAGGGTAACAGGACCCTAAAAGTTATTGTGCAATTTGTCCTGAGTACGCTGATACCCCATATGTGGTGGTAAACCACTATTTGGGCGCATGGCAGAGCTCAGAAGGGAAGCAGCGGCATTTGACGTTTTTGGCTGGAATTGAGATCGGACACCATGTCGCATTTGGAAAGCCCCTGATGTACCAAAACAGTGGAAACCCCCCACAAATGACACCATTTTGAAAACTAGACCCCCCAAGGAACTTATCTAGATGTGTGGTGAGAACTTTGAACCCCCCAGTGCTTCACAGAAGTTTATAATGCCTGGGCGTGAAAATAAAAAAATCGTATTTTTTCCACAAACATGATCTTTTAGTCACCAACTTTTTTATTTTCCCATTGGTACCAGGAGAAATTGGACCTCAAAAGTTGTTGTATAATTTCTCCTGAGTACGCTGATACCCCATATGTGGGAGAAAACTACTGTATGGGCACATGTCGGGGCTCGGAAGGGAAGTAGTGACGTTTTGGAATGCAGACTTTGATGGAATGGTCTGCGGGTGTCATGTTGCTTTTGGAGAGCCCCTGATGTACCTAAGCAGTGGAAACCCCCCACAAGTGACCCCCATTTTGGAAACTAGATCCCCTAAGGAACTTATTTAGATGTGTGGTGAGCACTTTGAACCCCCAAGGGCTTCACAGAAGTTTATAATGCCCGGGCATGAAAATAAAAAAATCATATTTTTTCCACAAACATGATCAATTAGTCCCCAATTTTTTTATTTTCCCAATGGTACCAGGAGAAATTGGACCTCAAAAGTTGTTGTCCAATTTGTCCTGAGTATGCTGATACCCCATATGTGGGAGAAAACTACTGTATGGGCACATGTAGGGGCTCGGAAGGGAAGTAGTGACGTTTTGGAATGCAGACTTTGATGGAATGGTCTGCGGGTGTCATGTTGCTTTTGGAGAGCCCCTGATGTACCTAAACAGTGGAAACTCCGCACAAGTGACCCAATTTTGGAAACTAGACCCCCTAAGGAACTTATCTAGATGTGTGGTGAGCACTTTGAACCCCCAAGGACTTCACAGAAGTTTATAATGCCCGGGCATGAAAATAAAAAAATCGTATTTTTTCCACAAACATGATCAATTAGTCCCCAATTTTTTTATTTTCCCAAGGGTAACAGGAGAAATTGGACCCCAAAAGTTGTTGTCCAATTTGTCCTGAGTACGCTGATACCCCATATGTGGGAGAAAACTACTGTATGGGCACACGTCGGGGCTTGGAAGGGAAGTAGTGACGTCTTGGAATGCAGACTTTCATGGAATGGTCTGCGGGTGTCATGTTGCTTTTGGAGAGCCCCTGATGTACCTAAGCAGTGGAAACCCCCCACAAGTGACCCCATTTTGGAAACTAGATCCCCTAAGGAACTTATTTAGATGTGTGGTGAGCACTTTGAACCCCCAAGGGCTTCACAGAAGTTTATAATGCCCGGGCGTGAAAATAAAAAAATCATATTTTTTCCACAAACATGATCAATTAGTCCCCAATTTTTTTATTTTCCCAAGAGTACCAGGAGAAATTGGACCCCAAAAATTGTTGTCCAATTTGTCCTGAGTACGCTGATACCCCATATGTGGGAGAAAACTACTGTATGGGCACACGTCGGGGCTTGGAAGGGAAGTAGTGACGTCTTGGAATGCAGACTTTCATGGAATGGTCTGCGGGTGTCGTTTGCGTTTGGAGAGCCCCTGATGTACCTAAACTATTGAAACTCCCCACAAGTGACCCCATTTTGGAAACTAGATCCCCCATGGAACTTATCTAGATGTGTGGTGAGCACTTTGAACCCCCAAGTGCTTCACAGAAGTTTATAACGCCCGGGCGTGAAAATAAAAAAATCATTTTTTTCCACAAAAATGATATTTTTGCCCCCAATTTGTTATTTTCCTAAAGGTAACAGGAGAAATTGGACCCCAAAAGTTGTATTGCAATTTGTCCTGAGTAGGCTGATACCCCATATTTGGGGGTAAAACACTGTTTGGGCGCATGGCAGAGTTTGAAAGGAGCACCATTTGACTTTTTCAATGCAGAATTGGCCGGAATTGAGATCAGACGCCATGTTGCATTTGGAGAGCACCTGATGTGCCCAAACAGTGGAAACCCCTAATTCTAACTCCAACCCTAACCCCAACACACCTCTATCCCTAATCCTAGCCTTAATCCTAGCCCTAACCCTAGCCCTAGCCCTAGCCCTAACCCTAACCCTAGCCCTAACCCTAATGGGAAAATTACTATTTACGGCGGTTTTTATGTTTGGCAGCTGTCATACGCTAAAAGACACTTTTTATTGTAAAAATAGTTTTTGCATCACCACATATTGAAAGCTATAATTTTTCCATATTTTGACCCACCGAGTCATGTGAGGTCTTATTTTTTGCAGGACGAGTTGATGTTTTTATTGATACAATTTTCGGGCACGTGACATTTTTTGATCGCTTTTTATTTTGCTTTTTGGGACGCAGAATTTACAAAACCAGCGTTTCATGAATTTCTTTTGGGTGGTGTGTTTACGCCGTTCTGGGTGCGGTAAAATTTATAAGGCGGTTTTATTCTTCGGGTCAGTACGGTTACAGCGATACCTCATTTAGGTCATTTTTTTATGTTTTGGCGCTTTTATGCAATGAAAACAATTTTATATAAAAAATAATTATTTTTGCATCACTTTATTCTGTGAGCTATAACATTTTTATTTTTTTGCTGATGATGCTGTGTGGTTGCTCGTTTTTTGCGGGACAAGATGAAGTTTTCAGCGGTACCATGGATATTTATATGCGTCTTTTTGATCGCGCGTTATTGCACTTTTTGTTCGGCGGTATCATAATAAATCATTATTTTTTGCTTCGTTTTTTTATTTTTATTTTTAAATAGGTCGCTTAAGGGGTTAACTATTGGGACAGTTTTATAGGGCGGGTCGTTACGGACGCGGCGATACCAAATATGTGTACTTTTATTGTTTTTTTGTTTTTTTTTTCAAAAAATCAATTTATTGGGGAATATTTTTTTTTTTTAATTTATTTAGCGATTTTTTTAAAATTATTTTTACACTTTTTTTTTTTTAACTTTATTACAATGTCCCATGGGGGACATAACTGTCCTGTGACAGATCGCTGATCTGTCACATCACAGATCACTGTGACGGATCAGCGATCTGTCACAGGCAGTGCAGAAGGCTTCCTCATGCCTGCGCTTTGCAGGCTTTGAGGAAGCCAGCTTCCTGCAGGCCCCCCGGAGGTCCCCGCCGCCATATTGGATCCGGGGACCTGCAGGAAAGGAGCCCCCTCAGCAGCGCTGCACATTGCGCTGCCGTGGGGGGCTCAGGGAAGCACGGAGGGAGCCCCCCTCCCTGCCGATGCTTCCCTTTAACCCCCGGTACACCGTGATCATGTTTGATCGCTGTGTGCAAGGGGTTAACGTGTCGGGGGCAGTCCGTGACCGCCCCTGACACATTGTGCCGGGTGTCAGCTGTGATAATCAGCTGACACCCGGCCGCGATCAGCGGCGCTCACCAAGTGGGCGCTGCTTATCGCTATGACGTAATATTCCGTCCATGGAAATTAGGTCCAGGGTCACATGGACAGTAACCTACAAACAGTGTCAGGTCGGCGCGATTATACTGATTAAAATGATTCCCGGGTGATGAAATCCCTCTGGCTGGGTTCACACGTAGCGGAACTCTCGCGGAAATTACCGCGAGAGTTCCGGAATTCCATTCTGTGGGAAAATCGCATTTTAAATTCCCACGATTTTCCCACGGGAAAACTAGCATTTTGCAAGCATAATTAGCTTGCAGAATTGCTAGAGTTTTCCAAGCGATCAGTAGCATCACTTGGAGAACTGATTGAGAGGTTGATCACACTCGTCAAACATAGTGTTTGATGAGTGTGACCAACTTTTTACTATTGAGGCTGCCTATGAGGCCTCAATAGTAAAAGATAGAATGTAAATAATAATAATAAAAAAAATATTGTATTCTCACCTTCTGACGTCCCGCGCAGCATTCCTGCCTCTCTCCATGCTCCCAGTCCCAGTAATCCTTTGCAACAATTACCGTGATGACAGTCTCCTCTCCTCCGGACCGTGGGTACCATCCGCAAATGTTCTGCTTACTTTTCGCATGGTGTGCACAGCCACATGCAGAAAGTAAGCAGAACAATGCATTCCTATGGGTGCGGGATCGCCGCGATTCCGCGAAATTAATGAGCATGCTGCGTTTTTTACCACAAAGCAATTCCGCCGCGGTAAAAACCGCAGCATTAGCACAGCATTGCGGAATCCCATAGGAATGCATGGGATGCTTATGTTTCGCGTTTTTGCGGCAAAATCGCGTGGTTAAAACCACCACGGAAGCGCGAAAAAAACGCCATGGTTGTTGTTTAAACTTTATTTGCAGTTTTCAGTTAATGAGATTCTTGTGCTATGGGGCGGCCTGTGGGCGGGGCTGTGGGCAGGGCTGTAGGGTGGCATGTGGGTGGGGCTGTGGGGGTAGCCTGTGGGCGGGGCTGTGGGGGTGGCCTGTGGGTGGGGCTGTGGGCAGCCTGTGGGCAGGGCTTTATGTTGTGCTCTGCTTACATACTTATCTGTATGGGCCAGTAGCATCTATCTCTTACCGATGCCCATAATGAGTATAATATTGTTGTCTTAAAAGAAAATACATCTACCAAAATGGTGCTGGTGCCTGCACAGTAGCATTTATCTCTTACCTATAGATGCTACTGCACAAGCACCCCTGCTGGCACCATTTAGCTGCAGCCAAGAAAAATTTTCCTCCAGAAAAATGGCAGCAGCACTTGCGCAGTAGCATTGATCGGCAAGTGATAGATGCTACTGCGCATGCGCCGCCGCCATTTTGCTGGAGAAGAAAAATTTGGCTGCAGCTAAATGGCGCGTTTCATGTGGAATTTTTTCCTTTGCTTTCTCAAGGGTCAGGGGTTATGACACCTGCCCCTTAGGAAAGCAAAGGAAAAAATCCATGCGAAACGCACGTTGGGGTCTGAACCACCTGGTTTGTACACTGCACAGCAGTGTCCTCCTCCACAGGGTAAGATGGTCTTACTCCTGTCTCTTTGAGAATTTAACTCTTAAAGATAGCGCTGCAGTACGCTCACTGATACAAATGGCCTTTTCTTAGCTCACTGATACAAATGGTCTTTTCTTGACCTAATTAAGCACTTGGCACTTTCCTGATACTTATATGTTGACTGACGCTACTCATACTTGAACCTGTGTGCATGTTCGCCTACACAATGAACAATTCCCTGTGGGAAATACAGTAATTTGGATTATTGTGCATTGTGTCTGTATGCCCTTTTGTTACAAAAACAATCTTTTAATATTGTTGTCACCCTTTTGATAATTAAATAAAAGTTTAACTTCTTTAAACCTATTACTCCTTTTTCTCTTGTTTCAAATGCCATGCTTTGGAGTGGTTTCACATATGTGACTGTTCAGCACCCACCTGGTGCGCGATCTCATTAATTAGTATGATTCCAGTTTTCTTGTTTCTAAGACGCATATGTAAGCAGAGCACCACATAAAGCCCCACCCACAGGCCCACCCACAGGCCCGCCCACAGGCCGCCCCAGAGCACGAGAATCTCTTTAACTGAAAGCTACAAATGCAGATTAAACAACAACCACAAGACAGATTTAATCAACCAAAGTATCATTTTAATGAGAATAACAGTGCCAACCTGACAGTGTCTGTAGTTTACTGGGAAAAATCCTGCTGACAGGTTCACTTTAAATAATAAACTTACATGAGTACAACATAGCCCCATAGATTTTTAGGGGTTGTAGTACAGCTACAGTCAAATCAAAGCTAATATTTGCGTAAGCCCTTAAAGAGTCGTTCCCATGGGTGGAAAATAACATGTTGATAACCGTTCCAAGAATGGGGCTATGAAATGATCCATTAAAACAGACAGTTGTTGCCATTACAATAGGACATTTCAGAACTCCAAGCTTGAAATTAGTGAGAACCCTAGCATTGGGGACCCTCATCGATCAGCAAGTTATCACCCATCCCATGGCTAGCTGGCAACTTGCTCAGATAGGAAAAACTCTGTAAAGGACTTCTTCTGTCCAATAATCTATAGAGTATTTTACGCTCTAGGACTTCTCCTTAGCACTCTTGGACATGGCCATAATTTCAGTTCCAGTGCAATCCAATAAAATATTGAATCGCACTCGGACTAATGTTAGTCTTTGGGGCCATGCACATGTCCAATGGGCCATGCACATGTCCTATATTTCCCGTGGATACAGCGAATCGAGGAAAAAATTGCAGCATTCACGAGTTTGATATATTATTCAGATTGCACTCGGCCATGCAAGTTAGTGAATCCGTGGAAACATCAGACTGCATTTGGATGACATTGAGTGCAGTCCATTTTCCATAGACTGACAGATTGGAGAAGATGGAGACTTTTTTTCTCCATTTTCTCCTTATCTGAGATAACTGAATCACACTATGATCACACTCTGATCAGAGTTTAATCATTCTGTTATTTGGATGATTGGCTCAATTCTCTCTAATGAGAGAATACATTGTCGTCTGCACCTGCCCTTACTTTTATATTGTAAGTTAGACCTATATAAAGCTATTTTGGAGCTATAGAACGGCCATACACAATGAATAACTACTGTAGGTTGAATACTTGTTTGGCTAACTGCTATTCCTCCCAGGTACCCTATACACATGTATCAGTGGGTACAGATATTTGTATGGACACTTAAAGGGAACCTGTCAGCAGGATTGTGCTCAGTAAACTACAGTGTCATGTCGGCGCCAGTATACTGAATACAATGATACCTTAGTTGATGAAATCCGTCTTGTTGTTGTTGTTTAATCTTTATTTTCAGTTAATGATATGCTCGTGCTCCGGGGCGGCCTGTGGGGGTCTTCAAGTGGTGCTCTGGTTAGGTATTCATAATGCATCCTGCTGACAGGTCACTGATCCCTCACTGACCTGCCCCCTAGTTTGCATAATGAATATTATATATTTAAAAAAAAAATACCCTTCTGCAGGCAGGTAGCGGTGCCTGTGCTGCAATATGATCACATCTATAATGTGTATTTAATTATTCTTTTTGATGGTATCCATAAATTCCTAAAAAAAAAAATCAGTTTGAAAATGGCGTTGATCGCACTTGCACAGTAGCCTGACAGCAGAAGAGAATTTTTTTTTTTAATATATATAATATTCATTAGGCAAACTAGGTGGCAGGGATCAGAGACCTGTCATCAGTCTGCATTATGAATACCTAACCAGAGCACCACATGAAGACCCCCCCAGGCCGCCCCGCAGCACGAGCATATCATTAACTCAAAACTGAAAATAAAGATTAAACAACAACCACAAGACGGATTTCATCAACCAATGTATCACTGTAATCAGTATAACGGCGCTGACCTGACACTGTCTGTAGGTTACTGTGCACAATCCTGCTGACAGGTTCCCTTCAAGTAATCTAGTCAAAGCAATCATCTACTGGCATGCATGCATTGTTGTGTTCATTTCTTTTTTCCCTATCTGCTTTTCCCCATCCCCTTCCTTTTTTCTTAGCCAAGTTAGTTTCTATTTCTCTAAAGCATTTAAAGTATGAAAACAAAGAATGAGTCAAGTATTTCAAGACTCCATGACATATTGTGATGAAGACTCCTGAACTCTACTTTGAAAACTTGTCTGTATTATACACAAAGATAACTTAATATTGCAGATTTTAAAAAAACATAAACTATTCCATTTATAAAAAAGACTCAGTAATATTTCTCATTCTATTCCAACTTTATTGGACAAAGGAAAAGAAACACATAAATATTAGCCTGATCAGAGTGGTGCCTCATAGGGGTGTAGGTGAAAACTGCTAAGAGACAATTGCAAAAGCAAAACGTACAGTCCTTTGGCCCCAATGCAAAACTTGTGACAGGTTCCAACAATAGTATTTATGGTGTCGGTCTTTCTATATTGTAGAACGACCTTTGGGCGACTGAAGCTTCTATGCAAGGCTATTCAAAGTCCATATAGACCTTGTCATGCTGTCAGATAAGAAGTGTATGCCGCGCATAGATAATTATCTGTGAGCTACACAGCCTGAAGCCC
The DNA here is from genome assembly GCF_039654945.1 of Dendrobates tinctorius. Classification (NCBI taxonomy): domain Eukaryota; kingdom Metazoa; phylum Chordata; class Amphibia; order Anura; family Dendrobatidae; genus Dendrobates; species Dendrobates tinctorius. The sequence continues at coordinate 18,420,947 of NW_027361917.1, forward strand.
GCTCATTCATAAAACATTAAACACTGATACATTGCACGTAACAGAGGGTTGAGCTGCTAATGATGTATTCTCTTAGAGATTTGATACAGTTGTGTCCATTACATAACATTTCTCATACAATTACTGGAGCAGAAAATTTTGGAATTGGATAGAAATTGAAGCATAACTGCATCTAAATGGGCAGCAGTATCTAGTACTACTGGTAATCCCATTTAGTGGTTGGACCCCCACCAATCTAGCATTGATTGGGCCCTTGAGAACTCCTTAAAGGGAACCAGTTTCACGATCATGCTGCCCAAACCACATGCAGCATTACTCAAATGCACAATTGCAATATGTTTCTCGGAAACGCTCCAGCATTTCTTAGAAAATCCAGCCAAGGAACTTAGCCAGAGACAAGACGAGTCTGGTGCCATTCCGCTGGCTTCTCTCCACACCTCTCCAAGTGATTGATAGGTCTCTCTCATAGCAAAAGACCTGCCAATCACCTGGAGCAGCACTTGGAAAAGCTGGCCAATAGCAATCATGCGGCCAGGCTCTGAGTCATGCTGCTTGTGGTTTGGACAACATGGATGAGCTGACATTTGGGGTCTATTCATAGATCTACACCTTACTATTCTTTCAGGCCCCCCATTGCAGCTGTCCTTCATTCTCACAGATGATTGCAGAATTGGGAAAACCCCACTGTTAAGATCTCGATGCAAAAATAATTTTAAGACGATTAGAAACTTCCCTTCCAAGATATGATCTAGGGACAATCGACCTTCACAAAATTGCTGAAAGACAATCCGAAATATTGGTCAAAGGTTTCTAACTGATTATTGATTCTGGAGCTGAGCATCTGCTTATTGATTTCTACTGTAAGACAAACACAACTATCAGGTCAATGGTTTTCTCCTGCAATGAGAATTCTTGATTGTTAAATCACTGTTTTTAAGTGAAACACAATGAAAAAGCTTAAAAAGTGCAATATTCTTCAAAGATGTAACATGATTTGTAGCATAGATCAGACAAATGTACTTAATAGGCTTTCTGAAACATGAGAAACGCAGTGCTCGGGGAGTTAAAATGACACTGCATGCTGAAAGTACTTATGCAAGATGGAGCTATCTCTTTTAGAACTTTTCTACATTCGTTATTAACCCCTTTTACGACATGCGTCGTACATGTACGGCACATGTCGCGGCCCTCCCTTTGATGTGAGCTCCGGCGCTGAGCTCACATCTTTCCCAGCACATGTGAGCTGTTTTGAACTGCTGACATGTGCCTCTAACAGCAGCAGGTGGAATCACCATCCACCTGCGGCTGTTGACTAGTTAAATGCCACTGTCAATCTCTGACAGTGGCATTTAATGTGATCGTGCAGGAAACGTGTCACTGATCCTGCCTATTGGTAACAGGGTGATATGATTGCGAGTCAGCAGGACAACCAGAGGTCTCCAGCAGACATCTATGGCAGCCATAGCCAGATTGCTATGAGCGCCCCCCGGTGGACAGAGCTCATAGCAAGTGAGCATTTCTGCTACACACAGGCGATGTGATCATGTGTGTGTAGCAGAGGCAATCGGTCAACTGCAGCTTCTAGTCTCCCATGGTGACTATTGAAGCATGTAAAAAATAAAAAAAAGTTTTTGAAAATATTAAAAAAGTAAAAAAATATAAAAGTTCAAATGACCCCCCATTTGCCCCATTCAAAATAAAACAATAAAAAAAATCAAATATACACATATTTGGTATTGCCGCATTCAGAATCGCCCGATTTATCAAGCTATAAAAAGAATTAATCTGATCGGTAAATGGCATAGTGAAAAAAAAACTCAAAATACCCGAAATATGTTTTTTTGGTGACTGCAACATTGCAAAAGATCATATCTGCACCAAAATGGTATAACGAAAAACATCAGCTTGTCACGCAAAAAATAGACTCTCACCCAACCCGAAAAATGGAGACACTATGGTCTCGGAAAATTACGCTTTTTTTTAATTTTTTTTTACAAACTTTGGATTTTTTTTCACCATTTAAATAAAAAAAAACAATTTATACATGTTTGGGATCTATGAACTCATGATGACCTGGAGAAATTTGCCCTTTTTTTGCAATTTCACCGCACTTGGAATTTTTTTTCCTGTTTTACAGTACACGATATGGTAAAACCAATGGTGTCGTTCAAAAGTACAACTCGTCCCGCATAAAACAATCCCTCACATGGTCATATTGACGGAAAAATAAAAAGTTATGGCTCTGGGAAGAAGGAGAGCAAAAAACGAAAAATGGCTGCGGAGTGAAGGGGTTAAATCTTTTTTTTTTTTCAAATCTGGAGCATATCAATCCTTTCAGTGTTTTTGCAGCATTTTTACCCATTCAAATGTAAAAACGCACAAAAAATACACATAAAACCACATCAAATATGGGTCAAAAATGCACGTAGTCTCCACAGCCTTTTTTGCTTCTAACATTGATGCAGAAAAACCTACTGCAAATACTCAATGCAGAAATTATGATGTGCCATAGCGGTGCTTAGGAATTGAAAATAATGATTTATTCACTTGGGGACAAATTATGAAAATATTTTTGATCCAGCTTCCATTTAAATACATTGGGGGATCTAATATGATGTGTATGAGGTTCATTCTGGTAAATAACTCGTCATTGTCCGAGTGTATTTTATGACATGGCATATCATGAACACAAACATATCCGTGTATTGGCCATGTTAATTAGTAAGCTGGAGCTAAAACAGAGTCTTTGTTAAACCACTTGACAAATATACATTGAGGATAGTGGGAATAAAGTCTTATGGACGTTTCCTCTACAGTATGAAGCATTCATCTCTCACTCCGTATCCTTCCTCTATAGTTCTACTCCAGGGCTCTGCAGCTTGTCTGTTTCATCCTACATCGCTACAGCCTAGCATGTTGCCACAGTCCTGATCAGCAAGTCTCTCTGCCTGCCCAGTGGTTCCGTGTCCTATTTCTTCCACTACTGACACCTTGGATCTACTGCTCGCAACCCCTACTAGTCCCAGGAACTCGGTCCTGGTTACGACTGTTTCTTTCGATGTTTAGTAAGCTCCGGGTTTTGTGACACGGCTTCCTATCTTTGCATGCCTCCTCAGGAAGTCCACTTTGATTGATCAGTTTTGGATCTTGCTGTGGATCACCCCAATGGCGGCACTGCCTACTTCACTCACCAAACCCTATCTAGCTATGCACAGGAAGCAGTCACTTGCCCTAACACTTAGCCCCCCACCCCATGGGCAGGTCCCAAACATTAACACCATCCTTACCCTAATGTCACTTTTGTAACTACAGTCACTATCTTATACTGCCAACCTTATGTGCTAAACCCTAAACTATGTCTTACACTATACATTACCAACATTACTACATTACACAGGAACATATCACATGACACACTATATGCAAAAGACACATGACACATTACACACAACGAGATTGGTGTCTTCAGGGATAGGAATGTGACAGTCTAGTTGTCACCTTTTAAATAGAGGGGAAAATATGTATTTGATACACTGACTATTTTGCACACACTGCAGCAGGGATTTTGGCCCACTCCTCCATACAGATCTTCTCAAGATTTTTCAAGTTTCTGGGCTGTCACTGGGCAGCATTGAATTTCAGCTCTCTTCAAAGATTTTCTATTGGGTTCAGGTAAGGAGACTGGCTGCACCACTCGAGGATCTTAAAATACTTCTTACAGAGACACTCCTTAGTTGCCCTGGCTGTGTGTTTCAGTCATTGTCATGCTGGAAGATGCAGCCATGACCCATCTTCAATGTTCTTACTGAGGGAAGGAGGATGTTAGCCAGAATCTCATGATCCGTGACCGCATCCATCCTCGCTTCAATATGGTGCAGTCATAATGTCCCCTTTGCAGAAAAGTACCAACAAAGTATGATGTTTCTCCCTCCGTGCTTCATGGTTGGGACAGTGTTCTTGGATTTGTACTCATCCTTCTTATTCCTCCAAACATAGCAAGTGAAGTCGTCTGATCACATGACCTTCTCTCATGCCTCCTCTGTAGAATTGAGCGACTTTGGTTGGATTGGGCTTCATGAAACAAAATTTGTTTCAGATGAAACTGGTCCGACTAGGGCAAAAAAAAGTCGGAGTTTCGTGCGAAACCCGACCCCAATGCAAGTCAATGGGGAATAAAAGTCGGCATTGAGTGGATGAATGTCATCCGCTCAATGCCGACTTTTATTTCCCATTGACTTGCATTGGGGTCGGGTTTCGGCCGAAACTCCGACTTTTTTGTCCTAGTCGGACCAGTTTCATCTGAAACAAATTTTGTTTGTTTCATGAAACCCGATCCGACCAAAGTCGCTCAAATCTACTCTGTATTATCCAGATGGTCTTTGGAAACCTTCAAATGGGCCTGGACATATGCTAGAATGAACAAGGGGACACTTGCGAGCCCTGCAGGATTTTAATCCATGACGACGTAGTGTGTTAATAGCGATAATGTTTGACACTGTGGTCCCAGCTCTCTTCAGGTCATTGACCGGGTCCTCTTGTGTCATTATGGGCTGATTTCTGACCTTTTCAGAATCATCCTTACCCCATGAGGTGAGATCTCGCATGGAGCCCTAGAACGAAGAAGATTAACAGTCATCTTGTGTTTCTTACATTTTCTAATAATTGTACTAACAGTTGTTGCCTTCTCAATAAGCTGCTTGCCTATTGTCCTGTAGCCCATTCCAGCCTTGTGCAACTTTACAATTTTGTCACTGGTGTCTCTAAACAGCTTTTTGGTCTTGGCCATGGTGGAGAGGTTGGAGTGTGATTGATTGAGTATGTGGACAGGTGTCTTTTATAAAGGTAACAAGTTTTAACAGGTGAAATTAATGAGTGCTGGTCTGTGAGAGCCAGAATTCTTGTTGGCTGGTAGGTGATCAAATACTTATTTCTTGCAATAAAATGCAATTTAATTATAAAAATTATACAATGTGATTTTCTGTTTTTTTTATTTTCAGATACTGTCTCTCACCGTTGAAGTGTACCTATGATAAAAATTACAGAATTACAGCCCTCTCCCTTTTTTTGTAGATGGGAAATCACATTGTATTAATTATAAAAATTATACAATGTGATTTTCTGTTTTTTTTATTTTTAGATACTGTCTCTCACCGTTGAAGTGTACCTATGATAAAAATTACAGCCCTCTCCTTTTTTTTGTAGATGGGAAAACTTGCAAAATTGGCAGCATATCAAATACTTATTTTCCCCACTGTATATAAAGTTCCACTGTTGTACCCATAGAATTGCATGTGGCCATGTAAAGCATGGAAAGCCTCTCCAGTCTCACCCATTGATATATGCTCATAAAAATATGCAAAATATTGCTGACAAGTTGTATTTAAATAAGTATGAGATGTGAATATGTTTAATTTGTATATTTAAATTGTGTTTTGCTATTTATTATAAATATTCTTTTGTACTTTAAGTAATGGGCACAGAGGTTTCCAGGCAGCATGTCCCATACAGCAGCTCTCGGAAGAATAGGTCCCTATGTAATTGGAGATTGCTGAAGAGGACCTCTAATGAGGACGTTTTAAGTAATTTTAAGCATACACTATATCAGGGGTAGCTTTGGCAGTCTGAGAGTTCATTGTGAGCCTCTAGTGTTATAGGGTCCAAAATGGCCATGTGAGGGCTTGTTTTTGCTGGAAGAGCTGTACTTTTGAACGACATGATTGGTTTTAACAAATCGCGTACTAGAAAACTGGAAAAAAATTGCAAAAAAAAGTGCAAGCCCACACTTGTTTTTTGTTTGGATTTTTTACTAGGTTCACTAAATGCTAAAACTGACCTGCCATTATGATTCTTCAGGTCATTACGAGTTCATAGACACCAAACATGTCTAGGTTCTTTTCTATTTAACTGGTGGAAAAAAAAAAATCAAAACGTTGTTAAAAAAAGGAAGGCACCATTTGCCGAGATCCGTAGCGTCACCATTTTTTGTGATTTGGGGTTGGGTGAGGGCTTATTTTTTGCGCACAGAGCTGACATTTCTATCTATACCATTTTGGTGTACATATGATCTTTTGATCGCCCGTTATTGAATTTTACTGCAATGTAGTGGCGACCAAAAATATGTAATTCTGGCGTTTTTAATTTTTTCTCGTTAAACAATCAGATTAATTTTTTTTTACATTGATAGATAGGGTGATTCTGAACACGGCGATACCAAATATGTGTATATTTGATTTTTTTATTGTTTTATTTTGAATGGGGCGAATAGGGGGTGATTTGAACTTTTATATTTTTTAAATATTTTTAAAAACTCTTTTTTTTTACTTTTTGCATGCTTCAATAGTCTCCATGGAAGACTAGAAGCTGCAGTTGTCCGATCAGATCTGCGACATACAGGTGAAGATCAGATCTCCCGTATGTAGCAGCAATGCTCACTTGCTATGAGCGCCGGGTTTACCAATGGGTGGGATTTCCGGTGCACTTGCCGGAAGCGCGAGTTAAATGCCGCTGTCAGAGATTGACAGCAGCATTTAACGTGTTAACAGCCGTGGGTGGATCTCGATTCCACCAGCGGCCGTTAGAGGCACATGTCAGCTGTTCAAAACAGCTGATATGTGCTGGGAAAGATGTGGGCTCAGCGCTGGAGCCCACATCAAAGGGAGGCATTCCGACATGGGCGTACTATTACACCCAATGTCGGAAAGGGGTTAATAAGCAGAAATAAAAAAAGGAAAGCAACCAGACACATTTGTTATCACTGATCTTACAATGAAGCAAATATTCTGATGGATAAAAATCCAATTCGCCCTGCTTCTGAAGATGAAAATGAAATGGAGGAGTTTTCCCTTCTAATGAAGGCTGAGCCATAAGACTGATTGATGTCTATCCCTGCAGGAACTTCACCCCAGTCCCATTCATGTGAAAAAGTTGTAGTTTATGCACACACTCCAAACAGTTGTATCAACCAGTTCTTTTGTTTCTTCATTCTGAGATCATTGGAGTTTAGAAGCACCACTCCAGTGATTTATTTTTGATTGTTTCAGCACTGGAGTGGTGCCACTAATGTAAGGTCCCTGCCCCAGTATTATACTTACCAGACATCATCGTCAGCTGTACCCTGCTCCCCTCTGGCCCTGAACTGCCATCTTCTGACTGCAACTTCTGACTGATCGGAAGTCAGAGGTAACGGCCATAAGTTCTCAATGTAAGTCTTTGCGATCCTACTTCTGACTTACATAGACTTACTTTGAGTAGTGACTTCTGATCTGCCCAGCAAACACTGGAGCAATCTGGCAGGTCACAAACTGCAGAATCCTGACCAGAGACGTGCTGATAAAAGATGAAGATGGACGTGGGTATGTATAATACTAGGGGGGGGGGAACTTACCGCAGATTAGTGGCACCACTCCAGCGCTGTAATAAAAAAAACGCTGGAGTGGTGCTTTTAGCATCCAGATCACATAATCATATATCATGCTTGTGATATACCATCACTACCAAACATGTTTAATATAGCTGATGTACAATATAAATAAGCCATTAAATATTTATTTACTTTTTAACGGCCTTCAGCTTGGTCTCGAGCTATGGCGACTTGACGGATGAACTGTAGTGAAATTGATCTTGTGCTAGCCTAGCTGGTCCACCATGGTTTTCTCCGCTGATATCATGATAATGTCAAGACTTCGGGTTGCTGCTGTTCCTCTATCTTGTTCCTTCTGTTCTTCTGAGCTTGATGTCCTTCTCCAGTGATTGCTCTCTACGTATAATGTTTATAAACAAGGCAAATCGTAGCTTGGTCATCTGTTTGTCAGGAACACCACACTGCACTGGCTCACTGAGCCAGTGCGCGTGTCCTGAGTAGAACAAGCTATGCTCAAAGATACCTGTGGAGCGGGGCGGCAGCAGTGGAGATGTGTGCTTCAGGTAAGCAGGATCTAAAGCACGTGACTGCTGGGGGAGTGTCTGGGGGCAAGACAATCCCCAGCATTCTGGAGACTGGTGCTTGGGCTAGAGATGCCCAGAGACTAGTCAGGCAGGAGCGGGTCTAACCAGGAGATGGCACGGTACAGGAGGGGCAAGACAGGGACGTAGACATTCACAAAGCAGAGTCTGGAAACCAGAGATAGCAGCACGGTACAGGTAGGAGCAGAAGAACGGTAGGTCAGGGACCGGCAAAGGTCATAACAGAGAGGCAAAACAAGTACAGAGGCAGGCAGCAATGTCAGAAACTGGAACGGAACAGGTCATACAAGAGCAAACATACACAGGCAGACAGTATCCACAGATACACAGGGGTCAGGAACTAAGCCGAAGTCAAAAGTATCACTGACATATCCCAAATGAGTCCATTTAAAGCCCTCCCAGAACCAGAGAGAGGCCAAAAGCATTAACCCCTGCAGCACTAAACCAGAATTCACATACAGACCAAGACACTGTTAAATATTATGTTTTGCTATTTATATATAATTATTAATAGAAATCCACTAAAAGTGGATAATGTCAATGCTAAACATAATATGTTGCACTTTATGCTAATCATTGAAATAAAAAATGGAAATAAAAATACTTAATGTTTTCTATTTATATAACAGATTCCATACTTCCATTCTTCTCTGCAAGGATCACAAATAGTTAATGGTAATGGCAGTTTTAAAAAAAAAAAGTAATAAGTTACTTCATATTCCAAAATATATATTGCCAGCACCAAATACTGTCCTTCAATCGAATGACTATTTTTGACAGGTTTTTATAGCCTCCAATGCTTTCAGGAAAATGAATTCAGCCCCTTCCTGACCTGAGCAGCAGGGGACATTTCACTGGATGACTTTAGAGCTCTCATTTGGGCTGTGACATATTCAGACTGACATTAAAAACTGTTCTGTTGGCCATTTCTGCATGCATAAAGTGTTCCCAACATTATGTTCGTGTTTTCTCTCATGTTCCAACGAGCAGAAAAAATATTAATAAAAAGACTTGTCTCCAGCTTTATATAGGAGGAAGGTTTATTTTCTTATATTAAACACCCATAATAGGACATCACTAGTATTGACAACCTCAACTGATCACATCAGCTTTTTTTAAAACCACAATATCCATTGATAATTATGGGCCATCAGAAGCCCAAGAGGCAGGGGGTTTCAATAGTAAGACTGCAACTTGATTCTACAACGCAGCATGACCCTCACCAACCAATCACATATATTAGCAGCATTCCTTCAATGGTTTTAGTGAGATGACCCCTGTTATTTAACCAATATTTAATAATGGCAACCATAATGAAGGCTTAACCACCTGTCTTCTATATCGTACCCAGGCAAAACAAGTGTAAGACAGTTGTGAGAGTTTTGTATTAACCCATACAAAAAAGCTTCTGGGTCAAGCTGACCCCTTTGTGAGGTATAAGGCTAAGTGCACACGTACCGGAACTCTCGCGGAAATTACCGCGAGAATTCCGGAATTCCAGTCCGCGGGAAAATCGCATTTTAAATTCCCGCGGAAAAACTAGCATTTTGCAAACGTATTTAGCTTGCAAAATGCTAGCGTTTTCCAAGCGATCTGTAGCATCGCTTGGAGAACTGATTGACAGGTTGGTCACACTCGTCAAACACAGTGTTTGACGAGTGTGACCAACTTTTTACTACTGAGGCCGCCTATGCAGCATCAGTAGTAAAAGATAGAATGTAAAAAAAAAATAAAAAATGGTGTTATTCTCACCCTCCGACGTCCCGCGCATCCGTTCCCAGTAATCCTTTGCGAAAATGCCCGCGATGACGTCAGTTCTCGCGGGATCGCGACGTCTCGCGGTAATTCGCGATGACGTCGCGCGAATGACCGCGAGACTTCGCGATCCCGCGAGAAGGGACGTCATCGCGATCATTTTCGCAAAGGCTTACTTGGACCGGGAGCGTGGAGAGAGGCGGAAAGGCTGCGCGGGACGCTGGAGGGTGAGAATAACAATATTTTTTATTTTTAAATTCTATTTTTTACAGGGATATGGTACCCAAAGCCCAGAGGACAGTCTCCTCTCCTCCGGACCGTGGGTACCATCCGCAATTGTTCTGCTTACTTTCCGCATGGTGGGCACAGCCACATGCGGGAAGTAAGCGGAACAATGCATTCCTATGGGTGCGGGATCGCCGTGATTCCGCAAATTAATGAGCATGCTGCGGTTTTTACCGCGAAGCGATTCCGCCGCGGTAAAAACCGCAGCATTAGCACAGCATTGCGGAATCCCATAGGAATGCATGGGATGCTTATTTTTCGCATTTTCGCGGCAAAATCGTGCGGTTAAAACCGCCGCGGAAACGCGAAAAAAACGCCACGTGTGAACTCAGCCTAAAGGTAGGCCATGATTAAGATTGTTTTCTTGAAACACGTTGGCTTTTCATGAATATACTGATATTTGTTCTTTCTGGTAGCTTCTACTGGATGCTTTATTCCAGCAAGTGTAGCAACAGGTAGGACTTTCTGTTTGTTGTAAAAGAGATGCTACTTGTAAAGGTCAGTGGTAAAAGGAAACAGAGGAGACCTAAGCCTCCTTGGTTGGACACCATCACGGATGACACAGGAATGAACATCAAGAAATTGAAAGAAGTCATGGAAATTAGGGAACCATGGTGAAGAATGGCATGTAAAGTGTCCAAGGGTTGGACATGGCTGAACAGATAGACCAACATAACAGATATCCTCTGTTACTGACTCCTTTGTGCTGCCTGGTATCACCACACCTCTCCAATATTATTATCTGTCCACCATTGGGCTCTTACAGTGGGTATGGAAAGAATCAGACCCCTTTACATTTTTCACTCTTTGTTTCTTTGCAGCCATTTGGTAAATTAAAAAAAAGTTCATTTTTTTTCATTAATGTACACTCTGCACCCCATCTTGACTGAAAAAAAACAGAAATGTAGAAGAAAAAATTTCAGTCAAGATGCGGTGCAGAGTGTACATTCATGAGAAAAAAAATGAACTTTTAAAGGGGTCTGAATACTTTCTGTACCCACTGCATATATTACAAAACATGAAAAGATCAGGGCTTACCACTTTTGTTATTCTGTTGACTGATGATACTGAAAGAAACCGGTCTCAGGATATGGGAATGTTGTTTCAAGTTTCAGACCATCAACTGGATTAATTAAAAAGTAGAGAGAATTGCACGTCCTGATTCCTTGGATAAAAAGATCCAAATGACATTCACTATGACTAAGCGCAGCTACAAGCAGCTAGAAACACGTCAGATGTTTTCTATGGAGTACACGCAATAATACAGTATACTTTTTTTTTCAATCAAGATGGAATAAAATGTTGATGTTGCTATACAAGAAGTTGGGACGAGCCGTTTTCTCTACCGTTTTCATTGTGTAGTATAAAAGCATATCTCTCCGTGACGCATTTCTGCTAATATTTTTCTTTTCTTTCTATTTTGCATCTAAGGCCAATTCTATTGTAGCCAATCTGTATGATATTAGAGCAGGGCAGCTGCCCAATGATACCATGGAGGTCAGAGCGTTACTACACCTTATGATTGTCAACGCTTTACTTGGACACCCGGGCTTAGTGACTGGTTGTAAATTATTAATACATGTCACCATGATTTGATTTAGGTAAATTTTTAACACTTGAGCACTTGAGGAAGACCCCTTAGTGGGTCAATAGGAGATGTGTTACTATTTATCAGTGCAAATAAAGAATTTCTGACAAGTGGATGCTGGAGTTCGTCGTTGTCTTGAAGACTAGAGGAAATAGTGATCATGCCATCATCTATAGAACAACATAGTTTCTGCACTCAATAATCCCAACCATAGAATTATTCATATACTTTCCAATTGATCATAAATATGTCATATTAATTCATTGAATTCGGGGATTGTTGGCCGGGCGTTGCAATATAGATGGATATTATTACCCCACTCCTAAATTCAGATTTTATTAAAGTTGGGAGTCAGTAGTTAAATTACCAATGACACTGTAACTATATTGCCTTACTATATTGCCTTGAAGATGAAGATGCATTTGGGTCGCCCTCCAAGGGCTGTGGGGTACTCGGTACCGGGCCGGTGCCAGTGGGATGTGTCACAGCAGCGGTGACCCAGTCCGTGGCCCTGGGCGCCCAATGTAAAAAAGGGAGATTGAATGGTGGAATGTAGTTATTGGAATAGTTTGTGACACCACCTGTGGTGTTCGGCAAGTGAGATATTAGGCCAACGCTGCATGCAGATCCTCTGGGGCTGGTGGTGTGTTGCAGCCAAGATGGTGAAGCTCCCCACAGGTGGAGCTGTAGCCCCAGGGCAGTGTAGATGTCGGGGTAGAGGAGAGGCGCAGGCGGTGTAGGAGCTGGTACCCAGATGAAGCGGTGCTCGGTGCGTTGGCTCAAGAACGAATGGAGGACACCAGGGCTTGTAGTTCCAAAGCTTTACTCACAGTCCGTAGTACACACAGGTGCCTGCCTCCGTGCTGTGTCCTCCGGGTCAGGGACTCAGTCAACCTCCAGGCCAGATGGAATGCTCCCTTCCAACACTCCGCCAACATGTGCCTTTCTGAACGTCTCCTCAAATATATATATTTAAGTGTGAAGTACTCCTAGTACTGAGTTACACTGGAGTGTCTCCTGAGAGATGTTCCCAAGAACTCTACTTGTACGGCAGACAGCTGTAGCCTGCTTCAGGGACTCCTTACTCCTGAGTCCCGGCTCACTATCAATGTTGCTGTTGTGCCCCCAAGTCTTAGATGGGAGTAGTGCATTTACAGCCCACTACTCCACCGGTGTCTGCTGTAGAACCATTAGTGTCCATACAACCTCGGGGACCGGGCCCCGGCCTTGCGCTTAGAACTTCTAGGCAGGGTTCTTCCTCTAACCCACGTCCTCTGTTCCCTTTTACTCCTACGTTCCGTACTAGTCTTTCCTTCTTATGGAAGATCAGGTTTCGGTTCAATGTCTTTCTCCTTCTTTCCTTTCCCGTGCCAGCAGACCCAGGTCACTGAGATTTGCTGCAGCACCTCCTTCCTCCATTCCTCTTCCAGGGATCTGCTTTCCTCACTTCTCTCTGAGTGTCTCTCTCCGACTGACTTTGAACTAACTAATTGAAATTCTAAACCTTCCCACTCTTTTATGTATTCTAACTCCACCCGCCTCCCAGCACGTTTAGTGTTCCAAGCAGGGAGCCACCAAAGGTGCTCTGTTACACTCCAAGCAGGGAGCCGCAATATGGCTTTGCTGAACTACTGTGTTGTGTGGGATGCAGGTGTTGGAGCGTGGTCAGGAGCCTCCAACTTACCTGGATGGTGGGGTACCACACCTCAGGAGGAGGTGCAGTACCTCTGTGGCGACTGAGCCTCAGGGGCACCACATACCCACCATTAAACACAGCACGTCCGCGGGCTGCAAGGCAAACAAAGTTGACAATACAGGAACATGCAAAATTTTGTAATGCTGAATAAACATGTCTTATACTAAACTTCCCAATGTGGGAGGCACGGTTTCTTGAACGTTGCAAACAGTTTTAACTAGCTATCTAAATTCAAAATTATGCTACCCAATTTAAAGTGCTATGGAAGCAACTCAATATCAATTCACATTTTCTAGCAACACATCTCTGTTCTGTTACTTTACACATTCTCTTACTTTCTTATATGATAACCGCTGGTGTCTGGTTCAACACCTGTAACTTCAATTCTTTATTCACATTCAAGGCATTTGTACTTCAAAATTTCTTTAGTATACCATCTACTAAATTTCTACATTTATAAAACATTCACTATAGTCCTTTCTCAACTATACCCTATAAAATCTGTCATTAAGCATTATCACTTTCTAGCTTTCTGTTTCAAAAAGATATTAACCAAATTATCAATAAGTGCAAATAATAGACACGGGTCCGGCCAACATGTCTGGAAATGTCCTTATGCTGAGGTAATTCTTCCTTCAAGAAGAGAGAGAGTCCTATGTAAAACCAAGAGAGAGCACCTAAAGAGGTGCAAACTATATACAATAACAGTTCTGGACCATTCAGCGTTCATGATCTCTGCAGTTCAAGTGTGAAGGTTGCCAATACAACTGGGCAACAACTGGAAAAAACAAAACTAAACCATGATGGTCAAAAATAGAAAACAAAAGGCACAACGGTGCAAATACCCTCCTGGGTAACAAGAGTTATTTCAAGAAGCATCTTGACTAATTGTTATCCCCTCCTGGGGTTTCTGGACTGGAACTGCTTCCAGGGGTGATACTCTGGGTGCCTTCGACTTGTTGCTGATTGCTTGCCAAAGGGCATTGGAGCTGTGGTAAAGGGAACCCATGATGCATATCAATGCCCATCAGCTGTTCCTCATCGATGGGTAGTTCTGGTACGAGGCCTGACTGGAGGGACCTGCGCGGCCGCGTCAGGTGCGGACGGGAGCTTCTCTTCCTCTGCTTCGACTCCCAGGGCCTTGTACAACTCCTCCGGTGGTACCGGCAGAGAGGGGACAGTGGATGCTGCCGGTGGTATGGCAGCGGCCGCAGGCTCCATAGAGTCTGCCTGGAAAGGTTCCGGTGGAGCAGCGGCGGGTACCAGTGGTGCGGGTACCGCAGTTGTAGGCCCTTCCTGGGAGCGCTGCAGCTTTAAAGTCCATAGCGCTTCTTGCCTCAGTTGCAGGCGGTGCGTCAGCTGGGCTACTTCATCCTCCAGCTGCTGGCGGTTCATCTCGGACACTGGGTTGGAGCCTTCAGCCATGGCGCAGGGGAGATTCAGCATAGCCTTCTTACGTTCCGCAGGCCTCCTCCCGTCTCCTTCCAAGATGGCGTTCTGGTGTTCTTCTTCCTGTCTCGGCTCGTTTCCTGCCACTGGCTTCCGCTCCTCCTTCTCGGGGCGGTGTCTTCTTCCAACTCCTCCATACCAAGCCAGTATACGAACCCCTCGGGGGGTGGGCCATGTCGCGGTTGCATAGTAATTCAGGCAGGGGAGGCCCAGGACTGGTCGCGGTCTTTTCTTAGGACCTCCCATGCTATCACGCCCTTCTTCACCGCGCCAGTGGCCATTTTTAGCGTTCATCTTACAGTCTATTAAATTGGGTCTTCTGCACATTCTCAAAAATTTTAAGTCTTAGGCACACAGAACCCGATGGCATCGGGTCTCGTCATCCTGTTCGTGACGCCAAAATTGGGTCGCCCTCCCAGGGCTGTGGGGTACTCGGTACCGGGCCGGTGTCAGCGGGATGTGTCACAGCAGCGGTGACCCGGTCCGTGGCCCTGGGCGTCCAATGTAATAAAGGGAGATTGAATGGTGGAATGTAGTTAATGGAATAGTTCGTGACGCCACCTGTGGTGTTCGGCAAGTGAGATATTAGGCCAACGCTGCATGCAGATCCTCTGGGGCTGGTGGTGTGTTGCAGCCAAGATGGTGAAGTTCCCCACAGATGGAGCTGTAGCCCCAGGACAGTGTAGATGTCGGGGTAGAGGAGAGGCACAGGCGGTGTAGGAGCTGGTACCCAGATGTAGCGGTGCTGGGTGCATTGGCACAAGAATGAATGGAGGACATCAGGGCTTGTAGTTCCAAAGCTTTACTCACAGTCCATAGTACACACAGGTGCCTGCCTCCGTGCTGTGTCCTCCGGGTCAGGGACTCAGTCAACCTCCAGGCCAGATGGAATGCTCCCTTCCAACACTCCGCCAACATGTGCCTTTCTGAACATCTCCTCTTATAGCGCCTTTAAGTGTGAAGTACTCCTAGTACTGAGTTACACTGGAGTGCCTCCTGACAGATGTTCCCAAGAACTCTACTTGTACGGCAGACAGCTGTAGCCTTCTTCGGGGACTCCTTACTCCTGAGTCCCGGCTCACTATCAATGTTGCAGTTGTGCCCCCAAGTCTTAGATGGGAGTAGTGCATTTACAGCCCACTACTCCACCGGTGTCTACTGTAGAACCATTAGTGTCCATACAACCTCTGGGACCGGGCCCCGGCCTTGCGCTTAGAACTTCTAGGCAGGGTTCTTCCTCTATTGTAGAAAAGAGAGAAAGCAGGATGGCACTCACCGTTCATGAAAATCAAATCACTTTATTTCACATACACAGGGCATCGGCATAGGCACAGGAGCAATGTGGTGGCAGACGGACAACAGCCGTTTCGCGCTCAGTGCGCTGCAACAGGTCCTATGCTCAGACTACAGGTAATGCGAATTAAAACACATTTATGGATAATAACTCCTCCCCTTCACCTGAGCGTGTCTTGTGACTCCTCTACCAATAAAACACTTTAATGAAAAACAAAAAAACACAAGAAGATAAAAAACATTTCCCTTTACAGCACTATATTGCAATTGGAAATTTACAGCCCACTACTCCACCAGTGTCTGCTATATAACCATTAGTGTCTATACAACCTCGGGGATCGGGCCCCGGTCTTGCGCTTAGAACTTCTAGGCAGGGTTCTTCCTCTAACCCACGTCCTCTGTTCCCTTTTACTCCTACGTTCCGTACTAGTCTTTCCTTCTTATGGAAGATCAGGTTCCGGTTCAATGTCTTTCTCCTTCTTTCCTTTCCCGTGCCAACAGACCCAGGTCACTGAGATCTGCTGCAGCACCTCCTTCCTCCATCCCTCTTCCAGGGATCTTTTTTCCTCACTCCTCTCTGAGTGTCTCTCTCCGACTGACTTCGAACTAACTAACTGAAATTCTAAACCTTCCCACTCTTTTATGTATTCTAACTCCACCCGCCTCCCAGCACATTTAGTGTTCCAAGCAGGGAGGCACCAAAGGTGCTCTGCTACTCTCTAAGCAAGGAGCCGCAATGTGGTTTGCTGAACTACCGTGTTGTGTGAGATGCAGGTATTGGAGCGTGGTCTGGAGCCTCCAACTTACCTGGATGGTGGGGTACCACACCTCAGGAAGAGGTGCAGTACCTCTGTGGCGACTGAGCCTCAGGGGCGCCACACATTTCTTCCAGCTAGTGATCACTGGAGGCCCCATTAGAAAGAAGCCTCTCCCCCTATTGATATACTCAGATAAGTGAAAATATAGATAAAAGTAGAATGTACAGCAATTGGTGAAAAACTAACACAAGTTTTAAGCATGAAAAACAAAGCTAAACATATATAAGGCCATAGTTTTGACTTCAAATGTATAAAAATTATGCTTGCTGTGACTATATAGCCCTTTTTAAGACCTCTTCTCTATGTTTGACGTGAAAGAATGATTTTACATATGTTAGTGGTTACCTTTAAGTTATAAAATTTTACTCTGCAAATTTCATTTCTTCATTCATTCGTAGGCCCTCTGCAGTTTGGAGCTTAAGTTTAAGATTTTTCTCTTGCACGAGTGTCGTTCCCAGTGATATAGGATGGATAGTGAGGTCTGGGTGTATCTATGCTAGAGCTGTCTTATCTAGCTTTTTCAGCTTCTATCCGCTTGTTTCCTCTTTTATATAGAATGTTTTCTCTGCTCTCCCTGAGACTGTACATGCTTTCTCCCTTATCCACTCTTGAGATTTGTGCACACTTCTCCCTCTTATTGTTGTCTGTAATACAAAGAGAGAGTAGGGGAGAAACAAAGAGAGCTGTCAAAACTGATCAGAAGCTCTGAAACATTTTTGCAAAAGCAGTGAGCTGGATAAAGGTGTTATGCCATATACACACATTCATGTGTCATGGTCTGAGTTTGGACCACAATTCATGGATTGCCTGTGGGTCTCGCGACTTGACAGCCTTGTATGTGGCAATGATGCAGTCAAGGTCAGGGCAGGAAACTCACAGTCAGCTCATACTCAGACTGTGACACTCGGAAGTGTGAATACGGCATAACAAACCCTCTATACTTCATGTAACATTGTGCAAAATTGCAACAAAATTTTGGGACAAGTTGTGCCATATAATAGTAAAATTTAATATTTGCCATTGCGAAAAATCTGACACATTTTAAATATTTAAATATACGTTTTCCAGAACTTAAAGTATGAGTAGATTTGCCAAATACAGTTTTTTTCATATAATAAATTGTGTCTCTGTACAGAGCCTGTGCTCATTGCCTCGCCATATACATGAGCCCTTATTCCATTGTTCTATATCTAGAATCTCATTTTTATTTTTTTTCATTTTTGGCAAGTGTTTTCCAAAATTCAATAAATGATGAGCCACATTGTTGTATATGTTTGTGCCATTTTAAATACAGAATTTAACACGTCCAATAAAACATGTCACTGTAATAGCAATTTTTACGATTGTGCCCATATGAGCACTGCTAGAACTTCTTGGATATTAACAGCGGCTCATATTTCCACAGTAACTGAGCTGGATTTATTTCATATATTTTGCTCATTCCAACTCTTTCCATTCTGTCTGAGAGCATACTAAAACAGACTATCTCATAATGGGGATAACCATTTTTTTCCTGTATTAAGTAATAGGTAAATTAGGGTCAAATGAGCGATTCATAAGGAGAAAAAGAACATAAGAAAGAATCGGGGAGGAAAGTCAAATAAATAGTACGCGGTAAATAGATGTCTCCGATGTCACCGTCTTTCAGAGATGAAGCTGGAGACCGCTAATAATCAGCGCGCTTGACATCCCCGACATGACATTGCTTTATACTGGGGCAGGATGGGAGGATGACACACCAATGTGGATATGAGCTGCTAGTTATTCTCTACTAGATCAGGAATTTGATATTGTATGTCAAACGGATAAGAGTGATCCTGAATATAATATTACACATGTGACAAATTATAATGTGTCATGTTACAAGTAAAAGGCCTGTGACACTGGGAGATGTGCTCTATAAGTCCCACAGAAAGTCCTACCCTACAGAGAACTTCTGAATATACTGGTTAGGGAATGACTCCTACCTGTTCCCAAGCATGGGCATCACCGCCACGGTTATTGCTATAGTACCCAGCAGCCAAGAGGCCAGTCTTCTCTCAGACATACTATGGATGATATTAAAATAAATGGGTGGAAACCGTGGATTGTTGTGTGTATCAGCTCTTTGTAGCTACTCTGAGCTCCAGGTTGTCCTGAATGAGACACTTACCACCAATGGTCCATTTACTGTAGATTGGCAAATTAAGGCCCATTAATGAAAGCCAGATGACTAGGCAAGTTGATTATTGATTGTTTATTTGTCTCTACTGGGAATAAATCAAAGTGAGATAACCAGCTCCCAAATTCTCTCTCTGAGGGGTATGCCAATATGTATGGAACCTAGCTATCGCCAATTGATGACTTGTCTAAATGTACCTTAGACCATGTCCCAAGTTCCAAGAAGTAAAAAACTAATTCCAATGTCTTCTCAGAAGAATTCAATGCATCCTTCTGTTTTCAAGGGGGCATTTAATTTATTCAGAAAACAGGGCAGGTTCAGGGGCAATCTATGAACAGATGAGAAACTGATCCTCCAATAATAAAGCAGATCTTATCTACTAATCCTTGACAATTCTTGACGGGCTCCAACTTAACACTGCACGAGCAGGGAGGGGTGCACAAGAAGATTAGCAGGTGGGTGGGCCAGCGGGTAGGTGAATGGGAGGTCGAATGGGGGAATGGGAAGTTGGAAAGATGAGTTGGCGGGCGGGCGTGCAGACCTCATCACTTTTGGGCTCTCAACTCCATATAATGTGCTGCAAGGACCCAGGAAGCGCCAGCAGCTTAAGAACAGAGGGCGGGCCGGCAGCATCTGACGTCACTGGCATCAAACGCGGATGGCCCCCTCTCCTGCGGCCATGCACTGTAAGTAGCTGTAGCTGTAAGTGACTGGGGCCTGGAGCTTAGTATAGCAAAGAAAATTAATGAATCTGGGCCCCAGCATGCCATGCAGATTTCCTGGTTGTTTATACAGTGGCTCAATTGTGCTGCGTCAGTGCAGACTGGGCAGTGTGTTTCACTGTGCCTGGGCCCCTCCTACTCTTTTCTTCTGCTCACTTGGCCCTATATGTAGCAAGGTGGCCCTGCTTGCGGGGTGGTCCCTTGTTTACCGCGAACAGACGTCACAGACACAAGACGGAGGCAGATTTCAGGTTCAACAGGTCCAAGTTTATTGGCCGTCCTCCTGACGACCTCAGCAATACACCGCAGCACTTCCACAGCTCTCCGTATTCAGGCCCGGGTAAACACACCTTTCTTTTGTCGTGGTAACGTTTCTCACGGTTCTGTCACTGGGGCCGCCCTAGGCCTTTCTACCGCCAGCACTTCACCAGTCAGAGGTCGTCGTCAATTTGGTACCCCCAGGGCCTCGTCTGTTCTGCGGTTCTTCGTGTCGGGGCCACCCCCCTGACTCTTTTTCTCCTCAGTCCCCTAGTTGAGCTCTCCACACTTTCCGTACACCTTCACTGAGTCCTCTCCTTCTGAGCTCCTCCCGGGACTGGAACTTTCTGGAACCCTCCTGTCCTATTTATAACCTTCCCGGTTCCCTGTAACCCCGCCCCCCATGACCAACGGTTTCTAGAGCCATAAGCTGCTGTCAAGTCCTGTACTCACACTCCCCCCTGCCATCTTGTGGTCAAACCTGGGTACTGCACCCATTCTACACTTTTCCTAGCTGTTTCCCTTCTGTCATTACTAACATCTGTCTAAAGTGCACAAACCGTCCCCTCTTCCTTCTGACAAGTCCGTTCGTCTGGTCACCTTCCCCGCACATACATAAGTAATGAAAGTAATGTCCTGTTTTCGGCATTGGTGACATCACCGTTGTTCAGACGCTCCGGCTCACGCTATGCTCTTTGTGTAAGCCAGACAGCTCTTTTACAATATAAGCGTATGGTGCCTGGCTCTGATGCTCCATAGGTTTACATGGTAAAAGTTACTTCTCAGTCATGCCGAACGTAGTGTAACCCGGAAAGTCTGCAGAGCAGTGACGTCACTCAGGAGAGAAGAAGAATGGCACTGCACACCGGAGAGAACAGCAGTAGGTGAGTATATTAATACAATCACACTGTATTGCATGCACATATACACATATTTCATTAAAAAAAAAGAGATAGGAGTGCTTCTTTACAGATCTAGCTGGGAACCATAAGGACAGACAAGACTAGCCCAGCCCCAGGCCGACATTTCTCAGTGCCGCTCTCTGTGACTGATGGGTCTTTTGATATGGGAGAGAACTGTCAATCACCTGCAGCAGTGCTGGAGAATCCGGCCGGTGGTGGAGTCAGGCTAGTATCATCTCCGGCTATGATCCCCGGAGATTTGTCAGCATCAATCAATAGTGACTACAGCAATGTTAGAATTATTCATCTCCCTGAATAGAATCTCTCATAAGAGCCAGCATTTGTACATCAGGACTTGTCTTAAGATCAGATGATTTAACTAATTAAAGGCTTTATTAGTTGCATCAGATTTGTGTGATATAAAACATATCAAACATCAGGACCGGTTAGGGGCTCGTTAACGGGGCAGAAAGATGGGCGGATTTCTCTTGCGAGGATCGCATTGCAATCCTCGCTCTGACGGTCGGCTCTCCTGACCTGAGCGTGACAGCTGCATAGACATATATCACACTGTCATGCTCAGGTCAGGAGAGGTGCGGGTCCAGTCCATGTAGTGCGAGACGATCCTCTCCTGTGTGATACTGCCATCTGCCTGTGCCCTTACTGTGGGGATTGACTAAATCTTAGAAATATGGCTTAAGGTGTATTTACATTGGCAAATTAAGACCAATAAGTGTCCCAAATATTCTGATTTCTGACCATATAAACAGGCCACCAATAACCCAATAAACGAGCGACACGTTTGTTCGTCAAGTAAGATGGTTACTAAGGTTGCTTACATATCATCCTTTTCAGCAGCAATTTGTCCACTGCAAACCGTAAAAGTGCTGTTAAGAAGAATGAGTCTGTGCACAGAACGGTCATATTACCGATTGTTCTGTGCACATGAGAAGTCTAGTTAGCTAGTCTAAATTACATTAAAGATTAGTCAGAGCATAATAAAAGAGACAAACAAAAATAACAACACGAGCGCAATAAACACTGTCAATAAAAGTCATAGTTATGAACTTCCAAAGACTTACATTTATAATAGCGAATTCCAGCTTACACAAAGGCCCCAGCGTGCGCCAACATGCCAGAATAGCCATCACGTGACCCAGAGAAGGAGCACAGCAGCGCTGGAAACCGAGGAAGATGCCTATCGGTGAGTATATTCTCTAACTTACACTACATGTACTGTACATGTGCACAGGTTTGACTAATAAACATTTTAATTTTAACATTTTAATGGGAGTGCTTTGTTAACTGTTTTGGAAAAATTGAAGATAAGTTATGATTATGGGCAGCACGGTGGCTCAGTGGTTAGCACTGCAGCCTTGCAGCGCTGGAGTCCTGGGTTCAAATCCCACCAAGGACAACATCTGCAATGAGTTTGTATGTTCTCCCCGTGTTTGCGTGGGTTTCCTCTGGGCACTCCGGTTTCCTCCCACACTCCAAAGACAGGAAGTTTAGATTGTGAGCCCCATCGGGGACAGTGATGATAATGTCTGTAAAGCGCTGAGAAATTAATGGCACTACATATGAGTAAAATAAATGATTAGTTGCTATGGGCAACAAAGCCACATTTACTCTTTGACTTTTTTGATAAATCTAATATAAAAAGCTCAAATGTGTGTATGTATGTGTGTGTGTATGTCTGGGATTGGCATCCGCACCGTCGCAGCTACAGCCACAAAATTTGGAACAGTCACACGTCTGGACCCCAAGAGCGTCCTGGGCTATGTTGTGAGGCGAAATTTTAACCCCGCGCTTTCCAATTCACCAGTTTTGCTCCTATCTACATACTGGGGAAACAGTATGTGCGCGTCAAGCCCTGCCCCTCATTATGATGTCACAATGGTTGCCATGACGACTCTGATGTCATCATAGGTTGCAAGCCCCGCCGCTCATTATGATGTCTTAATGGTTGACTATGGGATGGAGGATGTATGATGGGTATATGGGCACGGGACTATGGGATGGCTGATATGTAAGGGAAGCTAGAGAGAGAGACGGACCCTACACTACACATGGAGGGAAGATAGAGAGTGACAGACCCTACACAACATATGGTGGGAAGATAGAGAGTGACAGATCCTACACTACACATGGAAGGAAGATAGAGAGTGACAGACCCTACACTTCATATGGAGGGATGCTAGAGAGTGACAGCCCTACACTACATATGGAGGGAAGATAGAGCGTGACAGCCCTACACTACATATGGAGGGAAGATAGAGCATGACAGACCCTACACTACACATGGAGGAAAGATAGAGAGTGACAGACCCTACACAACATATGGAGGGAAGATAGAGAGTGACAGATCCTACACTACACATGGAAGGAAGATAGAGAGTGACAGACTCTACACAACACATGGAGGGAAGCTAGAGAGTGACAGACCCTACACTTCATATGGAGGGAAGATAGAGAGTGACAGACCCTACACTACACATGGAAGGAAGATAGAGAGTGACAGACCCTACACTACATATGGAGGGAAGATAGAGAGTGACAGATCCTACACTACACATGGAAGGAAGATAGAGAGTGACAGACTCTACACAACACATGGAGGGAAGCTAGAGAGTGACAGACCCTACACTTCATATGGAGGGATGCTAGAGAGTGACAGCCCTACACTACATATGGAGGGAAGATAGAGCGTGACAGACCCTACACTACACATGGAGGGAAGCTAGAGAGTGACAGACCCTACACTACACATGGAGGGAAGATAGTGACAGACTCTACACTACACATGGAGGGAAGATAGAGAGTGTCAGACTCTACACTTCATATGGAGGGATGCTAGAGAGTGACAGCCCTACACTACACATGGAAGGAAGATAGAGAGTGACAGACTCTACACAACACATGGAGGGATGCTAGAGAGTGACAGACCCTACACTTCATATGGAGGGATGCTAGAGAGTGACAGCCCTACACTACATATGGAGGGAAGATAGAGCGTGACAGACCCTACACTACACATGGATGGAAGCTAGAGAGTGACAGACCCTACACTACACATGGAGGGAAGATAGTGACAGACTCTACACTACACATGGAGGGAAGATAGAGAGTGACAGACTCTACACTTCATATGGAGGGATGCTAGAGAGTGACAGCCCTACACTACATATGGAGGGAAGATAGAGCATGACAGACCCTACACTACACATGGAGGGAAGCTAGAGAGTGACAGACCCTACACTACACATGGAGGGAAGATAGTGACAGACTCTACACCACTACACATGGATGGAAGATAGAGAGTGACAGATCCTACACTACACATGGAGGGAAGATAGAGAGTGACAGACCCTACACTACATATGGAGGGAAAATATAGAGTGACAGACCTTACACTACACATGGAAGGAAGATAGTGACAGACTCTACACTACATATGGAGGGAAGCTAGAGAGTGACAGCCCTACACTACACATGGAGGGAAGACGGTGACAGACCCTACACAACACATGGAGGGAAGCTAGAGAGTGACAGACCCTACACTACATATGGAGGGAAGATAGAGAGTGACAGACCCTACACTACACATGGAGGGACGATAGAGAGTGACAGACCCTACGCTACACATGGAGGGCATGCAGAGAGTGACAAACCCTGCATTGCACATGGAAGTCAGGTAGAGATTGTCAAAATCCAAACTAGGCTAAAGCGCACTTACTCTCATTTGGAAAAGTGTCAGACCTTGTACTCCACATGGAGGGCAGGCAGAGTGAAGGTCCTGGTACCATACATGTATTGAAGGTAGAGAGTGACTGACCCCATTCACTCTCACCTATCAGCACTCACTTGGATCCAGTCCCTTTGTTGTAAGGAGATGGACATACTGCCCATTTCCCCCTTGAAGAACATGTGTGTTGCTGTTTTTTATAATGTGAATTGTGATAAGCGTTAATAATGTTGGCGCTTGTCTTTTGCCCGACAGTAGGGAGAGTGGAAGTTAATAGTCGGGAGTAGGGCCCACTGTGCAGTAAAAGCATACTCATGATCTTACTAGTGAACAAAGCCGCATGACATGGGTGTCACTGACGTGAGTGGAGACTGGGGCAGTGGATAGTGTGATCCTTCTGAGTAGGACAGGAAGAATGTATGTGAAGATGTTGAAGATGCTCTATGTGTTAAAGGAAAGTGTTTGTAAAGTAATGAACCTGCTATCTACTCTACATGGTTCCCATCAAGTTGCTGTTTAGTAAAAGACTGTTTATTGTTGATTGATGGTCTCCCTGATTGAACTGTGCAGCACCTGGCCCTGGCCAGCCGAAGTCCCCGGCATCATGCGGACTGAAAGGGTGTAGCGCCCCCATAGCATAAGGGTACCGTTGCACCTAGCGATGCACCAGCGATCCCGACCAGCAATATGACGCGGTCAGGATCGCTGGTACATCGCTAGGTGGTCGCTAGTGAGCTGAAACAGGCAGATCTCACTAGCGACATCGCTGGGGACGGGGGTCGCTACTTACCTGTCAGACGCGGCGATCCTGACGTCCTCCCGCCCGGCTCCATGCGTTGCTCGTCGTCACAGCAGGAAGCCCAGCAGGAAGCGGCCGACGAGAAATGATCCAGGGGCTTCTCGCGTGATCAGCGATAACCAGCGGGGGAGCGGTCGGAGGTAAGTATCACATGCAGCGATATCGCTAGCAATATCGCTGTAACGTCACAAAACCGGTGACTTTACAGCGATAATGCTAGCGATATCGCAGTGTGTAACGGGGGCTTAAAACCACTTACTCAACCACCTTCATGTAATGTGAAGCCCCGTGCCACTGGTCTGCTCAGAAACAGGAGATGGTGACGCCATGGTTCCACCAGGTGCGGACCGCTCCAGCCTGTGATTGTCTGCAGTGGTCAGGTGACTTGAGCAGTGTGCCATTTGATTGTCTTATACAGATTCAGTTTTATTTTGCCCAAACCACCCCTTGCATCTTTTGTCGAGGTTTCGCTGTGTATGCCAGAGTTTCTTCTGTAATAAGAGCTGGGGGATGTGAGACCCTCTTCAGGTTTAGGGAATGTTCCTCTCACAGATGTGGAATGAGTTATGGCTCACAGTGGGTACAGGAGGCTGCTAGTTCTCTTCTTTTACAAAAACTGCTGAAATGTGAGGGGAACTGGAACTTGGAGTAATGGTGGAAGTGTGATCAATGGGGTGGGAGTGTCTGGATGGTGATAAGAGGGCTGGCTCCCAGCCATGATGCACTGCACAGCCCGAGTCCCTCACTCACAAAGCAGAGGAAATCGGAAAATATTCCCAAGCAGCGCAGACAGCTGGGGGGAAAGCAGCGCAGGGAGGGAGGCACAGGCGAGCAACTACTCCAGGAAAGTGAGGAGGAGGATGAGGAGAGCAGCAGCAGTGTGAGTGTGCGCCGTGGTGAGTGTGCGGCTGCCTCCTCCGCTGCGGGCTCTGCATGGCATTCTCTGCAAGGATTCGCTCTCTTCCCCTTCTGGTCAAGGCGGCTTCTTCCTGATCTGGACCTATTTAAAGGTGGATGTGAGGGCTGCTTGTCCTGGCACAGCTGTGGCACACACCCTGGGCTGCACACAAGGTATGCCATGCACGGCGTCTGCCTACCATCACTGGAGCAGGACGTGGGGTGTGTGTAGCAGTGGAGATGATGTTCCGGCTCTGCTGCCACTCAGCAGGAATCAGGCAGACTCATGCGATCAGGGCTTCTCGCCCGTCATTGTCCGCCCTGTGCCCGGACCTGGCACTCTCCCCATGCCCGGGACTGGAGGTGTGCGCTCCATTGATCCACCAGTGCTGCACGCTGCCGCAGCATTGGGAGCCCCGAACTTTCAGGCAATGCACAATGTGCTCAGGTCTTGGAAGTGTCCTCCAGCATTGTATCATCCACTATGGGATTATATAGGGCTCTATAGTATTATACGAGGTGATCTATACTGTGATCTGTAGTATTATGTAGGGATTTATGGTATGATGTAGGGATCTTTACTATTATATAGGGATCTATAGTATTATACAAGGTGATCTATCCACTCATCTGTAGTATTATATAGGGATCTACAGTATTATATAGGGATCTATGGTATTATATAGGGATCTGTAGCATTATATATATATATGTATATATATATATATATATATATAGTATTTTACAAGGTGATTTATATTGACACCTAGTGATCTATAGTATTATACAAGGTGATCTATGGTATATACACTGATTTATAGAATTATATAGTGATCTATAGTATTATACATTGGGATATATGGTATTTCATACAGTGATTTATAGTATTATGTAGTGGTTCTATAGTATAAGATGGTGATCTATGGTATTATATACAGTGATCTATAGTATTATACATTACTATGTAAATGCTATTATCCATTTCTGTATATTATTATATAGTGTTATATGTGTATATGTCTTATTCTCCATATCTGTATTCTATATGGTATTATATGTATGTGTTAATCTCCATATCTATTTGTTACTATACAGTGATACAGTATATAATATTTTACATGAGTGTGTTTGTTCTTCATGTCTATAGAACATTACACTGTATTATATGGTAGGAGCGTGTTATTCTCCAGATTCAGTCACCAGACTGTAGATTATACAGCATCTCGTGATATCTAGCATTTGATGGTCTTTTATCTGTATGTGACCTATTCTCCATATTCAACTTTAAGACTGTATTATATATATAATATATATACAATGAAAGTGTATGTTCAGTCTATCTGTCCATCCATCTAGCTGTATGTTAATCTCCGTTTTATAACTGGATACATACATATATATATACATACAGACACACATGTAGATCACATTCCCGTCCCCCTTTGTAGTTGCCCCCCAGCACCTGCAGCAGTTGGGCACTGACTGGCTGTGGCAGTAGGTGATGGGGCCCCTATATGCCACTTACTATTGTTGCCCTTTGTGTGTATATTTTGGGGGTCTTTGCTTATTGTCTACACCTGTATTCTCAGCATTCCAGGCTGCAGGCTAGGGTACCACATGTAGAGTGACTGGTGGTAGTCCCATGTTTGGGATGGAATAGTTAACCCCTGTCATGCCGGTTGCCCGCAGTGCGTTGCTGGCTGTCCCCACCCCCAGTGATGGAAGGCTTAGGTCCCCCTCCCTCCCACCATAGGTTGTGTGAGTTGGAGAGATGGATTTGTAGCTTTGATGCCTCAGTCGGAGGAGGTGAGGAGTGTGAGCTCCCTGGAGGGATAATGTGCATGTCTGCTCTGACTGGAGACCTGTCCCTGGTTCCTCTCGGCTTCCTCCCTCCCTGGCTCTCATGGTTGAGTCGGTCATTCCTAGGTGTGTAGTGTGGCAGGTGATGTGCCAGCGCTGCAGGAGACAGGCAGCAGCCATAGGATGAGCCGCCCCATGTAGGTGAGGACACTGGAGCCTCAGACCTTGTCACCTCCCCAGGAGGAGCAGATGACCCCTGAGCTCCCTCTGTGGAGGCCTCACTCCGGCCAGGTGTTGTGCTCTCAGTTTTCACCTTTATGTCTCCTCATTAGCATAATTCTTAACCTGTTGCTTGCCAAGGAGACCAGCAGCCCTCAGCAAGGAGTGGCAGGGGGCTCTAGGGTGGGCTTTCTCTTCATAGTCAGCCTTTGGCTCATTTTGATGTATGTGCACCATGATGATCTTCTGATTGAAAGGACAAAGCCAGCTTCCCATGAGGATGGCGACCTCAGTAGATGGAATATTTTCCGCTGTTGCTTAATGAGGTGAATGACAGTTCTTTATAATGAGCAGATATCGGCCATAAATTGGTGGCTGTAAAGTCTTCCAGTAGTCAGGTGCATGTGTGGGACCACCGGGCACCACAGCAGCAGACGGGGCTTCCCTGTATGGCTGCTCTACAGGACGCCATCCCCAGCAGGCGCTGCCTCACATCCTCGTTTCCCAGTGACTGAGGTGGAATTCATTCATTTCTGCATGTGTCACACGACAGATTTCTCCATCCCCTGGCACAGCTGTGGCTCACACACTGCTACCTGCCGCTCACTGCCCAGACCGCGCACTCGTCAGCCATGCTGCAACAACTGGATGGAGACATTCTTATAGCAGGTCGATAATTAATATTATGTCTTTACAGTAATTCACTGGTGATCACTGCTTACTGCGGAACCAACGTTTCTCCTGTTATTGCTCCCTGTATTGCACAGTAAAGGACTTGAGCAATGCAGCGCTTGCTGGCACCTGGCGAGGGGCAGAGAACCACCAGTGACATGGCGGAGCACACGTGGACTATGGACCAAGCCCTGACACTGCAGATTCCCACAGCATGGATCGACCTATCTATCTATCTATCTATCTATCTATCTATCTATCTGTCTATCAGTTATCTATCTATCTGTCTGTCTATCTTCTTTCTATCCTTCTATCTATATCTCTATCTATCTATCTATCTATCTATCCATCCTTCTATTATCTTTCTATTCTTCTATCTATCCTCTATATATATGTATCTATCTATTATCTATCTATCCTATCTGTCTATCTATTATGTTTATCTATCCTTCTATCTATCTCTCTATTATCTATCTATCCTCCTATCTATCCTTCTATCTATCTCTCTATTATCTATCTATCCTTCTATCTATCCTTCTATCTATCTATTTATCTATCTATCCATCTCTCCCATATCTTTCTATCCTTCTATCTATATCTCTGTCTATCTATTCTTCTATCTATCTATCTATCTATCTATCTATCTATCTATCTATCTATAGATATGTCTGTCTATCTGTATTTCTTTATATTTTCTTCCTATCTTAAGCAGATATAGATCACATTACCATCATAGGCAGTAACCAGTTGTCAGGTCTTGTACCCCGGCCCTGTGTCCTGGTGGGCAGGCATTACTAAACTACATGGGGACGTATACTGTGTCAGTGAACACAATCTGTGGCCAGTAACACGAGCTGATGCTGGTGACAGGAACTGAATTGCCATTGGCATCTCTGTCCATGCGCTCAGTACACGGAGTATACAGATGACAGCTATGCTGGGTGTCCAATGCTGGATGCGCTGCAGACTCCGCAGCGGCCATACATCCTGCCTACATCCCATTCTACACCATTTCTGTACTGGGCACAGTCATTGTCTCCCAGGGTCCGAATCCTCTCCGCTGACCCCAGCAGCACCAGGGTGACATTGTATCTATGGGGAACTGATTGCTGTGTCTGCTGGAGGATGGTAAAATAGGAAATGACCTTGTCTCTTTGGGTTTTGTAAAAGAAAAACGAAAGCGGGTTTGGCATCTGGGAGGCCCGAGCTCACAATATGTTCCTGCAATAAAAGGAGAAGTGAAATCAGCGCAGGAGCCGAGATTCAGTGTGTGAGCGGGATCATCTCCTTGTGATTGGGGGGAGACGCTCAGTTCTCGGTTTCCTAATGGATATTGCGGATATAATGCTGCTTAGTTTAGAAACCTTCTCAGAATATTGGAAGACTCGTGATCCAGGCCAAGGTTTCTTCACATTTGACATTTAAAGATGGCGTCTTGTTCTTGTAATCGTAGAATTATTTATAACCTGATAATTGCTCCGGGCAGGAGAGTCTGTGATTACAATAATTCCTACATGAATGGTACATACTATTGTACATAGATAACTTGGAGATTACATATGCATGATGTACCCTAACACTGCTAGTAATTACTCTCCACTAGGAGAAACCTTACCCCTTAGACCCCAGGCCAGAGCCTCTCCCCCAGCCAAATCAGTTCTCATACTTTGCACTGAGGAGGGGCCCTACCCCAAAACACTGTGTCTGCAAATTGAGATTCTGGTTTGGCTTTTATCCTAAGTCATATTGCAAGACTCGTTAAAGGGTCAACAGTGACTTGTAGGATCGCTGCTTCCAACAGGTGGCGCTATAGAGTTCAAGTCCTCTTTCTCTCTGAAGAGGCAATTTGCATAGTAATTAAAGGGACCATTTCACCATTAACATTAATCTGCTGGCAGCTTGTTGTAGAGTCGGCTGATCTGGGCAGATTGATTCATAGTTTTGTAGCAAAAGATTTATTATTACTTGTCACTTCTTGATTTAAAATTGCGGTTCTTTTTAGGACCACCCACAGGAGTGTGGAGTCCAGTGGGTGGTCCTAATCATTGATTGACAGCTGTAAATTTGACAATTATTGTCTGATACTGCCCACTGCACCCCTAGGCATAGATCGAGCATGGATTTAGATCAACGAGTTACACATTATAATGTTTCTTTTCTGACGAAGTCATATAACAATCCGCTCAGCTCCTCCACCTCTAGAACATAGCAGCCTACAGGCCTGTTTACACGGAACCAACTGGCGGCACGGTATGACGGACGATCGGTAAACTTTTACCTCTCTGCGCTCTTTTAAATGCCAGTTTACACAGGCAGAACAAAGGGAAGGATGCACAATGCACATTATCTGCCTTGGGTCTCTGCAGCGCGGATCCTGTGTACACAGGACTATGACTTTTATGCTGTGAAAAAAATCAAAACACCCAATGAAAGCATGACAAATCATTACGATCAGTGATCCATGTCTACAGCCCATAACACTGATATGTAGTCATCATCTGAAGTCTCTGTAAACTGTGACATAATGATAATTACAGTCAGGATAATCTGTATAAATTTCTTCAGATTAAAAAAAATCACGTATGCCTTCAATTTTTTCTTCACGGATAGGGCCCAATATTTAATTACTGGACGGTTGGAAACCCTAGTCCTACAATACAGTGATACTTTCAGCCCTGTGCGGGGCCTAAGGGGCAGTACGTTGCACAGGATAGGGTCTCGACCTTTCGGTTATTTGTATACTTATGTCATACACTACCTTCAATATATAATCTCTCCAATATCTGTCATCTCCAATGTATAGTAGCAACATTGCATAGTTCCTTCAATATATTATGCATCCAGTGCATAGTACCTGTAATGTAAGGTATATATACCTCCAATGTGTCGCAACTGCAATGTACAGAAAGAGGTTGCCCACTGCTTCTATATTGATGACCTTTCCTTAATGTCTGATCGGCTTGGGTTCGACACTCGGCACACCCACTGATCAGCCATCGGCCAGAAGTAGTCGCTTGCAGAGCTGGCTGTCTTCTGATAGTGGCCCCCACAGAGTACTGAACATCCGACTCCTATTGATTTGAATAGGAACTGGATGTGCAGTACCAGTCCCTGGCCACTACTAGTAAATGGAGCAGCTCGGCAAGTGAGTACTTCCGATAACTGCTGATTGGTGGGGGGTGCAGGATGTCGGCCTCCAGCCGATCAGACATTGATGACCTCTTCTAAAGATAGGTCATCAATGTAAAAGTAGTGGACAACCTTTTTAATATATTGTGCCTCCATATATTGTATTTCCAGGATACAGTATAGTAGATTTACAGAATTATTTATAAATACTTCATGCACAAATGAAAACCTACCCATATATATATACATAATATCAAAGATTATATGCATGATGCACACTGACACTTTCACCAATAAGGATAATCTGCAAGCATCTAGTGATAGTGCAAGAGAGATGAGCAGATGGAAATATAGTTTAGTGGGAAAAGATCCAATATAAAATGTAGCTTACTGATTGAAATCTCATATCTTTCTCCACCTAGGAGTCTACTGGGAGGTCCTGCTTAGTGGTTGCCACCTTTTGTCTGTATGGCCATTCATACAGGGAGGCTGTAGGTGATTGTGTGTATTTGCCCACTGCACTCTTAAAGGGAATCTGTCAGCAGGTTTTTGCTCTGTAATCTTAAAACGGCAGGAGATAGAGGCTGAGACACAGATTTCAGGGATGTGTCACTTGTCAAAGTGCATGCTGTTGTTTACTAACTGTGAAGGATTTGTCGCTAAGAGATTACATTGCTGGACTAGTCCTCCTCCTGTGATAAGCAGCTCACTGTCTATGGACTTTGTATACAGAGAGATTGGCATGGGCGGGGTTAACTTCCTCAGCTCTGCCGCATTGCCAAATTTAAAAGCGCTGATTGTGACAGAACAGCTGCACCCAGTAAAGTAAGTGATACATTGTTGGAATCAGGGTCTCTTATCCTACATCATGCTGCTCTCAGATGAGGTAGCAAATACCTGCTGACAGATTCCCTTTAAGCATAGAATGAGAACCTTCAATATATTGCACGTTCAGTGTATAGTTCCCCCCATTACATAGTACCTTCAATATACAGTATAGTATCTTCAATATGTCTTACCTCCAATATAGAGTACTTCAAAATATAGTACCTCAAATATACAGTATAGTACTGCCAGTATATAGTAGCTATTATATGGACCTTCACATTTCACCACAGGCTCTTTTATACTGTAACCATATAGTCAATAATATGGAGGTGGTCCCCCCTTTACAGCTCCACTCCTCTCAGAAGGCTTGCTTCAAGATTTTGGTGTGTGTCAGGAGCCATGCTCATCCATTCCTCCATAAAAACATTTCAGACAATGCTGTTGGAGGAGAGGGACGGTCTCGCAGCCTCCGCTCCGCTCACAGGTGGTCAATGAGGTTGAGGTCAGGACTCCTTATGCACTATGGGCCTCAGCACTTGGCGGCCCCCTCTCTGTAACTTTACGTGGTCTACACTTCGTCGGCTGAGTTGCGATGGTCCTGGTGATTGCGTTTTCTTTCACAGTTATCAACACCCTACAAATGTGTCTGACCTCTGCTGGCCAATATTAGTAATTACCTGCGTGCGTGCGTGCGTGGCATGTTCTGCCCTGCTAGTAACTAATTTGCAAAGCGGTCAAGTTAATGCATCCGTTCTCTGCTAGCAGTGATTTATCTGGGAGACTCGTGGGACTAGTTTTCTACATACTGCAAACACTAGGGGAGCTACTGCAGGGCGACCGAAAAGTAAGGAGTAAGGCTCAGACTCATTTCCATATTTTCAGCCCCAGTGCGTTTGGTTAGAACATCGCAGCTTGCCTGAGTTGGATTCGATTATTGGATGCCACGCAAGTCAATGAATCAGTGGAAAAAATCAGACTGCACTAGGATGGCATCTGAGTGCAGTTCAGTTTTTATGGACTGATAGAATGGAGAAGATGGAGACATTTTTTTCCATCTTCTCCTCATCCATAAAAATTTGATTAGCGTAATCAGACCAATTTTCTCGGATGAGAGAGAATACGGTTGTGTGACCTCAGCCTTACACTGGAAAGTAACCCTGGGCAGAATTTTGTAGGGGCAAGAGTTATGGTACCAACATGCTCCTCTGCCTCAATCGGTGTACTTAGAAGCAGAGCTAAGGTAGGAAATAGCGATGAGCGAGCGTGCTCGGATAAGGTGTAATCCATGCTCGGGTGCTAACCGAGGAAAAACAAGGGAGGGGGCGCAGACATAGGGCTTCACCTGGTATAAATCAATGAAAATGAAAAAAGTACTCTGAAGTACTCACCCTTTTTGGGTTGTGTTAAGACACAACCACTCACAACATTTTTTGCAGTTGTATAGCTGCTGCAGAGCTCGTGCAGGTGGAAACATCCACTAAGAATCACAAGTTGAGGATCAAGAAAAGCACTTCTGAGCAACCGCGCTGCTACAGAGTCTGTACTTAACCTGAAGAAGAGGTGCAGTTTGTGTCCTCGAAACGTGTAGTTTTTGTAGTACATTTAATAAAGAATTTGAAATATTTATATGGATTTCTGAAGAATTCGTGTCACTGTAGCAGCGCGGTTGCTCAGAAGTGCTTTTCTTGATCCTCATCGGGTGCTAACCGAGTGACTTCAGAGTGCTTGAATAATATGTTTGAGTCCCCGCGGCTGCATGTCTCGTGGCTGTTCGACAGCTGTAACCCATTGCCTGTTTGTTAGGCAATCCCTGCATGTGATGTGGCTGTCTAACGGCAGCGAGACATGCAGAAGAGTGGACTTGAACACAGTTTTCGAGCATGCCAAAGTCACTCAGTTCGCACCCAAGCATGAATAACACTTTATTTGAGCACATTCTCTCATCACTAGTAGGAAACTATATTTATGCCATAGGTGAAGAAGATCCTGGCTACAGCTCTGCACAAATCCAATATTGAAATTTGCCAGTTACCCCTTTCTTTTGCACAGACTTCCTCAGCCCTGCTACATTGGTAATTGTACACAGCATTGCTACATTGTGCACAGCTCTGCACATTGATTGTACACAGCTCTGCTACATTGATTGTGCACAGCTCTGCTACATTGATTGTGCACAGCTCTGCTACATTGATTGTGCACAGCTCTGCTACATTGATTGTGCACAGCTCTGCTACATTGATTGTGCACAGCTCTGCTACATTGATTGTGCACAGCTCTGCTACATTGTGCATAGCTCTGCTACATTGATTGTGCACAGCTCTTCTACACTGATTGCGCACAGCTCTGCTACATTGATTGCGCACAGTTCTGCTGCATTGATTATGCACAGCTCTGCTGCATTGATTGCGCACAGCTCTGCTGCTTTGATTGTGCACTACATTGTGCACAGCTCTGCTACATTGTGCACAGCTCTGCTCCATTGATTGTGCACAGCCCTGCTACATTGATTGTGCACAAATATCCAAAAAAGAAAGAAAAAGGCGCATACCAATGGAATGAATACAATAAATTTTATTGAGCTAATATAGCATATACAAAGAGAAGAAACAAACAGGTGTGACCACCACCCTGTAGATATACACAAATATATATGTGTGGGCAGAAATGAAGAAAAACATGTATTCAATAAAGATGTTAAATGTAACCCATAATTTAACAGTAGGCAATGTTAGCGTAAGTTCGCAAATAGCGGTTGTAGATCTCAAAATTTGAGAGAAAAGATTAGCCAAAAAATAATAATATAAAGCTGCAAGTAATATGTGCAATGTTGCAACTATAACCTCTCTCAAATTGAGATGAAACAACCACCATATGGGTTACAAAAGGTAAATAAAGTGCCATGTGCAAACAAAATGCATGATACCCAATTATCTTCATTCAAAATAGCAGCAAAAATTATAGCAGCAAGGGTTATAGTATGTTACATGATAGCCATCCAAAGTACATACATGTACTCAAAGTGACCCTGGAGGAATGGTTGCACATATATATAAGGCAATAATTATCAAACAAAGTTGCACCCATCCATATAATTGCACAAATGCCCATGTGTGGGATGAAAACCCCCATGACCGCATGTTTGGCCGCTAGTATAGAAAACCCATAATCCAAATCTGTAAATGGCACACTGCCATGTGTATACCTGGGGTGGAGAAGTGCCCCGACGCGCGTTTCGCGTCAGCTTCCTCGGGGGGCAATGTGAAAGCGGACAGAGTGCGGCCATTAAATACTTCCTCAATCACTCGGAAAGAATTGCGGTGTGGCGGCGCTTCCGGTGCTCGTGCCCCATACCGGAAGTGACGAAATGCGCGTCCCACGTCATAGGGGCCGGCCGGACAGCGACGCGTCAGCTGAGAGGCAGGACCCATGACGCTGGATGGGCGCGCATCCATGACAACCAGACAGAAGCCAAACATCCGGAAGCGCTCACCGCAAAAATAATCCGAGTGTCCATACAAGTCAAATATCCCTGCCCACATCTTAGCAAAAAGTTGTCCTTCAAAGTTGTAGAAGATATTAATACCGATACTAGGTATTTGCCAGTCGGATAGAAAACATTTTTACATTTACAAAACATGTGGAGAGGATATGTTATTCTAAGGAAGACATACATGAACATTATATCTAAATTAGTTAGATGAAATATATAAAAAGACACCAATCCTATATATATATATTGGTCACTTCCGGTATGGGGCATGAGCACCGGAAGCGCCGCCACACCGCAATTCTTTCCGAGTGATTGAGGAACTATTTAATGGCCGCACTCTGTCCGCTTTCACATTGCCCCCCGAGGAAGCTGACGCGAAACGCGCGTCGGGGCACTTCTCCACCCCAGGTATACACATGGCAGTGTGCCATTTACAGATTTGGATTATGGGTTTTCTATACTAGCGGCCAAACATGCGGTCATGGGGGTTTTCATCCCACACATGGGCATTTGTGCAATTATATGGATGGGTGCAACTTTGTTTGATAATTATTGCCTTATATATATGTGCAACCATTCCTCCAGGGTCACTTTGAGTACATGTATGTACTTTGGATGGCTATAATGTAACATACTATAACCCTTGCTGCTATAATTTTTGCTGCTATTTTGAATGAAGATAATTGGGTATCATGCATTTTGTTTGCACATGGCACTTTATTTACCTTTTGTAACCCATATGGTGGTTGTTTCATCTCAATTTGAGAGAGGTTACAGTTGCAACATTGCACATATTACTTGCAGCTTTATATTATTATTTTTTGGCTAATCTTTTCTCTCAAATTTTGAGATCTACAACCGCTATTTGCGAACTTACGCTAACATTGCCTACTGTTAAATTATGGGTTACATTTAACATCTTTATTGAATACATGTTTTTCTTAATTTCTGCCCACACATATATATTTGTGTATATCTACAGGGTGGTGGTCACACCTGTTTGTTTCTTCTCTTTGTATATGCTATATTAGCTCAATAAAATTTATTGTATTCATTCCATTGGTATGCGCCTTTTTCTTTCTTTTTTGGGTATTTATGTCATTTAAGAAGGGCGAAAATTAGCGACCGGTTTTTTGGACTTATTGATTGTGCACAGCACTGCTACATTGATTGTGGACAGCACTGTTACATTGTGCACAACGCTGCTGCATTGATTGCGCACAACGCTGCTCCATTGATTGCGCACAGCTCTGCTACATTGATTGTGCACAGTGCTGCTACATTGATTGTGCACAGCTCTGCTGCATTGATTGCGCACAGCTCTGCTGCATTGATTGCGCACAGCTCTGCTGCATTGATTGTGCACAGCTCTGCTACATTTTCCTATCCCCTGTAGCTTTTCTGTTTCCTTTAGTCATTTATGAGTTATACAGTCAGTTCTTGGAAATACTGCAATTGAAAGTGTATGCAGCAGATGGGGAGGGTGACTTAACATGGGATGAATTTTAGTTTGGCACGGCGCATAAAGTGAAGGGAGACAAGCGTAAGACGTACACTGGATTTCATTCGCGCCCCTTAGGATGCTAGATTAGTTGCTGTGCAACAAGCGGAGTGTATTCCGTGTGTCATACTCCTGACTCCTATGTGAAAAGCAGACATTCTTCTTGTGAATTAGCAGCAGAGCCCAAACACAGGGACTCCCTCTTTATATAACAGTTTTTAGACATAAGCAGGGCAGGATGTACTGGTGTTAATCTGGAACATGTGTTTGCTTTTTTAGAAGTTCTATTTATTTCACCATGCCAACTGTGCAGGAATCGAAAATCCCCAAATTTGGTATCTCCCCATATTATATATACAACTGGGCATTCGACTTCAATGATTTATTTTATTTCATGGTCTGGGGATCGGACCCCCTAGTGGTAGATGCAACCACTAGCATGTGGAACGTTTGGGCTAAGACTACGCCGAGACCTTTTTTTTTCAGCATTACGGATTGATCTTTAGTAAGAAGTGACATCTGCAGTCCACAAGATCGCATACAAGTCAATGTACTTTATGATAGCTCGATAATGATGATCAGTAGCACTAAAAAATGTCTCTGTGTGTCCAGAAATTAAATTGCTAGATTTCTTTAAGAGGATTTGTCAGCAGATTTCACAATACTAGTGGTATATATTATGAAATAGATCTCTTAGAGCTGATCAGCCGGATGTACTAAAAAGCTCCGGCAAGTGTCCAGGATTGCAAAGCGGCATTGGAAGAAAGCAAATTCGCAAGACGACTTCACTGCATTCAAGCAGGCAACACTCGCTTTCAGATCTGCCCTCACCTTTGCTAAACAGGCCTACTTCACAACCCTCGTATCTTCCCTATCTTACAACCCTAAACAATTATTCAAAACGTTTTCCTCCCTCCTCCGCCCACCACTGCCCCCTCCAACCTCCCTCATCTCTGCCAAGGACTTTGCCACACACTTCAAAAATAAGATCGACCAAACAAGGTAAGTCTTCATTGTTTAACCACCACAACCCCTTTCTCTACCAGACCAATGCCCAATCCCCATAACCTCCCTCTCCAACATCACTGAAGTTGAGCTTAATTGTCTCCTCTCCAAATAGCACCTCACAACCTGTGCACAACCCTTTTGTATACCAGACCAATGCACAAACCACATAACCTCCCTCTACATCACTGAAGGGGAGCTTAATTGTCTCCTCTCCAAATCACACCTCACAACCTGTGCACTCGACCTCATCCCACCTCTTCCCCAACCTCACCACCACACTTATCCCATCCCTAACCCACCTCTTCAACCTATCACTAACGTCTGGTACCTTCCCTTCTGCTTTCAAACATGCCACAATCACGCCTATCCTTAAAAAGCCAACCCTCAACCCAACCGCTATGTGCAGCTATCGCCCCAATATCGCTGCTCCCGTTCGCTTCCAAACTCCTGGAGCTACACGCCCACGCTGTACTTTCCTCCCACCTCTCATCTAACTTACTCTTTGACAATCTACAATCTGATTTCCGCCCCCATTACTCCACTGAGGCAGCCCTGACCAAAATTAGTAACGACCTACTTACAGCCAAAGCATACGGACAATACTCTATATTCCTGCTTCTAGACCTGTCCTCTGCATTCGACACAGTTGACCACTGCCTCCTACTACAGGTCCTCTCCTCCTTTGGCATCAAAGACCTCGCCCTATCCTGGATCTCCTCATACCTCTCCAACCGCACATTCAGTGTGTCCCACTCCCACACTACCTCCTCATCCCACCCTCTCTCTGTTGGAGTCGCCCAAGGCTCTGTTCTAGGACCCCCACTCTTCTCAATATATACACTTGGCCTGGGGCTACTCATAAAGTCCCACGGATTCCAATACCATCTTTATGCTGATGACACTCAGATCTACCTCTCTGTCCCAGACGTCACCTCTCTGCTGTCCAGAATCCTGGAGTGTCTTCTATCAGCCATATCCTCCTTCTCCTCGCTTCTTCAAGCTCAATGTGGACAAATCTGAACTCAATATCTTTCCTCAATCTCACAGATCTTCCTTACCTGACCTATCTATCACAATTAACGACATCACACTTTCCCCCTTACCGGAAGTCCACTGCCTCGGAGTAACCTTTGACTCTGCCCTGTCCTTCAAACCGCACATCCAAGCTCTTTCTACCTCCTGTCGCCTCCAGCTCAAAAATATTTCCAGAATCCATCCTTTCCTCAACCCTCATTCTACTAAAATGCTTGTGCATGCCCTCATCATCTCCCGCTTCGACTACTGCAACATCCTTTTCTGTGGCCTCCCTGCTTACACTCTCGCACCTCTCCAGTCCATCCTTAACTCTGCTGCCTGCCTAATTCATCTCCTCGCTACTCCTCCGCTTCTCCCCTCTGCAAATCTCTTCACTGGCTCCCATTCCCTCAGCGTATCTAGTCCAAATTACTAATACTGACTAACAAGGCCATCTATAACCTGTCTCCCCCATATGTCTCTCAACTAATCTCCTGATACCTTCCCTCACGTATTCTCCGGTCCTCCCAAGACCTCCTTCTCTCCTCCACACTTATTCGCTCCTCACCCAACCGCCTCCAAGACTTCTCCCGAATATCCCCCATCTTCTGGAATTCTTTGCCCCAACATGTCTGACTATCAACCACATTCGGATCCTTCAGACGGAACCTGAAAACCCACCTCTTCAAGAAAGCTTACAGCCTACAATGACCCCGCTACCTCCTCACCACTACTGGAGATAACGCCTCAACCAACACCAGAACTGCTGCAGCCCACCAACCTACTGTTTTCTTCCCCACCATCCTGTAGAATGTAAGTCCGAAAGGGCAGGGGTCCTCTCTCCCCTCTATATCAGTCTGTGATTGTTAGTATGTTTACTTTAAGTGATATCTGTAATTTGGATGTAACCCCTTCTCATGTACAGCACCATGGAATCAATGGTGCTATGTAAATAAATAATAATAATAATGTACTGACTGTGAAAATCCACAT
The DNA here is from genome assembly GCF_039654945.1 of Dendrobates tinctorius. Lineage (NCBI taxonomy): Eukaryota > Metazoa > Chordata > Amphibia > Anura > Dendrobatidae > Dendrobates > Dendrobates tinctorius. The sequence goes on from NW_027361917.1 coordinate 18,461,931, forward strand.
CAAAATGTGAGTATAATCCTTTTTGAAATGTTTGCGTCAGATTTTAAAATGAGCATTTTATGTATTCAGCTCTTGCTGGACTTATAAAAATGCTTTTGTATACTTCAGAATTACCCATACTTATATTGATTTTGAAAGTAAATACATCAGACTCATCGGTTCTAGGATATATATTTGTAAAAGTATATAGTTTGCATTGCTTTCAATGTGTGATCCTAGTGCTAGCCCTCCTGATACAATCACAATTAGCAGAAATGTGTCCGTTCAGTCACATGGATAAAAATGCAGCCCCTTGTTAGTGCTCTTTGAGGACAGCGGGTACTGACCACCTCTGTAAATGTACTTGGGTCATTGGATGATCTACCATCGATCAGGAATATCCCAATTGCAAATTAATGGTTTATTGTAAAGATATTCATCAAAGACATTCCAGATTGTCAGATTACAATATAGCTTCATTAGGAACTCCACGTTTTGATAACAAGTTGCCCTCTTCATCAGGTCTTTGGACCTGATGACAAGGACAGGCCATTCTTGAAATGTGTGATCCCCTCCTTTTGCTTCATATATGTTGTTTCTGGGGTAATACTTCCCCCTTGATATTGGAGGATTGCAACATCCATCTCTAATTACCCCACACACTGATGCACCTGATGAATACCTTTTGATTTTTGGTGAGTTCTATGTCCTCCATTATGTCCACAAGGGAGTGCCGATCTCGTGGTTTAGTTTTCTATGATACGCTGCACTCTAAATAGCAATATGCCTAGATTTGCACAACTTTGTCAAGATAGTAGCCATGTTAATTGTGCTACTGACTGACCTGAAATGTGCTTTAACATTATTACCCTGTTGTGTGGCATTTCTCCTTCATTGTATCAGAGCTTGTGATCATATCCTATAACTTATTTGACCAGACAGAACTGAAATGTAAAGAATGGGGGAGGGACAAAGCAAAAATAAGCAGGAAACTTCAGGATCAAATGGGGGATAAAGTAAAGAAAAAGTGGAGAAGTTGCTGAAAGCAACCGATCAGATTCCAGATGTAAGGACAATCTGTCAGTGGTCACCTGGCAGCACTAATATAACTACATGGACAGGCTTAGTGCATGCCGCTCCGCTTACCAGATCCCAGGGTGTTTCACCCAACGATGGCACATGTGGATTTGTGGACCCACTGTGCCACCGGACCGGGCCTACCTAGGAAGTGGTGTAGTTAAGAGGCTACCAGACTTTCATTGGAGCTCCTGATGGTGGAGACAGACTGGGCTGCAGGTAGCCGCTAGGTACCCTTGGCAGATCCCGGTGCCGCAGCTGCTGACTCCAGGGGTAAGGTTCACTGACACTGATTAGGGCTATGTTCAGACACCCCAGTCTAGGATACTGGATAAGGGACAGGTCACACATGGACTAGGGGACAATGTTCACGCACCTGCCGCTCCGGGACCAGGGGACTTCGGGAACAGGACTGGCCGCAGCGGGACCAAAGGACAACATACAGTCACTGGCCGCACTGGGACCGTGATACTTAGGGAACAGAACTGACTGCACTGGGACCATGGAAGAACATTTAGCCACTGGCCACACTGGGAACTGGGATTTGGGTTTAGGACACTGGCCGCACCAGGATCAGGGGACCTAACAACTAGACATTTTGAATACCAACTACCTAATGATTAAATTTGTTGCTTGGCCACACCATGAGGATGAGAGAGTCTTTTATACAATTTGACCTCTAACAATTGCCTGGGAGCCATCTTGCAGGTGAACACATTATACCAAATGCCTCTCAGCTACAAGCTGTGGGCATCTACGATATGCTCGCGCTTCCCCTTGAAGAGCAGGGGAGTATGCTCACGCATACCAGGAGGAGACAGAAGCATGCTGGGGATCCGCGGGGCCGGGCTGGTGACTAATGGAGGGAGATGGGGACACCATTACGCTTCACAGGGATTGCCTTGGTCTTTATTTTTTAACTCCTGTACAGGGATCTGGACTTAAACAGGGGCTTCAGGGCTGGGGCCACAGAATAGGCTGCTGTACGGTGTTGCAGGCTGGCAGTAGTGGTCAGGTTGCCAGGTCTGAACCAAAAGGGAAAGAAATGTACAAAATCAGAATCCATAAGTATAGTCAGTAGAAGCCTGGCAAAAGAAGAAGACGTTGCAGGAGCAGGTCTTGGTGGAAATGTGACACCAGATTTGATATCTTAGCAATAGGAATGATATGGCAGTGATTTTGATGGTTAGATATCTGCTTTGTCTTTGCCCTAGTTTTTGTAACTTCGCCCTCCTGTGTATCGAGCAAACATTTTACATTAGAGTTTCTATTCAAGGTTGTGATAAGAAAACATCTGCAAGTTAGAAACTAATGTGCTTGATTACAACTTTTCCATAAAGAAAGTTGTTAAATATTTAACATGCAGATGACACAATGTGTCTGTGGCATCTTGCATTAGTTCAAAGCAAAAGCAAGTATAATTCGGGTTATTTGTGATTTCCTTTTTTCATTTCAAATGTCAGAATGAACATAATTTGCTTAGAAAATAAAAGTTTTCTGTCTATTACATCCATGTTTCTTACCATCGCCCTGTCCAATGCATGAATGTCACCTTAGAAAGCCGCAAAGACATTATTCCAGAACTATAATTCCCCACTTGTCATGCATCAGTAAAAAATGTGTTTTGAATAGTAGAACTTCTCACATTGCAGGCATCAAATTCATTGCCCATCCCGTCTCTGCCCAAACCAAAGTCATTTCTGTTTCTCCAAGGCGCCCATTTCCATAAGCTATGTGGTCTCCAGAGCATGGACATTTTAGGTCAGTCTTTAGGGCGCTTTACCTGTTTCTTGCTATGGATATTTTAATCTGAAGTATGCCCTGAACTTAACTTCACTACTGAAATATTGTGAAGACTGGCGCCAGTCCTGACGAAGGTTTTCCTGACCTGATTCTGTCACAGTGCAGCCTCAAAAGTAATCCAAAGCTGCCGGGATCGTTGCTCATACACGAGTCACGGCTCTGTACAACCTCCGAGTGCTATGGAGCTATAACATGGCAGTGATATCAATCTATAAAGCTCTAGCGTATTTCCATCTGTCGCTGATGTTATGTGCCATCACTTACCATGTGTCATCTGCTTCTAGATGAAAGTATCTCCATACTTCGAGGCTGTATGGAGGCACCATAAGTAGCGTCTGCTGCTTTTGTGGCATGGCGACATATAGACTCATTCTGCTGCTTACGTGGAGACTTATAAAGAGCTAAAAAATTTATATTCAGGACTTTTCACTTGCAATGTTGCAAACATTGAATTATTCATTGTAGATTTAGCGAATAGCCCACAAGGGACGGCCGTACCTGACACACTTGACTTAGTTACAAGTCAGGTTCAGCCAACCTGTCAGTCTGGGGAAGAACTATGGGGTTAAGTTTAGGTAATAAAAATGTGACTAATTTTCTTAAGAAAATAAAATGTTCAAACAAGGGTCTATCTGGTCACATATATATCCTATAATACTTATCTTCTGATATCATGTCAAGACCAAGTACTCTCAAATTCAGGAAAGGCCGTGAAGATGAAGTCTCAGCAAGTTTCAAGTTATTTCTCCAAGGTGTACTTTAGTTTTTTTTTCTTAAATGGATTCTCCATCCAGACAGATTTTGGGAAAAAAATGCATCCATTCTCCATCTGAAAAATACAACTCCCAATAAGTGATGACCTGAGATTGTGAAAGTGACAAATGTAATGTGCCTTTCACATGTTCTACATCAAAATGTACCTTCCACATGTTCTCAGACTGTGAACGAAGAACAAAAATAGGCAAAACCCCTCTTGCAGTCTTCTGCTAATTTAAAAACTCCTGTGTCAAATAGGAGGAGCGTCGGTCCAAGTAAAACAAATCATAAAAATGTCATAATTTGAAACCCACTGAGGGCACATGGACATCTACTAGAAAGAATAGAGAGCCACGAGAGAGGGTTCCCCAGTTAGGACTGCTCCTTTAGGTTTGCACATTTATTGCATTATTGGACACACACCTAAGATCTATGTAGGTGTCAGGTTGGTTTGAATTTGATGAGCCAGGTATAGATGAAGAAAGAAAAAGACCCACTATGTTATTATCTTTTGGACTATGCAGATGTATCTAAACAAATATTTTTTTCATCATTTATTTTCCAACCCCATGATTTTTTACAAACAGATTTCAATGGTTTAAAGTAATAAAGGTGTTGTACTCGAAGTTTATCAATCCCCAGGTCCTTCTATGCCAATACTCCCCCTGGTCCTCATCAGTTTCTGTTTACCAGGCACCAATGAAGATCTGGCCTGCTAAATAACTGGCTGTAGCGGTGATGTGTCATTGGTGAGGATCCAGTATCTGGTTTGGGAACAGCTAGACATTGATATGGCATTCCTCCTTTTGTTATTGTACTGTAAGATGTTTTTCATGGTTGAACAAATCCTTTTTAATTGGCATTATTACAGATCATACCCAATTGGAATGTACAATAACAATGTAGCTTTTCTTTAACTTTGTCACCAGGTCTGAATATTTATAGATCTCGAAGAACATAGCCTTAGACAAACTTCATTCTCAAATTTTATAGGTCATACCTATTGTACCTAATATTGCCGTACAGTCTCACTTACTTGTAAAAGATAAATATGTAGTAAACAGTAAGGCTGAGTGGACCTGTGGCAGTTCTGTTATTCCAAAGTTCGGTTCGGGTTCCAGAACTGTACCCTATGACAAAGTCATTGGCAAAATACTGGAGGGGAGATATGTTTCACTAAGGCTGTTGACTTCAGTGATCTGAAACCTAGAAGTTTTCCCGAGCACACTAAGTGTTGAGAGGGGTTAATCAGCCATTTTAAGGGCTATGCAACATCGTCAGCAGACATCAGACAGCATGGAAGACCTGATTAAGCACATTATGAAAGCCCAGCAGGAGACAAGTCAGCTGCTAATAAAACATTCAACAGCATTGGCAGCAGCTCCAAAAACAGCAGCAGCAGCAACAAGATCAGTTCTGTCAACAGCAGCCGCAGATTGAGTTGCTCGCAGAGGCAGTTTGTGAGATACCGGCAGCTCCCCCTCCCAAGACCAGGTGACGACACATATGTCTGGAAGGTGGTAAAATGAATGATGCAAAAGATAACCCCAGGGGATGATGTAGAAGCATTTTTGACTGTTTTTGAGTGGGTAGCAGAGCAAGAGAAGCTTCCACCAGAGCAGTGGACAGAGGTGCTTGCCCCCTATCTAACTGGTGAGCCCCATTATTATGACCTAGCCTTACAGGATGCCCGGGAATATGCCAAACTAAAAACTGAGACACTGGCACGCCCAGGGTTGACTTTGTCCGAGCTCAAAGGGTCCACTACTGGGTGTATTCTGGTGATAAACCCCATCGCTCCCAAATGTTCGATTTGCTGCATCTGGTACAGAAGTGGTTACAGTCAGAGATCACCCCAGCCCAGATGGTAGAGTGGGTCATAATGGACAAGTTTATCCACTCCTTTTCCAGGCTGGTGCAGACCTGGATTGCCAGTGGGGAGCCCTGAAATGTGAATGACCTGGTTGGCCTAGTAGAAAGGTAGGTGGTTGAGAGGTCCCTAAGGAAGCCGGGTGGTATTGCATCCCCATACTTGGGTACCCAGATTGAGCCTGAATCCCAAAAGAGGGGTTGTAGAGCCGCCACTGGGGAGAGTCTGATGTTCCAAGAGGTCGCTGAGGGGTTGCCAAAGGCCGCGGGTAAAGACTTGCTCTGCTGAAAATGTCACGGTTCTGGTAATATAGTGTCATGATCTCAGTGCGGGTTTGACTCGCACATGTGGGGTTAATGTCTGGAACCAGTGCTGATGACTGGCATTTCTGGGGTTAAAGGTTGTGATCCCAGTGCAGGCTTACCTGCACACCTGGGGCTATGATTGTGGCCCCTCCCTGGTTCTGGGAGAGGCTTCTTATAGCCTCAGGATGCTCCCATCCCTGTCAGTTATACTTTCGCCCTTGGCATTGCGTAGTGACCCCTGAGTGTGTTTGTGCTGTGTTCTGGTTGCTTGATTCTCTGTGTACGACTTGGTCTGTTCTCTGGATATTGCTTTGGATTCTGCTTGGTACCTTCTATGTCTGTTTGGTTTTGACTTCTGCTTTGCCCTGACTATCTGTTCTGTCTCATCCCTGGTACTTTACTGATATCTCTGTGTATGACCTCCGTTTTGTCTGACTCTGAGTATTTCTGTATAGTATCCTGCCATCTCTGAAAGCAGGATGCTAAGCCCCACCCCCTTGCAGTCACATGACCATAGGTCCTGCGACTGCTAAGCTTCAGCATCTACAGGTCCTGTGTATCTGTACTTTCCGGCTGTACCTGACCCCGGGCCCCCCTACAGAGCGGGTGAGTCCCTGCTCAGCAGAGGCTGCACGCCGGCGCTGACAGGATCCTGACATATAGTCGCCCGGTGTCCTATGTCCTACAAACAGATGGAATGTAGCATGGGGAAACGCTGATCATACTATGCCTAGCCCTCCTGCAGTGTGGACTATCAGCCCGGTGAGGGTCCACAGGCATTTGCGAGAACAATAAATGGTACTGGTGTCAGGACTCTTGGACTCGTGAAGTTTGGTGGTCCTGGTAAGGGCCACACTCCCCCACGAGTTGATCACCAGAAAACACGTGGGCATCCGCAGAATTCACGGGGACGCTAAGGACTACCCCATTGCCTGACTGTCTATAAAAACGAACTGTAAAACTGAGTCACATGAGATCGGAGTGATTAAAGACCTGCTACAACTGGTGATAATATGACGAGACTTTAACCTGTTCTGGACTTATAGTGGAAGGCGGGGATACCAAGTGACTCATAGGAGCTAGTTTAAACATGATGAAACCCCATTGCAGTCGGAGGTGAATGAGTTCCCCTTGTGTGTCCTGGCTGGTGATGAGAATGAGACAGTCACCAGTGAGGCTGAAATTCCTGAACTGAGGGTTTCTGGGGGAAATTCTGGGGCTTCTCAAATGCGGGATCTTACTCTAAAAGAGGCATTTGACAATGTGACTGTGATAAATGGGTCACTCAAGAGCCGGTGGCTGACACCAGGTTTCCACATTTTGTTTTAAATGAGGAGCTGCGATGTCTGATCACTAAACTGAGAGAGGAAGTGGTGGAGCAGTTGTTAGTACTGGGTCGCTATAGGTGTAGGGTACTAAACCTGGCCCATTCTCATGTCTTGAGTAGGCATTTGGGAGTAGACAAAACTCAAGAACTGGTGTTTCAGAGGTTCTACTGGCCTAGGTGTCACAGACAGATTGTTAACTACTGCTAGTCCTGCCCTATTTGTAAGTTAACTGCTCTTGTATCCCACGTCCGAAGTCAACTAGCGCTGTTGCCCATTATAGAGGTCCCAGTTGACCAGATTTCTATGGACCTTATAGGGCCCCTAGATAAGTCCACCAGGGGGCACCAATACACCCTAGTAGTGATGGACTATGCAACACGGTACCCATAGGCCTTACCGCTGAGAAATTCCTCCCCCAGGAGCATAGTCCGAGAGTTAGTCTATATTTTCTCCCAGATGGGCCTGCCAAAGGAGATCCTGATGAACCAAGGAATTCCGTTTATGTCCAAAGTGATGAAGGAATTGTGTAAAGCTCTCCAGATTACACAACTCTGGGCATCAGTGTACAATCTGCAGATGGACAGCCTGGTGGAGAGGTTCAACAATACCTTGAAGTCCATGCTTAAGAAGGTCGTGGAGAATGCTGGCCGAAACTGGGATTGCCTACTGCATTACCTGTTGTTCTCAATCATGTTAGTCACACAGGCCTCTAAGGGGTTTTCACTGTTCAAGCCTCCATGCAGATGGTACCCTTGTGGACTTCTGCATATTGCAAAGAAGACCTGGGAAGCAGAGGTTACACCCCACCGAAGCATCATCGAGCACGTGGCCCAAATGAAGAAATGGATCACAAAGGTGATGCCGATTGTGAAGGAAATCTTCCTTCAAGCACAAAAGGCCCAGGCAAGGGTCTATAATCGGAAGTGAGACTAAGACAGTTTAGCCTTGAAGACAGTGTGTTGTGTTGATCCCCATAGTGGAAAGTAAGTTCCTGGCCACGTTACAAGGCCATATGAGGTGGTCAAAAATGTCAAGTGGTCTACTACAACGTACACCAACCAGGGATAAGAGAGCCTTTCCATGGTGTACTGCTTTAACCTGCTCAAATCATGGTGAGACAGGGAACGAGGGGAAGCTACGTGCCTGGGGACCAACCCTGAAGCCAGAATCGAGGATGTCACAGTGGCAGAGACACTGTTACCGGCCCAGAAGCAATGGTGCCAAGAGTTGCTTCAGCGGAATCAGAACTTGTTTTTGGAATTGCGAGGTTGTACGCAGTTTATGGAGCATGAAATCCTGACAGAACCACATGCGAGGATGAACAAATAGCCGTATCAGATTCCCGAAGCCCTCCGCGAGTTGTTTCCCAAGGAAGTGAGGAGAATCTTGAGCTTGAGAGTGAGTCATTGAAGAGTCAAAGAGCGGCTGGTCCAGCACCATTGTCTTTGTGCTAAAGCTGGACATAGAGTGTAACGACTAATGGAAGGTAAACGAGGTGTCCAAGTGTGACTCGTATCCAATGTTCCGGGTCGATGAGTTCAATGAGAGGCTAGGGCCAGCCAAATATATCACCACCTGGACCTAACAAATGGGTACTGGCAAATTCTCCTGTCCCCAAATGCCAAGGAGAAGACAGCCTTCTCTATGCCTGATGGGTGCTTTCAATACATCGGGAAGCCGTTCGGTCTGCAGGGAGCCTCAGCTACCTTCCAGAGGGCCATTGACCGGATCCCAGCCTCTCACAAAAAATACGCCGCCGCTTATCTGGGCGACATCGTGATCTTCAGCCCGGCTTGGGGAAGTCACTTGGAGAAGACAGGGTTCACCATAAACCCAAAGAAGTGTGCCATGGTTAAGGAAGAGGCAAAATGAAGGGAACACTTAAACAACACACACATGTGCTGACACACATATACAATATTGTTGTTTGAGTAGTGCATCATATTTTGGATAGTTTGCCAAGTGCGCTATATCATACGTTCACAGGAAGATAAGTAATTTCCGCCTATTTTATCATTTGTGTCAGGAGAAGGTGTCACGATCTTGAGCCCACATGTGTCATTTGGATATAGACTCTGCATTGCACTGTTTTACTATAGTAGCAGTGTACTAGTTTATGTCATCATTACTGCAGAGGTGATGTCTGTTTTTCTCTCACCTATTTCTTATATTCTCATGTCATCTGTGGAAGACAAGCTTGTAAAGTCAGAACGCAGAAACGTGTTACCATTTTCATTCCTTATTAATAGTTGTTACTGTTTTCTGTCAACAAGCGTGAAGGGTTTAACAGTGTGAAGAGCTATTATAACTGCAGTAAAAAAGGCAGCATTATTAATAGAGATCACTAATTGGTGAACAAATGAGAAAATGTACATTTATTTCTGAGCGCATAGCACACGGGTACTCAGCAAGTTTTTATAAGTAAACTCCAAAATTTGGTCAGACATGACCTCACTCAGAGCCTAAAAAAATTAATTGGGTTTACAAACCTTAGGCTATGTGCACACGTTGCGGATCTTACTGCGGATCCGCAGCGTTTCTGGCCATGTGGGTCCGCAGCAGAATCTGCTGCATTGTACAGTACCATTTTATTCTATGTAAAATGGAAACTGCTGTGCACACGCTGCAGAATTTTCCCCACGGTTTTGCTGCAGTTTCAAATCCGCAGAAAGAAATGACATGTCACTACTTTTCTGTGGATTCCGCTGCGGTTTACCATCTCCTCCATTGTAGAGGTGATAAACCGCAGGCTAATCCGCAGGTAAACCGCAGGTCTTTTGACCTGAAATTTACCTGTGGATTTTTACAAAATCCACAGGGACAAATCCACAGCACCTAAAAATACGTGTGCACAGACCCTAAAAAGTAGAGTTATTTGCAGCCAGATCTGTATTAATAGATATTAGATATGCAGGTAAACATCAATAATGATCATTATATTGACCGCAATCTGTGCCGTGGCTAATTGTACCAGGATGTGGATCTTTACCAAAATGAAAGCATATCAGTCAGAATTTAAAAGATCAGACGTGAGAAACATTTTGAAAATAAAGATTTGCTCCTCATTCCGATGCTTGATTTATCCATGTTTTTTACGGATGGAACGTGTATCCGTTATAGTAAATATGGTTGTTCACACATATGTGTTTTTTGTGGATCGGGTGGTCTGCAAAAAAGATTACGACAACATCCATTTTCGATACAAGTCTAATTGGTCAGTGAAAATCATGGACAGCAAATGGATGCATTAATTGTGCGGTCTTTGTTGTGTGCGTGATTAAAGCGAATCTGTCAGCAGGATTTTTCCTATTTAATCTGAGAGCAGTAGCATGTATGGACAGAGAGGCTGATTCCAAGGATGTGTCACTTACTGGACTAAAAAGACAAAAAAACTGACTGGCACATCCAAACTAATGTGAATAGGTGCATACAATTAGTGTTTTATCTGGAGATTATCACTTAAGATCTGGCATGTCAGGCTGATCTGTGTACCCCCCAACTCCCCCACTGATTGGCAGCTTTCTGTCAATGCACAGTGTACACAGCTGCCAATCAGTGATGTGGGCGGGATTACACAGAGCTCTGCATTCTGAGCACTGGCAGATCTGCAGCAGAGAAAAACAGGGATTCTATCAAAACTGCAACAAGCATCCCAGTAAGTGACCCCTTGCTCTCTGCCCTTACATCATGCTGCTTTCAGATTACATAGCAAACACCTGCTGACAGATTCCCTTTAAAATTGCAATGAATAGGAGAAGCTTTGTGATTTATTTATCCGTTAAAATCACAGATAAAACACTGATGGTAAAAACACATTCACGGACCAAGCTGATCAAAATTCGGTAAAAAACATTGATGAAAAACATGTATGAGCAAAATCACACAAGTCTGAATGATTCCTTAATTTGTAACCATCATTTTAAAGCTTAGGCTTTAACTGGATGTATTGCTGGTAAGTCATTGGACTTCTATATTATTGCTTCACTCAGTTTCATTGTGTGAAATACAGTAAGCATTACTTTCCTGTACCAGCGGTTTGTGCAGATATCGAAGGCTCTTTGATGTGATGTATAAGTAGTAAGGTAATTCTGGAGTAATTCTCCTAATTGGTCTTTGATTTAAAAGCATCATATCTCTACAGTACTCTATGGGATCTGACTAATTACAGAGGCTAATTAATGGCAAAGGTAAAAGTGCACCAGAACAATCATCATGCCGAAACGTGTGAACCGTTAGGCATCCCGCTTGTGCATTTCTCTGCTATATGTGAGTGAATATTTGTATGCCTACTATTTTTAGTTACCCTTCTTGCCTTGTTTGTTGGGTTGGTGTACTGTGGGGAGGAAGAGAACAGACGGATATAAGGCAAGGGTGGCGGCCCTGGCATCTTCACCTTCAGAAGTATCCTGGGTAATAGGGCAAGCTAGGGTGCCCCCTAGTGTTAGGGACAGGGAAGGAGCCCCTGGTCCTGGGTCACCCTACAGCTGAGTCGTGACACCCATTATATCATGGGAAAGCTACGAATCATCCGGCGGAAGCTTGGATCATTGATGCACAAGGGCGTCACATTGGCATCTCAAACATTTTCTACAGCTTGATGTCTGCTTTAAAAAGCTTTCCTATTTCAGGTCCTAGTAAATGGCAAATAAAATAAATTATACTCTTTATAAGACACACACGACAGGCTTTGTGAAATGTATGCATTGAACACCTTCAAGGATTTGGCCCGCTGCCTGGGCTATGGCCGTTTATTTGAAAGTACATTAAAGGTATCTGAAATTATATAAATATTTTTAAGTTGTCAAAGAATATAGTTAAAAGCTTTGCCTTTGCTTTAGCAGAAATGAATGTGTTTGCCCTTTGTGGCGACTCTTAAGAGATTCTAATAGTAACAAAAGGTCAAAAATGTCCAGATATTATAAAATCTTAGCAAATCTGACATCTGGCTATACTTAGAAATGGGAGGAGAGGGAGGTGGTGCTGCAGTAATTACTGCGTATGTCATTTTATAGGTAAGGCGGTGGGTGAGACGGGCACTCAGCCTCATTCATTATACAATTAGTTTTCAGATGACAAAACTTTTCTAGGTCACATTTTCTGTTACCCTTTCACCACACCTGTATTAATGTGTTCTCAAACCTGTCTTTTGTTGGTAGATTAGATCTGACAGCGTTTTTGCAGGTTACCAGTGTGGAATCCATTAATTCTCAGTTAGCTCACTTATTTGTCTGACGTCCTTTGCTTTTTGCTGTAGATCTGCACTCATGCTACTAAGTCACCGCATCACTGTGAGCATAAAATCTAGCTAGTAACACATAGGTCAAATGATATACTAGAGCCGAGGCGGGCAGTACATTTTCTTGAGAGGCCACATGGGGGACCACGACAGTTGTTGAGGGCCGAACCAATTAATTCTTCTCAATTTGCCAGAAGACCATGTTGGTAATTAGGATATCAAAATTGGTTCAGATCTATGTCTCTTTTTCAAATAAAAATAAAATAAAAATAAAAAACTCATAAAAAAAAGATAAAGAATATATCTGTAAAAAGTGCGGGACAAAAAATATTCAATACAAGTAATTATAAGCCAAAGGAAACTGAATTGAATTTGCTACAAAAAGAATTACCCCCCCCCACAACGGCTCAACAAATTTGATGTGTTTACTGCCATAAAAAATTAAAAATTATCCTCAAATTGGCCCCGTTTGGTGCCGGCTCCAGCGATGAACCCACACCTTTTCCAGCACATGACAGCTGATCAGCTAGCTCACACTGTCCTGCAAAGGACAACATCCTTTGAAATGTGTAGGATTGTAGACACCTAGTGTTTTAGTTAATTTTTTTGGAAAGCACACAGCTGGTAGCGTCACTCAGGGCTGCCACTAGGAATTTCGGGGCCCCATACTGGCAAAATTTTCGGGGCCCCCTTTAAACTCCGCCCAGGCTCCACCCCAGCCCCGCCTCCACCCCTCAAACTATCCACAGTCTCACCGCCCTCTCTTGGAAAAACTCCACTTCTCACCAATAACACATTAACAGTTCCCATCACCAGATCACACATATAGCCGGCAGCTTTTGTTTTGGCCAAAAGATTTTTTAAGCCACCATCACAACACTGTAGACACTTTTGGTCGAGCTCTACACCAGCCTATCAAATATTTGTTAAAATATGCAATACAATTTAGGTATATTTTTATTTATTTTTCAATTTTTAAAATGACCAATAATATCACATACAAGGGACAAATACCACCACACCATGTCCAGACCACATATTACCACCACATAGTGACCTATAATACCACATACAAGGAACAAATACCGCCACTGTCATGATCCCAGTGCAGGTTTTTGAGCTGCACGTCATGGGTTAATGTCTGGAGCTCAGTGCAGGTTTTGACCTGCACACCTGGGGTTAATGATTGTGGCCTCTTTTTGGTTCTGGGAGAGCTTCTTAATCCCCTGGAAAGCTCCAATCCCTGCCAGTTATACTTTTGCCTTTGGCCGAGTGTGCTGACCTCTGTGTGCCTGTGCCTGTTCGTTGTTATAGCTTGTTTATATGGTTCTGACCCGGTTCTGTTTCCCATTGTGAGTTTGCCTGTTGATTCTGCACTGAGCAACCCTCTCTGTGTATGACTCATTGCCTGTGATCTGACTACTCTCTGCTCGCCCCTCTTGTACCTTGCAGCTATCTCTGTGTATGACTCATTGGCTACGTCCTGACTAACCTCCCTGTCTATGCCCCTTGGTAACTTTGTCTCGCAGTTACCCTGCTAGGAGTTCTCTTGCAGCTCCTAGCTCTCTGGAGTTTAGGCCACGCCCCTAGCAGTCACGTGCTTCAGGTCCTGCTGTTCTGAAGTACGCATTACTCGGCTGCTGCCCGCTCCACAGGTATCTTTGAGCACAGTTCGTTTTACTCAGGACACGCACACTGGCTCAGGGAGCAAGTTCAGTGCGGTGTTCCTGACAGCCACACCATGACCAAACCACATATTACTACCGTAGTGACCGAATAATATCACATACAAGGAACAAATACCATCGCACCATGACCAGACTACATATTACCACTACAAAGTGACCAAATAATAGCACACACAAGGGACAAATACCGCAACACCATGTCCAGACCACATGTTACCACCACATAGTGACTGAATTCTACAATACTGATCAGTAATAAAAAACACAATACTGTCACCATAAGTGCCATTATACACAGGAGATCTGTACTCAGTATGCAGTGTCAGTGTACAGGTAATACAGTGATCAGTGACATTATACACAGGAGCTCTGTATATAATCTATAGGTAATACAGTGATCACTGGTGACATTATACACATGACCTCTGTATATAGTATACAGTGTATAGGTAACACACTAACTCACCAGTGATGTCTCTAGGTGAAGTCCTTCATCCTTGCTTTTCATCTTTCATCCAGCACAGATCGCCATCACGTCTTCCAGCCAGGGCTTGTCTCTGCAGGAAATAACACAGTTATCTAGAGCTCCGCTTGCAGAACACATTTCTTATTTTTTTCCCAACTTCTACATTACATCACATGAAGAAAAAAAGGCAACATAGTATCACTCTACACAGTAACAGGACCTTCCCCCCCATTTAAACAGTATACTCAAAAAATAAAATAAATATATCACTGCAGTAATAATATCCCTTAATTAGCCCCTATGGTAATAATATCCCCATCCTGGCCCAGTGTGTCTCATTCCTGGCTTCAGCCGTATGTTCTCCCATCCCGCCCTCATGAGTATCCATTGTGCCCCATATGATCTCCCCATCTGTCTCCATCGTATCCATCCTGCCCCATGATCCTGCACCATGTGTCTCCAATCCTGCCCCCTCCTGTGTCTCATATTCTGCCCCTTCCTGTGTCTTACTGTCACATTCTGCCACCTCCTGTGTCTCACTGTCACATTCGGCCCCGTGTCCATTCTGCCCCCTCCTGTGTCTGACTGCCCCATCATGTCTCGCATTCTGCCACATCAAGTCTTGCATTCTGCCTCCATGTCTTGCATTCTGCATCCATGTCCAGCATTCTGACCCCATGTCTGCATTCTGCCCCCATGTCCAGCATTCTGCCTCCATGTCTGCATTCTTCCCCCATCATGTCCAGCATTCTGCCCCCATCATGTCCAGCATTCTGCCCCCATCATGTCCAGCATTCTGCCCCCATCATGTCCAGCATTCTGCCCCCATCATGTCCAGCATTCTGCCCCCATCATGTCCAGCGTTCTGCCCCATCATGTCCAGCGTTCTGCCCCCATCATGTCCAGCGTTCTGCCCCCATCATGTCCAGCATTCTGCCCCCATCATGTCCAGCATTCTGCCCCCATCATGTCCAGCATTCTGCCCCCATCATGTCCAGCATTTTTCCCCCATCATGTCCAGCAATCTTGCCCCATCATGTCCAGCAATCTTCCCCCATCATGTCCAGCAATCTTCCCCCATCATGTCCAGCATTCTGCCCCCATCATGTCCAGCATTCTGCCCCCATCATGTCCAGCATTCTGCCCCCATCATGTCCAGCATTCTGCCCCCATCATGTCCAGCATTCTGCCCCCATCATGTCCAGCATGCTGCCCCCATCATGTCCAGCAATCTGCCCCCATCATGTCCAGCAATCTGCCCCTATCATGTCCAGCATTCTGCCCCGAGCCCCCCGGATTGCCGCTTTCAATAAAATAAAAAAGTTTTTCTTACCTGGCCGCGCTCCAGCGGCGACGCTCACGATCCCTCCACTCTGATGGCAGCCTGACGTCACTACCACATAGTGCGGTGTTTTCTTAGTAGATAGCCTGGTTTGGTTCAGCCTGACCGGCCGACACGCTGAGTTACTCTGGCAGCACAATCTTGGAGCTTACTTTACTAATACGGATAGCGCGGTATAATCAATGCTATAATTCTAATTTTTCATCTTCAACATGTATAGACTGAAACAGAATTTTATGAATTTGGCAACTAATTGACCCCTTCACGAGCTATGACGTGTATATACTTCATATGTCATGTCCCTCCGTACTCCGTGTGGGCTCACTCAGGCACTGAGCCCGCATTTTCTGGCACATGTCAGCTGATTTCATCAGCTGACATGTGCCCCTAATAACCGCGAGTAGAATCTCTGACAGCGGCATTTAACATGCTAACTCTGGAATTGCGACACAAACCCCGCCCATAGGCACCCGTGTCACATGACCGCATGCCGCCGATGGATTGGCATGACAATCAGGGGTCTACAAGAGACCCCTGTGGTTGTTGTTGCTAGATTGCTATGAGCATCGACCTGTGGCCGGCATTCATAGCAGATCAGCATTTTAGCTACATATATCAGAACTGAAGCCCTGCTCTGTGTAGCACAAACAATTGGATGATCACAGTTTCAAGTCTCCCATAGAGACTATTGAAGACAGTAAAAGTAAAAAAAAATTAAAAAAAAAAATAAAAGTTCAAATCACATTCCCCCATTCAAAATAAAATAACAAATGTAAAACATGCACATATTTGGTATCGCCACATTCAGAAACACCCGCTCTACTAAAATATAAAAGAATTAATATGCTGGTAAACGGCGTAATGAGAAAAAAAATCAAAACGCCAGAATTACGATTTTTGGTCACCACATCTTTGCAATAAAATGCAATATCTGGCAATCAAAATATTGTATCTATCCCAAAATGTTTTCAATATCACGAAACAATCACTGACCTCAGGGAGACCAGTCAAAGAAAATACTGCGGCAGCCGGCAAAGGCGCTCAATCACAGTGAAATCCTAGGTGCAATGCTCCCTGGGAAATACGAATATGCAATATGTTTGAGACTCTTAAATGAGGCTCCACGGACTTTGTTTGCAAAATGTTTTCAATAAAAACGTCAGCTCAGCACTCAAAAAATAAGCGCTCACCGGCCCTAGATCACGAAAAATGTAGACACTACGGGTCTTGAAAAATGGCGCCATTATTTTTTAGTTTTTTGCAAACTTTGGATTTTTTTTGACCACTTAAATGAAACAAAGCCTAGACATGTTTGGTGTCTATGAACTTGTAAAGACCTGGAGAATCATAATGGCAGGTCAGTTTTAGCATTTAATGAACATGGTAAAAATGAAAGAAAAACAAAAAAACTGTTATGGAATTGCAGTTTTTTTCCAATTTCACTGCACTTTGATTTTTTTTCCCATTTTCAAGTACACAATATAGTAAAACCAATGGTGCCGTTCAAAATTACAACTCGTCCTGCAAAAAACAAGCCCTCACATGGCCATATTGATGGAAAAATAAAAAGGTTATGTCTCTGGGAAGAAGGGGAGCAAAAAACAGAAACGCAAAAACGAAAAACCCAAGGTTGTGAAGGGGTCAAGTTTCCCTTGCCGAGGGATATTATACACAGGTGAGCTGAACGTGGGCTCCTGGAGATCTGTTATCAGCTAGTGATCTCCACCTGCCACTATTGAATTCAAGAACTTTACTGCATACATCTCATCCTCAAAGTGAAGCAAGATTGTTTTTGCCTCATATCTCCTGGTCGGTTTTGTAATGTTAATATTGACTCTTAGATCTCTAGATCAAGGCTGTGCAAGTTTTGATACTTGAAGTATTACTTCATCACTTTTTTTTTTGCTCATAGCAATCCGGCATTGACAACCATAGAGGTCTGGTGGAGACCTCTGGTGGTCATGCCGACCCATTGGTGACCCGTGGTCATGCGATACGGGCGCCAGTGGGCAGAATTCCGGCGCGCTTACTGGAAGCGCAAGTTGAATGCCGCTCTCAGAGTTTCACAGCGACATTTAACTAGTTAACAGCTGCGGGTGAATCACGATTATACCTGCGGCTGTTAGAGGCACATGAGCTGGAAATGATGTGGCTCAGCGCCGAAGCCCACATCAAAGGGAGGGTGTCCGACTTTGGCGTATTATTACGCCCGATGTCGGAAAGGGGTTAAAGGGAATGAGTCATCTGAAAATGACGTATTGTTTAATAAATATGGTAAACACAAAAACCTGGTTTAGGCTGTGTGCCCACGATGCGATTTTTAAGCGTTTTTAACCACGATTTTCGGCTCGAAAACGTTTAAAAATCTTGTACAGAACGCCCCCCATGCATTCCTATGGTATTCCGCACATGCTGTGCTAATGCTGCGCTTTTTTCTGCGGCGGAATCGCATCGCGGAAAAAAATCGCAGCATGCTCATTCTTTTGTGCGGAATCGCAAAGAATTGCCGCGATTCCGCACCCATAGGAATGCATGAGAACCGCTTACTTCCCGCATGTGGCTATGCCCACCATGCACGAAGTTAAGCGGCTCATGTGCGGTTGGTACCCACGGTGTGGAGGAGAGGAGACTGTCCTCCAGGCCCTGGGTACCATACCCCTGTAAAAAAAGAATAAAAAATCGTGGTATATTTACCTTCCGACGTCCCGCGCTGCCATCCCGGGCCTCAGCGTTCCCAGTAATGCCTTGCGGCAAGGTCCTGTGATGACGTAGTCTCGCGTGACTCTAGCGGTCTCGTGAGATCGCTGTAGTAACGTGAGACCAACGTCATCACAGGTCTCGCAAGGCATTACTGGGAACGCTGTGGCTCGGGATGGCAGCGCGGGACGTCGGAAGGTAAATATACCCCGATTTTTTATTTTTTAATTATTTTTTACATTCTTTTACTATTGATGCCGCATAGGCGGCCTCAATAGTAAAAAGCTGCTCACACTTGTCAAACACTATGTTTGACGAGTGTGACCAACCTGTCAATCACTTTCCAAGCGATGCTTCAAATCACTTGGAAAGTGCTTGACTATCGCACGCGAAAATCACGGCAAAATCGTGAACATAATCGCGGTAAAATCACGCGGGGAAAAAAACGCGCTATTTCTGGGAAGGAGTCCGGTTTTCAGTGTCCGGATTTAAACGCTACGTGGGCACATAGCCTTAAAGATCTGTAGATCTGTGGCAAGAAATATATGGATATACATGTATATTTATACATTAATTTCTCCATCACCTCTGCACCTGTGCAGCGATTCTCTCATGCAAGAGGACGGGAGCACTGACACTTGGATCACGCTCTCAGCTGAGCTGAAGATGAGTGTCATCAGCATCTGACATCAGATGCTATACACTAGTGTGACTCTGGCCTAAGGCCGGGATCACACACAGCGAGATACGGCCGAGTCTCGCAGGTTAAAACCAAGCTCTGGCGCCGGCACTCCGGAGCGGAGCGTGCAGCCGCACAGCAATACATGGAGCTGCACGCTCCGCTCCAGAGTGCCGGTGCCAGAGCTCAGTTTTAACCTGCGAGACTCGGTCGTATCTCGCTGTAGTGTGACTCTGGCCTTAATGTAATTTCAGGAGAACTTGGAGCAGAATTTCTGCCTCTGTCTCCTCCAATCTTTAGCCCCCTCGTTTCTCCAGAGAACTTCATGAGCACCAACTGCCATCTCCTATTTCAGTAATGGGAAAGTCTGTCTTCACTGAAAACAGATTTTACCTGTGAATTGACAACATTGAGAACAAAAGATCAGTTCAAGAGGAGAGATTAACAGATTTTTATGATAAGAAATCTTACAAAATTGCTAACTTTCACGTGTTCTACTGATCTCTGAAATAAAAACCAAACAACGGTTACTCTTTAATCTCAGAGCATGCATTTTGTGTCCGCTTAGCTTTGGCTAAGCTCTTAGGCCCTGATTCGTTAAAGTGTTTATGCCATAAATGTAGTTAAAAACTCTCAATATTTTTGTGCGACATTACACAATTCACTCCAGCTTCTTACACCATCACACTTTTTTATTAAGATGGGCATAAGTCTTGAAGGGGTTATGTGGAGTTAGGGTAAAGTCTGCAGTCGCTGTGAATGCAGACTTGTGAATCAAGACACTGTGTGCTGTGAGGACTGTCTAGTGCCGGGCGTGTGACCGAAAGTATGCAATTTACATATATGCGGTTACCTGCCAACTAGTCGTGCATAGCCTTGCGAGGTCGGATACGTCTAGTCTGAATGTGGTTTAACCCCTTCATGACAGCCAATACGTATTTTTACTGACCAGAGATATAAGAGAATATCATCCCCATACAGGTGACAATCCAGCAGCTTTCGGCTGTCCACTATATCTGACATCTTGCTGTATCACAAATGATCGGTGTTGGCACCGTCCATATCTGTTTAACCCCTTAGTTGCTGCTGTCAAAAGTGACTACATCAAATAAATGGTTAATAGATTGTGGGGGCTTGCACTTTAACCTAATTGACACACCGAGATCATGATTGTGTGGTCCTGATGTTTGCCATAGCTGTTCATGGCCAAATAGCGGCCAAAAGGCCCCGTTACATTTAGCGATGCACCAGCGATCCCGACCACGATATGACCCGGTCAGGATCGCTGGTGCATCGCTAAATGGTCGCTAGTGAGCTGCCAAACAGGCAGATCTCAGCAGCGACGCAGCAGCGGTTGTTACTTACTGTACATGTCAGACGCGGCGATGATGACGTCCTTCACCCGCGTCCACGCGTCGCTCGTCGGCGCCAGCAGGAAGCCGACGACGAGAAACAGCCCAGAACGTTCTCGCGCGATCGCTGCTGCGTCACAAAATCGGTGACGCTTTAGCGATATTGCTAGCGATATCGCTATGTGTAAAAGGGGCTTTAGAGTCTCCCGGCTATCGCAGCCTGTTCAGAAGTTAGTGAAATTTAGGTGGTAAACAAACACTTTTTCATTCTGGCTATACCACTTTGCATTAATTCCTGAAAATCACCTGAAGGGTTAATAAACTACCTGACAGCAGTTTTCAATATGTCAGGGGGTGCTGTTTTTAAAATGGTATCACGTTTGGGGTTTTCCAATATATAGCACCCCCAAAGTCACTTCAAACCTGGATGGTCCCTCAAAAAAATAAATTTTGTAAATTTCCTTGAAAAAATGAAAAATCACTGCTACATTTTTAAACCTCCTAAAATGCTAACAAAATGAATTAGCATTTTAAAAATGGTGCTGATGTAAAGCAGGCATGAGGGAAATGTTATTTATTAATGTTTTTCTGTGGTATGACTATCTGGATTAAAGGGATAATCAGTCAAAGTTTGAAAATTGCAATTTTTTTTACATTTTTGTCAAGTTTCTGATATTTTTTATAAGTAAACACAAAACATATCAATCTAAATTTACTATTATCATAAATTATAATGTGCCACATAAAAACAGTCTCAAAATCACTGGAATTTGTTGAAAAATATTCAGAATTGAGAGTCCTCAGTGGTTGATACCTTTTAATGGCTAACTGAAAAGATGGTAACACATTGCAAGCTTTTGAGACTACTCAGGTCTCTTCATCAGGCTAGACTAATACAAAATCTGAAGTCACATATTTATGCACAATACAGCACAGAAAAAATGCAATAGATAAGACAAGTGACGTGAAGCAGAACTATCATTATGGGAGAGGGAGAAACATAAATATTGGCCCAATTCATAGATAAGGAGATTGGATGTTTTATTGTCCTCTGATTGGGGTCTCCTAATGTGTTCTGATGCCCCCACAAGGTCTTAGGAGAAAATTCCTTAATTGATGTAAAAAGACATAAATCCATGCGACACATTCATTCCAGCACTGAGAGTGTCAAAGGTCGTCATAAATTTATACTCCCAGACCCTCCTGTCTCTCTGAGATGTGAAGTTACTTTTCAATACCAGTAATTTCATATCCATGGTGTTGTGATCAGGCATACAAAAATGTTTTGCCACAGGTAGATCCATTCTTTTTTCTCTTATTGTGTGACGATGAGCATTCATCCTTGTTCTAAGCTTTTGCCCTGTCTCCCCCACATACAGACCCCCAGTTGGACATTTAGTACAAATAATTAAGTACACCACATTAGATGTAATGCAGCGGAAAGTATCTGGGATCTGGGATCTTGTAGTCCTGGTGTGAATTGGGGATCTTTCCAGACTCCTTATCTTATCTCCTTTAAAGCAGAAAAGAGACAATTTAGTTTTGACAATATGTGATGAGCGGAACTCACTTGGTTCCATGCTTAGTTCAGTGACCTCAGCACAGATTACTCAGCATGTGCAATGTACTCTACCATAGAAGTCCTAGCTGCATGTGACTGCTATACAGCATATCTCTGAACTGATGTCAATAGCCCAGGAAATATTCCTGCCACCATAATCTTGTACAGAAAATAAAAACATTTTATAGTTAATTAATATATTAATAAGAACATGATATTTCAAATATTCCCTGTATTGCAGATAGTGGTACATGCTAATTTTCGAACAGTAACATTTTCCCTAACCACAGAATTTAATTGTGGTTGATAGTTTAATCACTCTTCATGAAGACGAGTACACAGAGGGAAATGCTGAAGTACTTTCCTATTCTTGCTTGATATGAATGCTTTGCTGTCTATTAATGTAACTCACTTTGCAGTTGATTTTCGATACATAAATTGAGTAAAATAACTGAGTGTCTTTATAATTTATGATGGCATTTTTACTGCACCTTTTATACATTTATATAGAGTACAAACCAAAACTCTCCTCGCGAAATGTCTTGTTGCCCTTATTACCAGAGATTTAAGGCCCTGTGTATTTATGTATTCAATGGATATAAAAGTCTACACACCCCTGTTACAGTGGCAGACTTTTGCCATGTAAAAAAAAAATCATACCAAGAAAAATTATTTCAAAACCTTTTCCATATTTAGGCTATGTGCACGCTTGCGGATTTTTCGCAGAATTTTCTGCGGCAATTCTGCAACTCCCTGCCGCTGGAAATATGCGAGAAATCCACATGCGTAATTCCCGCAAAAAACTAGCATTTTGCAAGCGTACTTACCGTAGGTTGCACAATGCTAGCGCTTTCCAAGTGATCTGTAGCATCGCTTGGAATATGATTGACAGGTTGGTCACACTCGTCAAACATAGTGTTTGACGAGTGTGGCCAACTTTTTACTATTGAGGCTGCCTATGCGGCATCAATAGTAAAAAGATATAATAATAAAAATAATTAAAAAAAATTAAAAATCGTGTTATTCTCCCTTTCCGGCGTCCCACGCAGCATCCCCAAGCGTCAGCGATGCTCCCGGCAAGTTCCGTTCCCAGCGATGCCTTGCGACAATCACCCCAGATGACGTAGCATCACGTGAGACCGCTACATCATCACAGGTCATTGTCACAAGGCATCTCTGGGAACGGGAGTTGCCGGGAGCATCACTGAGGCCTGGGGACGCTGCGTGGGACGTGGGATGCCAGAAGGTGAGAATATCACGATTTTTTATGATTTTTTATTTTAATTCTTTTTTTTTACAGGGATAAGGTACCCAGGGCCTCTCCTGCAGACCCTGGGTACTATCCGCACATTTTCCGCTTACTCTGCGCATCGTGGGCATAGCCTCATGCGGAAAGTAAGCGGAACAATGCATTCCTATGTGTGCGGAATTCCCCCGATTCCGCAAAAAGAATGAGCCTGCTGCGTATTTTTCCGCGATTGAACTCAATGGGTTGCTTATTATATGCGTTTTCACTGTGAAAAAACGCGGCTAAAATGCATAAAATTCGCGGGAATTCCGGACGTGTGCACATAGCCTTAATGTCCATTGAGAAACAAACTGAAATCATTTTGATGGGGAAAAAAAATAACAAAACTAAAATAATGGGGTTGCTTAAGTATGGACAACCTCTTTATATATGGGAATGTGTTCAAATCATGTTAAATAGTAGTCAGCTGCCATCCTTTACAGTGATTCTGACTAAACCCATATGAACTTTAGCTGTTATAGTAGGATTTTTCTGACAATTTCTTAGTTGCATTTTATAGCAAAAGCCATGGTCTATAAACAGCTTACAACACAGCAAAGGGATCTCATTGTTTAAATTTATAACTGAGAAGGGTGCAACACCATTTCATTAGCTATACCATTGAAAACAGTGAAGACAGTCATCAAGAAGTGGCTTAAATTTGGCATAGTAGTGACATTACCTAGAACTGGACATCCCTCAAAAATTGATGAAAAGACAAGAAAATTGGTCCAGTAGGCTACCAAGAGACCATCAGCAGTATTAAAGGAGCTGAAGGAATTTCTTCTAAGTTCTTGTTGTGTACTTCATGTGACATGTGACAGGGTAGCAAGACAGAAACCTTTTCTTACAAAAAAAGACATCCAAGCATGACTACGTTTTTCCAAAACCTACATCAAGGCTACCAAAAGCATATGGGAAAACATGTTATTGTCTGATGATTGAACTTTTTGACCATAATTCCAAAAGGTTTGTGTGATACAAAGCCAACACTGTGCATCATTATAAGAACACCATACCCACAGTGAAGCATGGTGGTGGTAGTATTATGCTTTGCGGCTGTTTTGCTTTAGTCAAGGTGGAGGTAATTATGAACTGTTCCATATATCTGTACATTTTGCATCCAAACCTTCAGGCCTATGCTAAAAAGCTGGAGATGAAGAGGAATTTCACTTTTCAGCACCACAACCCTAATCATACCTCCAAGTCAACAAACGAATGACTTAACCAGAAAAATATTAAAGTTTTGAAATTGCCCAGCAAGAGCTCAGACCTGAATCCTACTGAAAATTTGTGAATGACCTGCAAATGGCATTTTACAGGAGATGTCCTTGTAATCAGATTTTGCACGATACTGCAAGGAAGAGTGGGCAAAGATTGCCAATTCTAGATGTGCCATACTGATAGACTCCTGCCCCAAAAAACCTGAATACTGTCATAAATTCAAAGGGTTCATCAGCAAAGTATTAGTTTAAAAGTGTGCATATTTGTGCAAACACATTACTTTAGTTATTTTTATTTTTCCATCCAAAATGATCTGTTTGTTTATCAGTCAGTTGAATAGTACTGGTTGACATTAAAAATGGAAAAAGTTTTGAAATTATTCTATTATTCTTCTTGGTATTAACAAAACACTGGCCTTTTTATTGGGGTGTATAAACTTTTTATACCCATAGTAGATAATCAGCAACATTTCTGTCATTGATAATGTAGGTTAGAGTAGGCAGGTGGAATATTACAGAAAAAATATAAAGCTGCTGTATTTTTTAATTGCATATATTATGCAATTTATGCAATAGTTCATACCATCTGTTTCAGTAGAAGTGGACATGTAATCAACCTGTACTGTCCGTAAAGTTGTCATGCCTATAATTTTTAAATCATTACTGAATTCCTCCGATTTTCCCTCTTCTCTTTTTCTGATGCTCACCATGTCCCTGATGGGTTCTGCTTCTGGGCACACTGGAAATGCCACATAGTCAATCTCTGGCTGAGGTGGGTCATTGCTGCTGTCAGAGATTGGCAGAGCGAGCACTTCACATATAGGAAGATGGCATTAAAAAGCAGGTATCAGTCCCTTTAAATAGCAGGTATAAGCCCCTCACATCCATAAGTGTGAAGAAGGACTTACTCTGTAATATTGCCAACTTCCATGGTGAACTCAACCTGTTAAACATTGCATGGTAGCGTCACGGTTCCTCCCCTCACTGTGTCTGGGATGCAGTTACTGACAGCTCAGCCATCCAATCTGGTACAGGGGCGTGCTGAGCTGTCATTGTGCTGAATGACAGCTCGACTATTCAATCTGAGACTGGGAAGCTTGGCTGTCTCCAAGTGTTCATTATCCCAGGAGATTGCCATGCTACTTAACTGAGCTGTTTCTCCCAGACCTCTGCCAGATATTTATTCAACTTGTGTGGTTTGTTTCCTCTGTGCCTCAAGTTCTGTTTGTTGATCTTTCGTTGCCTGACCTTGGACCTCGTTCTGACAAATCCGTCAGTTTAACCCCTTCTGCTCAGATCCGCTGTCTACCTGGTACTCTGACCTCGGAACCTTACCTGACTACGCTTTTGTCTCTTCATTCTGTTTATGATGTACTCTCCTGGCTTCTGACAGTGAACTTCTTGGCTTGGCCGTGAAAAGTGGCTAGCGTCACAGGTAGTCCATTCATTCCAGCTTTTATTTAAAAAGAGGTTGAAGAAGTAATAATAGTAGGATGTCAGCATATTTATTAAGCTTATTTTTTTATCATTATTTATTGCTTAAAATAAATTATTGGTATGGTGATGTTCTTCTACTTTTTACTTCTTTGCTAGATATGGACTGAATTGCTTGATGGACTTTATCAATTAGGGCATTGTTTTGCTTTCTTTAAGAAAGGGTCAACATCGTGCAATAAACCCTACGAGATGAAACTTGAGTGGTAACATTTTGTTGAGAGGTCAAACAAGATTTTAACTTTTTGTGGTTTTGATACCTGAATATGTCAATAATGATGATGAATTGTAACACACTATTTCTTATTCTCATTTCAGATTGCTAAGCAACTGGAAATTTGCCACGTGTAGCCATTATCATGATGGGAACAAGGAAAGTATCTATCTTCCCTCCTGGATTCTATCTACTTGTTTTTGTGCCTCTTCTGTGCCATGTGGGAACAATATATGGCGAAACCACCCCTTCTCCTTACAATGAAACAAGTGATCCTTGCACTGGTTCCTATTATTGTAAAGAAGGAGTCATTTTACCAATCTGGTTGCCACAAAACCCTTCATATGGTGATAAAATTGCAAGAGCTACGGTATATTTTGTGGCCATGGTCTACATGTTCCTAGGTGTATCGATCATAGCTGATCGTTTCATGTCCTCTATTGAAGTAATTACATCTCAAGAAAAAGAGATAACTATCAAGAAACCAAATGGTGAAACTACAAAGACAACAGTGAGAATATGGAATGAGACTGTCTCCAACTTGACCCTTATGGCTCTTGGTTCCTCTGCTCCCGAAATTCTTCTTTCTGTGATTGAAGTATGTGGCCATAACTTTCAGGCTGGGGACCTTGGTCCTAGCACAATTGTAGGCAGTGCTGCATTCAATATGTTCATTATTATTGCTCTTTGCGTCTATGTAGTACCTGATGGAGAAACCAGAAGGATTAAACATCTTAGAGTTTTCTTTGTCACCGCAGCTTGGAGCATCTTTGCCTATACTTGGCTGTATATGATCTTGTCCGTTTTTTCACCTGGCATTGTCGAAGTTTGGGAAAGTTTGCTCACTTTTTTCTTCTTTCCTATTTGTGTCGTGTTCGCTTGGGTCGCAGACCGGAGGTTGCTGTTTTACAAATACGTCTATAAGAGGTATCGGGCTGGAAAGCAGAGAGGAATGATCATTGAAACAGAAGGAGACAGACCATCCTCCAAAGCTGATATTGAGATGGATGGTAAGGCTCTCAACTCCCACACAGAGAACTTTCTTGATGGCTCTTTAGTTCTTGAAGTTGATGAGAAGGACCAAGATGATGAGGAGGCAAGACGAGACATGGCTCGGATTTTGAAGGAACTAAAACAAAAACACCCTGAGAAAGAAATGGAACAGTTGATTGAGCTAGCTAACTATCAAGTTTTGAGCCAGCAGCAAAAAAGCAGAGCATTTTATCGCATCCAAGCTACGCGATTGATGACTGGTGCTGGCAATATTTTAAAAAGGCATGCAGCAGATCAGGCAAGGAAAGCGGTCAGTATGCATGAGGTTAATAATGACATCATAGAAAATGATCCAGTTAGCAAGATTTACTTTGAACAAGCAACTTACCAATGCCTAGAGAACTGTGGAACAGTGGCACTAACAATTATTCGTCGGGGTGGTGATTTAACCAACACGGTCTTTGTAGATTTCAGAACAGAAGATGGCACAGCAAATGCCGGATCAGATTATGAATTTACTGAAGGAATGGTTGTATTTAAGCCTGGAGAGACACAAAAAGAGATTCGAGTTGGCATTATTGATGATGACATTTTTGAAGAAGATGAAAACTTTTTGGTCCATCTGAGCAATGTTCGAGTTAACGCTGAAACCACAGAAGTAAATTTTGAGTCAAATCATGTAACCTCACTTGCATGTCTCGGGTCACCTACAACAGCCACTGTTACAATCTTTGATGATGATCATGCTGGTATCTTTACCTTCGAGGAACCAATTAACCACGTTAGTGAGAGCGTTGGCGTCATGGAAGTGAAAGTTCTGAGAACCTCTGGCGCTCGAGGAACTGTTATTGTACCCTATAAAACTGTTGAGGGCACAGCAAGAGGAGGTGGCGAAGACTTTGAAGATACATGTGGACAACTGGAGTTCCAAAATGACGAGATTGTGTAAGTACCATTTCTAAAGCACTACTTTAGCAAGACTTTATAGTACAACCTTAAAGTACAACTATACTAAAGATATTTCAATTGATATGTTGTTGGATATGGTGAATGCACCTTTTAAAAAAGATTTTGTCAAAAACAGATTTGTCAGATGGAACCATGAGAGTATAGACAGCTTAGAAATGACAAACTGTCTCTCCGGATTACCCCATAAACATTTGTAGATTACATAAGGATTTTTTGTAGTCTATCATGGGGATCAGCCTAGGATCAGGTGATTTTGAAATATAGGAATTATAATCCTATCTTTCCCTGAAAATATACATGAGGAGATTCTGGACGACCAACACATTAGACTATTGGTGATGAAAATGGTGATTTAAGACATTTTTTTAATGTTTATCGGCAATTCAATGCTTTAGTCTAAAGGATTTGTGTGGGTCATTAATGTCAGTATATTGTGCCTCAAGGAGTATTGGGATATATTTGATGTCATGAAACATCTAATTCCGAAATTAATGATGACCCGTTTTGGATTGTTGATATTTGCAGTGACATTCAGTTTTGGTGGCCGATTTGTAAGATCTATAGTTTTTAACTAGTTTAACATTTTACACAATTGAAAATGCTCAGCCATTTAAGTAATTTGAACATTTTTGGAAAAACATGGTTACCTGCTTCCCAAAACAGTGTCACACATGTCTGTAGGCTGCGTGGAGTATTACAGCCAAGTAGAGTTGGTGCGAATTTATTTAATTGGCCTTGACCTTCGAGTTCCGCCAATTACGTGTCCGTGGCTCTTACTTTGATTAGCCAGCTTGTCGTTACATGATTGTTATGGGTTTACCCACATGTGACATTGTGCCAGGCCAGCTAATCAAATAGAATGGTCACCGATGCTGTAAGGTAAGAGGCGGTATTCCCACTCCCATGCAAATGGTGCAGCTGCAATACTAGGTACATCACACTGACAAGTGTGGCGCTGTTTCTGCAAGAAAGCAACCATGTGTTCTAATCCTGGTCAGTGGCTTTATAGTGTTACTTTATGAAACTCTGATTATAGAAAGTGTTTAATTTTATATAAATCACTGAGCTCACATAACACATTCTGCATAATGCGCACCATCGGGGCTCTTTGTACTGTATCACCGCCATTGTTTGCTAATGTCAACTATGGTTTTCAATGCATGAAGCTCTGTAAATATTTACCAGGCAGGAATGGAAGATAAGAATGAGATGATAAGTCATCATCATGTCACTTGCTTGCTCATATGTTCATTTAATCTTTGTGGCATACTCTTTAGTCTGCAGCCATTTTGTACATGGAGAGACAAGGTTTTCCAATAAATGAAGCTGTAATTTCCCTACGATTTAACTCCTTTTATTCTGCATACACGTAATAGTCAGCGTTGTTCTATCATCCCTTGCTTTGCTCCATTATTCGTTACGCGTGCAGTGTACTTAGGTGTAAATAAGCAACGTGCCGTAGAGTAACACGCTAAGCGGCAGCCGTGGCATTCTCCGCTCTACCTTGTTAGCGAGCGCTGCCTGCCACCGCATTGCTTGGAGCTACAGATTGAAATATAATTATTTATTAAACACGGTTCTCTATGCAATGGAAAAGAGCATGTTATATCCACAGTGCAGACAGCACAGTTAACACTTAGCTCTATGTGTTTGGCGGTTCCTTCTCACAGACATTCACTCCGGAGCAGTTCGAATTTTTAGTAATAAGATCTGTTCTGAAATTTTCTTTAGTCCTTACTCCGATGTCTACAAACGTATTGATTCCATAAGGGCCAGTGTATATTAGATATCAGTTGTGATTGTTGTAAGGTTGTATGGAGGGGTGGACAGGACATAAACAGAAGAGGGCCTCCTAGGGTTCAATCACACAGTTTTTCACATATTTTTGTTACGGATTGCACTTGTACCTATGAAAGTCTACGGGGCTGTTCACATGTCCATGATTTTTTGCGGTTTAAGCGGACCGTACAAAATCGCAAAGACACGCCCAATATTGATCGAGTGTCGGATCAAACTCAGCAATAAAATCTATGGGTCCGTGAGAAAGCTATAAACTTAAAGATAGAGGAACAATAATGGGCACTGGCACAAGTCCCGAGGCAGATTCATGTCCTGCCAGGATGGGGAGGTAAGTGCAGATATATTCATTATTTGTAGTTTACATGTGGCTTTCTCTAGGTTTTACTTTTTTACAGGACTTTATAAAAAAAAATCCCACATGGGAAAGGAATAAAGCCGTGAAATGACATCATTAGACATGTTTATTATTGTTGTCCTGGGTTACAGCAGGCGGATCCCCTCTAGGCACAAGTACATCCATTGTAGAGATCACAGATGACCTGTGTTGTATCCCAGAAAATTGGAAGAAAACAAAACCGACACGTGATATTAATTTAGTGGCTACAAATCGCAAAAGAAAGCCGGAAGACAATTCTGTGTACAGTATTTCTTGAAAGCCAAGGCGCTGCATGAAGAAGTCAATGCATAAAGTTGTTGCAGATGAGAACAACCCTTTAAGGCTTGAAAGTGAATGGAGGGAACCTAAATAGAGGAATTTTGCAATGTTCAGGCGACAGTTTAGTGTCAGGTACTTGTTTTCGACATTCTATTACGATATTCTCATTATTGCTTGGTGATCACATTACAGGATTTGCAATTTTACGACAGGGATTGGTGGCCGACTGCTCCTTCAGTTTCCTAGAGCTATATGTGATCTTCGTGATGGAGCAGAACAAGACAAGATACAGATGCTTTCATGACTCAGTAAACGCGAGCAGAGAAAATCTGAAAATGACAGCATGTTGGTAGTGTAACCTACTGTACAAAACGCTTTGTCAATTGAATTTGCTTTCCTGTCTGACTTGATCATCGGACACAAACATGGTGATTTCCTGCTGCCTGTCTTTCATCATGGCTCTTGTCTGATGTTCTGTGCACTCTAGTGTTTGCTACGTGTTACCTCTGTTTTGTTACTGCATCTGCAACATTTATGGAGAAGAGGCAATAAGCACCGAGTGCATCTATAAAATAGAGCCTGAATTTAGTGACCTGCTGCCTTAGAAGGTGCAGTGAGTCAGAAAAGCGCCTGTGTACAGTATAGAGGCATCAGTGAATACTTAGAGGTGCCTATGTACAGTATAGAGGCGCCTGTGTACAGGATAGAGGCGCCTCTGTACAGCATAGAGGCGCTTGTGTAAAGTATAGAGGCGACTGTGTACAGTATAGATGTACCTGTGTACAGCATAGAGGCGCCTGTGTACAGTATGGAAGTACCTTTGTACAGTACAGAGGCCTCTGTGTACAGTTTAGAAGTACCTGTGTACAGTACAGAGGCCTCTGTGTACAGTATAGAAGTACCTGTATACAGTATAGAGGCGCCTGTGTACAGTATAGAGGCACCTGTGTACAGTATAGAGGCCTTTGTGTACAGTATAGAGGCCTCTTTGTACAGGATAGAGGCGCCTGTGTACAATATAGAGGAGCCTGTATACACTATAGAGACACCTGTGTACAGTCTAGAGGCGCCTATGTACAGTATAGAGGCCTTTGTGTACAGTATAGAGGCCTCTGTGTACAGGATAGAGGCGCCTGTGTACAATATAGAGGAGCCTGTATACACTATAGAGACACCTGTGTACAGTCTAGAGGCGCCTATGTACAGTATAGAGGCGACTGTGTACAGTATAGAAGTACCTGTGTACAGTATAGAGGCCTCTGTGTACAGTATAGAGACCTTTGTATGGTATAGAGGCCTTTGTGTACAGTATAGAAATGCCTGTGTACAGTATAGAGGCATCTGTCTACAGTATAGAGGTGTCTGTGTACAGTATAGAGGTGTCTGTGTACAGTATAGAGGCGCCTGTCTACAGTATAGAGGCATCTGTCTACAGTATAGAGGCCTGTGTACAGTATGGAGGCGCCTGTGTACAGTATAGAGGCACCTGTGTACAGTATAGAGGTCTCTATACAGTATAGAGGCACCTGTGTACAGTATAGAGGTCTCTGTACAGTATAGAGATGCCTGTGTATAGTATGGAGGCACCTGTCTACAGTATAGAGGCGCCCGTTTACAGTATGGAGACCTCTGTGTACTATACTGTACACAGAGGCCTCTATACTGTACACAGTTGTCTACATACTGTACACAGGTGCCTCTTTGCTGTACATAGATGTCTCCATACTGTACATAGGCGCCTCTTTACAGTATAGAGGCGCCTGTGTACAGTAAAGAGGTGCCTGTGTACAGTATGAAGACATCTATGTACAGTAGTACATAGATGTCTTCATACTGTACACAGGCACCTCTTTACTGTACACAGGCGCCTCTATACTGTAAAGAGGCGCCTATGTACAGTATGGAGACATCTATGTACAGCAAAGAGGCACCTGTGTACAGTATGGAGACAACTGTGTACAGTATAGAGGCCTCTGTGTACAGTATAGAGGTGCCTGTGTACAGTGCAAAGGCCTCTGTGTACAGTATTGAGATGCCTGAATACAGTATAGAGGCCTGTGTACAGCATGGAAGTACCTGTGTACAGTACAGAGGCCTCTGTGTACAGTATAGAAGTACATGTGCACAGTATAGAGGCGCCTGTGTACAGTATAGAGGCCTGTGTACAGTATGGAAGTACCTGTGTACAGTATACAGGCCTCTGTATACAGTATAGAAGTACCTGTGCACAGTATAGAGGCGTCTGTGTATAGAATAGAGGCCTTTGTGTACAGTATAGAGGCCTCTGTGTACAGGATAGAGGTGCCTGTGTACAGTATAGAGGCGCCTGTGTACAATATAGAGGGGCCTGTGTACACTATATAGGCACCTGTATACAGTATAGAGGCACCTGTGTACACTATAGAGGCCTCTGTGTACAGTATAGAGGCCTCTGTGTACAGTATAGAGACCTCTCTACAGTATAGAGGCATCTGTGTACAGTATAGAGGCATCTGTGTACAGTATAGAGGCCTTTGTGTACAGTATAGAGGCCTCTATGTACAGTATAGAGATGTCTGTGTACAGTATAGAGGCTCTTGTGTACAGTATAGAGGTGTCTGTGTACAGTAAAGAGACGCCTGTGTACAGTATGGAGACATCTGTGTACAGTACTTTATAGAGGCCTCTGTGTACAGTATAGAGGCGCCTGTGTACAGTATAGAGGCACCTGTGTACAGTGTAGAGGCGCCTGTGTACAGTATAGAAGCACCTGTGTACAGTATAGAGGTCTCTGTACAGTATAGAGACGCCTGTGTACAGTATGGAGGCGCCTGTCTACAGTATGGAGACCCTTGTGTACTGTACACAGGTGCCTCTGTACTGTACATAGATGTCTTCATACTGTACACAGGCACCTCTTTACTGTACACAGGCGCCTCTATACTGTAAAGAGGCGCCTGTGTACAGTATGGAGACATCTATGTACAGTATAGAGGCCTCTGTGTACAGTATAGAGGTGCCTGTGTACAGTATAGAGGCCTCTGTGTACAGTATTGAGATGCCTGAGTACATTATAGAGGCACCTGTGTACAATATAGAGGTGCCTGTGTACAGTATAGAGATGGCTGTGTACAGTATAGATTTAAAAAAAACTGTCCGTCACATCCAAGCACAAACTAAGTGTGAACAGGTGCTTAACCTACTTCCTATTTTGTTTGAGTGTATATGAGTTGGTGACTCTAGGTTAAGCACCTGTTCACACTTAGTTTACAATTTGATGTGACAGTCAGTTTTTTGAAATTTGTATTAATTTACCTTCTGACTGAGCACTCCACCTGTTAGTTTAATCACAGCAGGGCCACCACCCCTCCACAGAGATATAGATTTCAGTCTAAGGACAGGATTTACATAGGTTCCCATACAGATGAAGACTTTAGTCTAAGTGAGGATTGGCATTAGGTTAGGGTCCTGGAAAACGAGAAACACCATACCGTGGCTTCCAGGTACACATAAATTGGCCATTTTATGTGATAAGCTTTCTGAATTTTTCATATTTCTAATGCAGTAATGCAATTCATTTTTCATGTTTGCATGCTGTGGCGCTACAGTGTGCTTCCTATTTTGTTTGTGTGTACAGTATAGAGACGCTCATGTACAGTATAAAGGAGCATGCGTACAGTATAGAGATGCCTATGTACAGTATGGAGACACTTGTGTACAGTATAGAGATGCCTATGTACTGTATGGAGACACTTGTGTACAGTATAGAGGGATCTGTGTACAGTGTGGAGACCATGTGTACAGTTTAGAGGCGCCTGTGTACAGTATAGAGGCACCTATGTACAGTATAGAGACATCTGTGTACTGTATAGAGATGCCTATGTACAGTATGGAGACACCTGTGTACAGTATAGAGTCACCTGTGTACAGTGTGGAGACCCTGTGTACATTATAGAGACACCTATGTACAGTATAGAGGCACCTGTGTACAGTGTGGAGACCCTGTGTACAGTATAGAAACGCCTATGTACAGTTTAGCGGCGCCTGTGTACAGTATTGAGACGTCTGTGTCCAATATAGAGGCGCCTATGTACAGTGTGGAGACGTTAATGTACCGTAAAGAGCTGCCTGTGTACAGAATGGAGATGTCTGTGTACAGTATATAGGCCTCTGTGTACAGTATAGAGGTGCTTGTGTACAGTATAGAGGCGACTATGTACTGTATAGAGATGCCTATGTACAGTATGGAGGTGCCTGTGTGTAGAGTTGGTGGGTCGGGCTGGGGGGTGGTCCCTCTGTATACCGCGCAGTAACGCACAGACACTGGCTGGAGGCAGCTTCGGGTGCAACAGGTCCAAGTTTATTCGCTTTGTCGCCGTCCAACAGACGGCCTCTCAACACACCGCACTTCTCTGCACAACTCTCCGGTGACAGAACACCTTGTGACACGTACTTTCTCCAGGGACGTATATGTACGTACCGTCCCTTTTACACTCTGAGACGTTTCTGACAGCACCGCCACTGTGGCCGCCGTAGGTCTATGCACCAACAGTAATTTTACTGGTCCAACGTCATTCCAAATACGGTGTCCCACACCCGGAGCCTCGTCTATATTGCGGTACTTTATGTCAGGACCCCCCCCGACTTTCTCTCTCCTCAGTACCCCTGGTTGGGTTTTCCTCACGGTGCCACAACTGTCACAGTGTCCTTATCACTTGAGCTCCCCCTGGGGACTGGAACTTTCTGGAACCCTCCTTCAAATTTATATCTTTCCCGGTTCCCTATAACTCCGCCCCCCATGACCAACGGTTTCTTAAGCCCTAAGCTGATGTCAAGTCCTATGCTCACACTCCTCCCTGCCCTCTAATGGTCAACCCAAGGTACTGCACGTCCACTACACTTTCCTAGCTGTTTCCCCACTGTAATAACTGACACCTGTCTAAACTGTGCAAACCTTCCTTTCCCTATTCTGACGCGTCTGTCCGTCCGTCAGGTCACCTTCCCTACATGTGTACAGTAAAGAGGCGCCTGTGTACATTATGGAGACATCTATGTACAGTTTAGAAGCATCTGTGCACAGTATAGAGGCCTCTGTGTACAATATAATGGCACCTTTGTACAGTATAGAGGCGCCTGTTTACAGTATAGAGGCCTCTGTGTACAGTATAGAAGCGCCTGTGTACAGTATACAGGAGTCTATGTATAGTATGGACACGTCTGTGTACAGTATATGAGTTTTATTATTGGGAATCTGTCACCAGATGTAGGGGCAGACATCATGATTTTAGCAATATGTTATTTGGGCTGCTTAGTGTAGTTTTTATAAAATCACTGTTTTTTTTCAGCAGGAGGACTAGTAAACCTGCTTCTATGTAGTCCAGCAACACCCCTACCACAGATCGGTGATGAGCGTTGTGTGATCATTTCAACCAGATAATCACTGCCGAATATCGAATTTTCATACCCATCTGTCGAATGAGAAAGCTCAATTGTGGCTTTCATAGAAGTAAATAAAAAGAGCCGCATGGCCAGTTCTTCATAAATGCCCTGACTTGTAATGGTAGCCATCGGCCATCTCACTAGGTGGGTCCAGTGTCACCGGATCTCTGGTCTGGAGATAGATGCAGGTGCCCGGATGAGACAGCTGCCCATCAGTCACTGATGGCATGTCTTGTGGATATGCCATAAATGTCTAAAGTCAAAAATATCACTTTCAAAGAAGAAATGGGCAGATCGCTCTAAGCTCTTGTGGCTAGTTAGACCACTATTTTATCAGTAAGTAATCCTGAGATCACGCCCCGGTGCTCTCCCCAGCCTGTGCTCGGTCGGAGGCTTCTCTCTGAATAGGTGAAATACAGTTTTTGGGTCAGGTGTGCCCCCTGACATAGCTATTGATTTCAATAAAGCATTCGGAGTCTAAATTGTGAAACTTTATGTTCCTTTTGACCTAATTTCCAATGGCGTCTATCTTTTTAGCCAGACACAATAATGTGGTAGACTGTCCAATTTTGTCCTGATAAAAATTTGGAAACCAAAAATATAAAAGCTAATTTTTTTTTAATTTTAGACTCACTGAAGTCAGTGCATATGGATAGAGCACTTCTGAATACCATTTTTACCTTAAAGGGGTTGTT
This sequence comes from Dendrobates tinctorius, assembly GCF_039654945.1. Taxonomy (NCBI): domain Eukaryota; kingdom Metazoa; phylum Chordata; class Amphibia; order Anura; family Dendrobatidae; genus Dendrobates; species Dendrobates tinctorius. Next base: position 18,498,819 of record NW_027361917.1, read on the forward strand.
GTCTTTCGATTACGTTTCTACCCCTGCTTTAGTATTCGATAAAACTTTAAACTTTCTGTACTCCCCTTCCCCGGGTCCTCTGGGGAGTCTCTGCTCCTGCTCCCTGAACATGGCATTGGCTGCAGCACTGATGTCACGTCGACAGTGTGGCCGCCAACCTGTGAGCTCAAGGGAGCGTCCCAACTACACTGGCAAGAGCCGCCAAGCCTCACTGACTGGTTGCCGCACTTTCAAGGTGGCATCAATGTCTAACCTATGCCAGAGACCGAGAGAAGTGCCGGAACTCGTTGGTGGACCAGGGGATGGGTTGCACAATGCAATTTCTTTAATAACAAATTGATTCCTGGGTAGAAACTTAATTGAAAGTGAGCAACTTCTTTAATGGAGTGCAGAGCAGGGTAGAAAATATCGTGTGAACTAGGCATAAGATCTTTGCTAGACAGCAATTTGAAGCTAATCAGTGATTTAGTTTTCATGTGCATGATTTGCAACTGCTAGACAGCCTGAATACATGTGTGCAATGCCTGTTTGTTAGGCAATTACCAAATGTATTCAGGCTGTCTACAAGTTGCTAATCATGCAGCTGAGACGACGAAAACTAAATCTTCGAGCACGCCAAAATACTCGGAGGACACCCGAACATGCTCGGGAAAACCCGAGCAACAATGCTATTCGCTCATCACTAGTGAGGAGCAATTGACAATGAGACACAGGCAGATCAAGCTGCATCTTTCAAGTAACTGTTTTACCTCACTATAGTGCTGGATTCACAGCCACACAGCTCAGTACTGCTGGGCAATGTCTTTCCCACTGCTGCTTTTTCTGTAACTGACTAAAACAGGGAAATAAGAGCAGGAATCCCTCTGTTTCTATGTATTTGAGACATCCTAGCAGCCAGTCTCTTTTAACCAGTTTAGAAAGAAGTGCAAATTAGAGGCAGAGGTTGCAGAGGGGAAAACTGATGAAATTGCTGGATGCAAGTCATATAGTAGGCCGATATAGTGTTATTTTGCATGCACACACCCATGATGGCTTATTCAGAAAAGTTGCCTGAAAGGACAGTTATCTTTTAACAGTTTGACAATAGGCCCTTCTGGGGGCGTTATACTGTAAAGAAAGAGATACAAAGGTAAAATCGCTTGCGTGCCTTGTCTAGCTGAAAAATGAAAGTATTATGAGGCTAATATATCTTGCTCGTCATCTTCGCATGTTATCCAGTGTTAGCGAGGTTCTCTCAGAACTGATTTTATGTTTTTTGCGTCCCTGTCTACAATATGAGGCGACATTGTGTAAATTTTGGTCAATGTGGCCTACTTAGCAAGCCTGTGAGGCGATGTAGATGAGCATGCTCCGAAGACATTATGCTGAAAGAGGAAAAAAAGTATTTTGTGGTGCGAGGCACAATCTAGAAATCATACGGCTCAACTGGAGCATGACCATAGAAAGGAACATGAAGGCAAATGCGTGCTCAGAGACACAGAACATTTTGCCCCAAAAAATCATTCATGTCATGTTCTTCTGCCACGATTCCTTGTCATGAGTTTCCCGGCACGGAGATCTACTAATGAAGGCATCCGATGGATTTTTTTGTTCCTTTTTTTTCCTGCTTGTGATTGTTTTCTGAGATTTGGACATTGTGGCGCAGAGCTTGCTTTGTCCAGATGTCGTATATAGATATTGTATAGGATAAGGCAGGAGGAAGCCACTGTAAACCGGCTTATGCTGATCGTGACCTTGACAGTTCTGCTTCGGATAGTTTGAATTGCGCTCTAATTATTTCCATCTAATCAATATGCACCTTTCCTGCCTCAGGATAAGGTTTTTAAATAAATAATGTGGCCGTGTTTTCTGTGGGGAGCGGCGCACGCGTCGGCCTTGATGGCATGCTTTTCAATGCATGCTGTGCTTCATTATCTTGTGAAATGTGCTGCATTGCCCTGAAACAGGCCCAGAGCATTGAAGTGTGCGGCTATATAGGTCAGCGCCGTATCATTTGGCCTTTATATAATTTACCATTTAGTGAAGGAGATGTACCTCTAACACCGCCAGGAACCGTTCACCGCATAACAATAGCGTTCTCTATTAAGGACGTTAATGGTCTCATCTGTATTTTCCTGCAAAATAAAAATCAGGCTGTAAATTAAATAAGAAAATTTCACTTGATGCTACAATGGCGTTTAATGACATATCCAGAAAAGGTTAAATCCTCTTTGACCCCCCTGGGGTAAACTTATATGTTTTAAGATTAAGGTTTTATTACTCTTCTCAGCTTTAGAGATGGATGTGCCAGTCGCCGGCAAGCTGCTTAAGGAGCTATTATGGGCTCATTTATCCAAGGGGCTTTTTATTTCACCTTAATTCAATATCTGTGCTTTTTTTCCGCTTCTGTGTGCATGGTTTTATCGATTTAATATTGAGGAAAGCAAGAATAGATTTTTCTCCCATGTCACAAGCTTAACAACAAGTGCATGCGTGTATATTCACGGGCTGGTATTTGAGGATCTGAAGGAGAATGGAGTGTAGTCTTCTCCATTATTTTGATCTCATCTTATTATCTAGCATTGCGCATATTGTGTATTAAGAGATATGAGCAGAGAACGTTTCCTAATAATTCAGTAGGGAGCCTCTCAGACCCTCTTGCGAATACATTATGTGAGATCACAGCTAAGTATCTCCTAGAGGACTTTGGGTGACTGTCCTCTAACCAAAAAAGAGGACCATACCAGCGCCAGTCACCGTCCATCACCACCATCAGTGACCGCTCCCAAACTGCAAGAGATTGCGGTTAGCAGTCGTAATGCTGCAGTTGACAGCAGAGATGGAGAACTGAAATATTAGCAATGAAAAATCTAAATGGCATACTTGAGCACAGGTACGTCAATATATGCAAATCAACTTTGCTGAAAATTTGCTTTGAAGTTCCTCAGTGACCCACTCAGTTGGAAAAGTGTATACTGTGTACCTGTATGACATACCATTGTAAACTATTACTAGTCTACATGTCAGCCCTATTATCCTTTGTAATAAGGGTTTCTCACAATTGAATCGTTGAATGCAGTGTCAGACTGTCCCACCAGGGTACCAGAGAAACCCCAATGGGCCCTGCCTCTGACATAATAATGGGGCTCATTGATTCAAAAAAAGGACAACCCTCACTGGGAGACGACTTTGGGGCCAACCCCTAGTTACTAAGGGTACATTTCTTATGAGATGATCATAAACAGTCTGTAAAGCCTTGTGGATGGTGCGTCCTGTGCAGATAAAAGTTAATGTGTACTGTATATGTCTTGTATAGATGGTTGGAAGCACACAGTATCATTTCTTCGGATGGGCCCAAGGAACCCAAGTATGATACTACCCAGATGAGTCAATTATGGGATCTGAAGCTCAATTTGTAGTTGTCTTACAGTTAGCACCCTCCTGGAGTCCTAAGTTACAGTAATTGGTTCTTGCATGCACAGCCAACCTGCCACCAAAATGAGTGGGAGATGCAAAATTCTTTGACTTAACATACTTGGCATCTTTCATCAGCACTTAAGTAGAAATTTCATCTCATAAAAGATAAAAAGAATGACACATCAGTCCAGGCTTTCTTCAGAGGAAAATGCTCCTGCCATATTCTTTTTATTAAAGGCTTCCATGTATGTTACTGCACAGTTGTTGTTTTTCAGTGTGCAAAATGATAGGCTTCAATACAAAGTTGAAAAAAGGTAGGTAAATGCTTACCTCAAAAATGAAGTCCAAAAGTTGAATTTTTTTTTGGTCCCTTGGTTAAATGAACCCATTGTGGTAAATGAACAAAATTCAGCATTAAAAAAATGTAACTGTAAATTCACATAACATTTTAGAAGTTCACCTGTGTTTGTACATTAGGAATAACACTGCATTAATTGCCCACTAGTTTTTATGTCTGCTGTCTCTAGCTCTAATTTGCAATCGACTCTGAGCTGGTGCATGAAAACTAGCTACTATGGTGTCTCATATTCCCTAAACACAAAGAGTAATTCCTTCTCTTTTTCCCTTTAGTAGCACACAGACAGAAGCAGCAGTAGAAACCTCTTACAGCAGTACTGAACTGTGTAGTTGTGAATCCAGCTTTGGGATAAGCTAGCTAGATTCTGCTTGATCCATTTCGCTGCCTCTCTCTCTGCTTCTCTATCCTCATCCCATCTCCTCTTTCCATACAGTGTAATAATCTGTGTAACCTGAAAATTCATTTTTCTGGCATTCCATTATGTCTTGAGGTAGAGAGGTTTGGACTTCTTTTTTAGAGTGAATTATGAGTACAGGAGATATTGGGGGGGTTACTGATAAGCGGAATAAGAAGTAGAACTCTGTGATAAGATATATTACATAGTTTGTTATATTTGCTGTTCTATTGATTTATGCATGGCTTATTGAAAGTAGTGTTCCCATTTAATATTTCATGTTAGCATTTCATTTGGCAGCAATCTCAGTGGCTTTCCATATTCTTTTATATCACTGTCAAGCAATCTAGAAATCTAGAATATTTGACTTTCAAGCAGTCATCAGTGATAGTATATACAGGGCGGGCCATTTATATGGATACACCTACCATATATACTCGTGTATAAGCCGACCCCCTAATTTTGCCACAAAAACACTGAGAAAACTTATTGACTCATGTATAAGATGAGGGTGGAATCCATAGACTATGCCCCCGTATACTGCTCCATAGTTTATGTCCCCATATGCTGCTCCATAGAATATGCCCCCATATGCTGCTCCATAGAATATGCCCCCATATACTGCTCCATAGACTATGCCCCCATATACCGCTCCATAGACTATGCCCCCATATGCTGCCCCATAGACTATGCCCCATATGCTGCTCCATAGAATATGCCCCATATGCTGCTCCATAGAATATGCCCCATATGCTGCTCCATAGAATATGCCCCCATATGCTGCTCCATATACTATGCCCCATATGCTGCTCCATACACTATGCCCCATATGCTGCTCCATAGAATATGCCCCATATGCTGCCCCATAGACTATGCCCCCATATGCTGCCCATAGAATATGCCCCCATATGCTGCCCCATAGAATATGCCCCCATATGCTGCCCCATAGACTATGCCCCCATATGCTGCTCCATAGATTATGCCCCCATATGCTGCTCCATAGATTATGCCCCCCATATGCTGCCCCATAGAATATGCCCCCATATGCTGCCCCATAGAATGTGCCCCCATATGCTGCTCCATAGAATATGCCCCCATATACTGCAAAAAAAATAAATGCCATACTCACCTCTCCTGGATCCATCACCACAGTCTGCCGCTTCTTGTGTCAGTGACTGTTCAGCCAGCAGAGGGGCGGCGCGCACTAATCACGTCACCGCGTCCCCTGCTGCCTAAATGTCACTGACACAGGATGCAGCAGAGACAGCGGTGAGCAGCGATGGACCGGGGGACAGGTGAATATCGCTATACTCACCCATCCTGCCACGGTCTCTGCAGCCTCGCTCGCTTCTCGACTGTCTCCCTTCCCTTCCTGTCTTCAGCAGTCATGTGGTACCGCTCATTACCACTCATGAATATGCGCATATTCATGAGTGGTAATGAGCGGCATCACGTGACCGCTGAAGACAGGAAGGGAGACAGTGGAGAAGCGAGGCTGCAGAGACCGCAGCAGGACAGGTAAGTATGATCTCTGACACCCCCGCTCGCCCTCCCCCGCAGACCCCCAGGTATATGACCCGTGTATAAGCCGAGAGGGAGACTTTCAGCCCAAAAAAATGGGCTGAAAATCTCGACGTATACACGAGTATATACGGTAAATAAAATGGGAATGGTTGGTGACCCAGATCAGCGCTCTGAATTTGCAGAATGGGCAAAACAAAAATTAGAACAGGACCCTCAGTTTACACAGAACATTATGTTCAGTGATGAAGCAAACTTTTTTGGGTGGGCCCTTTATATGGATTCACCTAAATAAAATGGGAATCGTGACAGTTTTCATGCATAGGGTGTCTTGCATTGAAATCTGCTGCAATGACCCGGGTACTGCGTTCACCAGACATCAACACAATTTCTATCCGCTCCTCACGTGTTAACCTCTGCGACATTTCAATGGCTGTAAACAAAGAAAAACTTGTAAATAACTCATGAAAGAATAAAGTTATGTTAAAACCAGGCACACCATTGTTTTTCTTGTGAAATTCTCAATAAGCCTGATGTGTCACATGACCCTCTTCCCATTGAAAAAAATAAAGTTGGATCCAAAATGGCCGACTTCAAAATGGCTGCCATGGCCACCATCCATCTTGAAAAGTTTTCCCCCTCCCATATATTAATGGGCCACAAACAGGAAGTTGATATGGCCAACCATTCCCATTTTGTTTAGGTGTATCCAAATAAATGGCCCACCCTGTATGTGTGTGTGTATATGTATGTGTATATATATATATATATATATACTGTATATATAATTTACCAGGAACAAAATATATATACACAGTATACAGTATATGTTTCTTTGTTTTACTCACTTATATAGTTCCATTAATTCCACAGCGCTTTAGAAACATTATCCATATATATGTATATACTGTTCTTGCTATGGAACAGTTTTGGGCAGTTGTGGAAGAAAATGCTCCAAAGAATGGTTTCAAAAATAGAAGTGTTTATGGTTTATTTATATCAATTAACAACATGCAAAATGAATGAACTGAAGAGAAATATTTGGTGTGCCTGCCCTTTGTCTTCAAAACAACATGAATTCTCCTAAGATACACTTTTGAAGGAACTCGTCAGGGAGATTGTTCTAAACATCTTGGAGAACTAACTACAGATCTTCAGCAGATGTAGGCTTGTGAAATCCTTCCGTCTCTTTATGTACTCCCAGATAGTCTGGATGGTGATGAGATCGGGGCGTTCTGGGGACCAAATCATCATTTTCAAGACTTCTGTACACTGAAAATAGTTCTAAATGACATTGGCTGTATATTTGAAGTCATTGTCCGGCTGCATAATACATTTTGAGCCAACCAGACACCTCCCTCATGGCATTCCATGATGGATAAGTATCTGCCTAAACTTCTCAGCATTAATGACAACATTAATCCTCACCAAATCCCCTGTTTGCAAAAATGCAGCCTCAAACTTGCAAGCAACCTCCACTATGCTTCACTGTTGCCTGCAAACACTCATTATTGTATCACTAGCCAGCTCATCCGTGAACAAACAGCCTTCTGTTACAGCCATATATTTCACATTTTGACCCATCAGTCTAGAGCACCTGCTGCCATTTTTTACACCCAGTTCTTATGTTTTCATGCATCCTTGAGAAGCTTGGCCTTTCTCCATGTCAAAGGTATGGCTTCTTTTACCACAATTCTTCTATGAAGACGACTTCTGGGGAGAATGAACAGTAGCTGGGTATAACTGGGTCTCACTGGTTGCTGCCACTTCTGAGCTGATGGCACTGCTGGACATCTTCCACTTCTGAAGGGAAGTAAGCATGTTGTGTCTTTCATCGGTTGCACTGTTTCCTTGGCTGACCACTACCTCTATGGTCTTCTTTTGCAAAAGAGCTTCAACACCATAGCTTAAAATCCCAGTCTTCTTTAAAATCTTTACCTATGAGAGACCTTGCTGATGCAGTTCCTTGTGTCTTGATGCTGGGCCCACTCTTGCCATGGTATATGACCTGTGCACAAAATTGTTTTCTACAATCTCACCATTGTAACGGAGTTTGGATTTTCCTCACCCAGTTTTAAGCTTGCTGAGCACTCTTCCTGTTTCGATTAGTGATGGTAATTCAACCTACAATGATGATCATCTGTTTGGTATGACTAGTTTCTCATAGACCTGACTATAATTCTACCAAATTCCTGATTTTGTGCAAATGTAGCTAGAAGAATTGACATTGTTTTGAAGGCAAAGGGTGAACACACCAAATATTGATTTGATTTAGATTTCTCCTTTGTTTGTTCATTCATTCACCTTCATATCTATCTATTATCTATCTTATCTATCTATCTATCTATCTATCTAGTCCTTCAAAGATGAAAGCAGCACATCATAGTAAAATCAATTAAAGTGCAGTTTAATTGCCCATCTGGCTTGAAAAAGGTCCATATCCTTGGGACTGAAACGTCGCCAGATGGGCAATTAAACTGCACTTTAATTGATTTTACTATGATGTGCTGCTTTCATCTTTGAAGGACTATTTGTGAGGTTTGGTCCATACCTGGAAGGCTTATACCCGATGATTGTTTTTTGTGCTGGTTTTTAACTTTTTTATATGTATCTACCTATCCATCCATCCATCTATGTATCTATCTATCTATCTATCTATCTATCTATCTATCTATCTATCTAAAAATATCCAAGCAAGAGGTTCAGATTCGGTAAGCTCAGACCACAGAAGGTCTTGCTGGCTTATAATATAATTTATAGTTCATGCTGATAGAAATCAATATCCATTCCCAGTACGGCACAGACTGTAAGATTCGCCCAGCTTGAAATAATGGCCGGTGCCCAGCCGTAATGGCCTGCTTCATGAAAGCATCTCGCTAATACAATTCCTTCGGCCATCATTCTGTGTTTGTGCCAACCTGTTTGCAGTCCAGGCTTGTTCTAACCTGATTTGAAAGCAAATAAGTGTATAAATACAGACCGGATATTGAGCGTTTCACCTCTAGTGCTTTACAGCGAAGCTTTCTCTGGGACTTTGTTATGCAGACAGACTGTCAGTAGTTCCTATTGCTATAAACTATAGTTGTCTCATTTGTGCGTGCACATTCTGTTATTTTAGGCAGTGATGATATTTCAGATCCAATGATATAATATCTACTAGTGCTGGATAGAAGTTCACTGTATGGTCACAGAATGACTCACTTCCAGACTGCTGCACAGCTGTGGTCATACATGAATGGTGAAGCTGGATCTCCTCATCCACAGATACACACATTACAGCGGGATAGCTGCTATTTTATGCCTGTTTATGCCTGTAGATCAGATGAGCTCATGTCTCTGTGGTGATTTCATCAGTTTATGTGTGAACAGTATTTGAAGTTGATCTCTGAATTTATCTTGAAAAAGTCATTGTACATCAATTTGCTTTTCTAGTGATCCAGTTTTCTCCATTTTCTGGATCTTCAGACATTTAAACTAAACAATAAGTAGATATAATAAAAAAATGAAATAGTTTCACCATGCTCTAATGAAGGGCTCCCCAACTCCAGTCCTCAAGGCCCACCAACAGGTCATGTTTTCAGGATTTCCTTAGTGTTGCCGTGGTGATAATTGCATCAGCTGTCCAATACACAGGAAATCCTGAAAACATGACCTGTTGGGGAGCCCTGCTGTAATGTACCTGCTACCCCAGCATTGCACAAGTAAATGATCTTGATAGTAATGGTGGCATATTTTGTATACATCCACCACCTGCTTAAGGAACAAGTCGATGTTCCTTTTCTTTATGTAGTAATGAGTGTTAAAGGGAACCTGTCACCAGAAATAATGCTATTAACCTGCAGATATGCGGTAAATCTGAAAGTTAACAGCGGCGTTATGCTGTCCGGTGCCTGTATGCAGCAGAATACAGCGGGGAGAAAATGAACTTTATTCTCCCCGCCAGCATTCGGTTTCAGTCATGGAGGCGCCGCAGCTTCAGTCAAAGCGGCCGCTGTAACCGCGCCTCCGGCCCTGACTGACACTGGCTCTACAGTGAGGCCTGCTGTCAGTCAGTACAGGCGCCGGGCAGCATAATAACACTGTTAACCTGCAGAGTAACCGCATATCTGCAGGTTTACAGCATTATTTCTGGTGATAGGTCCCCTTTAAACGCCACCATCAACTGAACCATAGATAAGGGTTATCCTTTGCTAAATGGCGACGTCACAGTCAGGAGCTTTGCTAAGTTCTTTAAAGATCAGGGCCCTGGTCCTATAGTTTGTTACCTCAAATGACCACATCACCCCCGCCACTTATTCGATGACTTGTACTTTGCTTCTGTTTGCCGAATTTACCCCTCAGTTTCATCATGCAGTATATGTTATTCCTGTCTGTAATATTGCTGCTAGCCAGTCAGCTCCTCTGTAGAGATCACCGTGTCATCTACCTTCTGATCAGGAAAAGCACATGAAATCTTTAGAACCTAGGAGCCTCCGGTATTGCAGGGGAAGAAGGTCTGGTAGATGCACATTAGGCTCTGTTCACACTAGTGCCATGGCTTCTGTTCATGACAGATTTGCCTGATTTTTTCCCCGATTCATCCTGAGGCATTCCATTCTAAAGTTCCTAATTGCATCTATTATTTACATATGCAACATCGGCCAGTTACATGCAATCAATATGTTATGAGGGTGCAGGACAATGAAGATATCTACTTAAGAGAACATTGCGCTGGAGCTACAATATAAAGGCGGAATTTAACAAAGCATTTAATCACTACAAGGAGGACTTGATGCAATCAATCACATTCTCTTATTATTCAGCTGCATTATGAATAAAGACTTCTGCATCCAATGTTTTCTGTATGGCTAGACGTTATTGTTATGGGGTACCTTTCATAGTAGCCTGCCAGCTCTTAATAGGGCTTCAATGAACAGGCTTAGTGTTAACCACTGCATCTACACTATCCCTGGGGTGTCCATGTCCTTCACCTTTTAACCTTGGATTTACAAATGGGCACCTAGGTTGGGGTCATGGTGGAGTAAGCTGCAGAGAGTAGTAAGAAAGCTGTCAAATCCGAGAGATTACAAACCGGAACAGAATCACAAGGCTGACATAAGGTTGAACTACAGGTTGAGGCCTGACAACAGGAATACAAACAGGCTAAGTAAGGGCTGAAAATTCAGAAACGAAGCAGAACAAGACTAACTACAGAGTGGGCCATTTCTATGCATACACCTAAATAAAATGGGAATGGTTGGCGATACCAACTTCCTGTTTGTGGCACATTAGTATATGGGAGGGGGGAAACTTTTCAAGATGAGTGCTGACCATAGTGGCAATTTTGAAGTTGGCCATTTTGGATCCAACTTTATAAATGGCCCACCCAGGTGTATCCATATAAATGACCCACCCTGTATAACCGGTAGTGGATAGTAGGCTATCAGGCACTTAAATATCTAGCATCCCTGCTCAGGCTAAAAAGCAAGGAGACAACACAAACATAAGTTTACTTTACTTGGACAACCCCGTCTCGTAACCCATGCTTGACTCCAATAAAATAAGAAAAGCTTGTATTCACTTCTTGTGCCGCTGCCGTTTCAGCAGTGTTGTATGACATGTGAGCCCGGCTGTCAATCAGCGCTGGCTTCACTGGCCCCACCTTCATACAAGCTGAACATGAAGAGGAAGTGGGAGAGCAGCTGCCCGCCTGGACTTTATGTTTAATATATCCGAAGGCAAGGACAGTGACGCCAGCACTGACTGGGCAGCAGACTCATGCATCATAACAACCGCATGCGAGTCCCGGGACTCCGAGTGCCATCATTGCTTGAATGGCTGCGGCATGAGAGCTGAGTAAAAGCTTTTTTATTTTATCAGCGCCAAACATTTAGATCAAGAAGGGGTTGTCCTAGTAGTGGACAACCCCTTTTACGTTCTAGCTCTTAGCCTGGACGATACTACAAGTCCCAAAGAACACAGGACTAGTGTTGTCGCTCCACATCACCCACAATGAAAGTGCGGCACCGCCTGGTGACAAAAGTAGTAACAGGAACATCAGGCACTGACCAGATATCGCAGTTATCAGTACGGAATGTATCAGCGTAGGGGCGTACTAGTCATCAAGCAGATGACACTGATATATTTTAGAACAGAGTATTACCATAGCCATATTAATGTTCTCCTTAGTATTTTCATTCTATGCCACACTATTTAGCATTTTCCTGAATTCTCGCTTGCCCGACATTGTCTTTCCTCACTCGGCTCACATTCTTCATGTCTTAAGTCTACATTCTTCTTTATTGTTTATCCTAGAGCTTTCTCTCTATTACCTTCCCTTAGGCCAGGATCGCTCTCCATCAGTTATCTCATCCCTGTGGGCGTGCACTGAGCTATTCCAGGTTGTGTGTGGATAACTCCACGGTGTTAGGAATGAATGAAACGGCGTAGCATGAACACATCGCCCACAGACAGAGAATTAGGAGATTTCAATGACTTTTTTAGATGGTAAAAATGTAACGAGAAAAACAGTTGAAATGAAGTAATAAACGTCCCTCAAGACTGAAGTAACTCTCTACTCCAGCCCATGACACGTCAAAGACTACCAGACCAATGTAACCCAATGCCATTTTCGGCAGGCAGGAAGTTTTGGTGTCTCAGGAGCTCGATGTTACACCCATATGTGCAGACAACTCCTTCCGAGGTGTAGGACTGCTCCGTGCGGTTTTAGAATTAGGCTAAGTATAGGTAAGCTGCAAATAGAATGGGCAAATGGAAATAATGTATGTGTCCTATTAACAAAAAAGCTGCAGTTTCCATATATGAAAATGTATATATATTGCAAATATTTCTCTGTTTAACTGACTTACAATACTAGACAGTGATTCCAGTGATTAAAAATCTATGCAATAACTTATTTTTTATGCTGAATACTGATATAACATTGACATGTTATTACAGATATGTATAGGGAACTTGTACAGTGGTTTATTTTCATTTTGCCACCCAAATTGCTACCAATACTATACAGTTCTGACCCAGTGCTTTCTATAGCAATGTGATTTGTCCAAGCAGCCTAATTACTGCAGTCAAAGAAGTGGAGATATATGCCAAGAAATTAGGCTTTCCACACCCCAATCCCACCCAGTCTGGCTTCAGTGACATCACTAAGAATATTGACCATTGACGTCTAGGGTTGTACTTGTCTTGCTTATGAAGCCAGGTCAAGTGCATTCTGTTTTACTGAGAATCTGCAAGATGTCAGTAAGTGATGGGATGATGTAGGGTCAGTGTTAGGCCAAATTCTTTTTTATCTCTTTATTAAAAGGAATCCATCAGCAGTTTTTTGCTATGTAATCTGAAAACAGCATGATGTAGAAGCAGAGACCATGAATCCAGTGATGTGTCACTTACTGGGCTGTACTTGTCTGTTTCAATACAATTAGTGTTTGGTCAGAACGACATTATCTCTACTGGACAAGCTGCCCTCGGGCCTCCTGGTCCACCTCCGCTCCCAGCACTAATTAGCAGGTTTTTGTCACTATACAGTGTACACAGAAAACTGCCAATCAGGGTTGTAGGCAGATTATACTTCTGCCTTTGCAGGAAAGGATTTGTGCACATCTGTACATTCAATCATGTGTAATCATGTAGGGCCTTTGCGTCTACCTCGTGCTGCTGTCAGATTACATAGCACAAACCTGCTGACAGATTGCCGATGACACTAGACGTTGTAGGATAGTGAAAATGTTCTAGACTCTATAATATTACAGAATGATCCAGATAAGATGTCTGAACGGACAAACACATGGCAGGTGAAGTTTAATGTAGATAAACTACAAGAGCAGGGCTGTGGAGTCGGTAAGCCAAACCTCCGACTTCTCAATTTCCATGACACCAACTTCGACTCCGCCTCCACCAAAATGGGCTCCAACTCCGATTCCACAACTCTGACTCCACAGCCCTGCTAGGGCTGTGGAGTCGGAAAGCCAACCCACCAACTCCGACTCCTCAATTTCCATGACACCAACTTCGACTCCGCCTCCACCAAAATGGGCTCCAACTCCGATTCCATGACTCTGACTCCACAGCCCTGCTAGGGCTGTGGAGTCGGAAAACCAAACCACCGACTCCGACTCCTCAATTTCTATGACACCAACTTCGACTCCGCCTCCACCAAAATGGGCTGCAACTCCGATTCCACGACTCCGACTCCACAGCACTGCTAGGGCTGTGGAGTCGGAAAGCCAAACCTCTGACTCCGACTCCTCAATTTCCATGACACCGACTCCACCAAAATGGGCTCCAACTCCACAGCCCTGTACAAGAGGTAGTAAGGTAGTAAGAGGCAGACATAACAGCTTTTAAAACATGCTGATGCTTTTCTCATAACAAATGGCATTGTGGGTAATAATCAGTGACAGAGAATATATTGGTCGAGAAAGGTTGAACTTGATGGATCTAGGTCTTTTTTTTTTCAACCTATATACTGTAACTATGGATAGAGGGCTCAACATTAAGAAGACTGTCAGAATTGCTCTGGATTAAACTGTGATTTTATCAAAGTTACATCAAGGAGCCCAAAAAGAGAGACATCGCAGGAATCTGGGTCTCTGTCTCTATTGCATAATGCTGTCAGATTGGGATGCATAAACGTAGGGACAGATTCTCTTTAAGAATGAGGCCCCCAGCACAATTAAACTTGTTGGTACGTGTTTTAGATTATGTAGGATATTGAGAGATTTGGCATTTTAGGTCTTTTGAGCAAGACCTAAAGTTTTAAGATGCCATCTCAAAGAAATCATTATGTCGCTGGGCAACTTCACAAATTTGAAGCAATGAAGTATAAGACCCCCAAAGCATGCATAGTAAGCGCCCCGATGTTGCACACTGTTCTGCTATGTGAGGTTATATGGATAGCTAGCACACAGAAATTTCCACTGCAGTCATCATAAATATTCTGATTTATTTTGTCGTTTGCTGTCTGTAATAAAGGATTTCGAGATTACACATCTCTCGCAGGCCCAGGGAATATCTAATCATGCATTATATATTTCTTCCACTATTTCCCCAGCTCCAAGGTAACATTATGCAAAAAAGCAAATATAGTTTTCTTTTTTTTTTGCCTTTTCATGACTTACAAATGTTCCTGAACGAAAAAAAAAACAGATTTGAGCTCCGCAACGGTCTGTTTTACCGTATTTACCCTGGAATGTTGCCATATGTTATTTTGTGCCCGTAGACGTTTGTACAGCTTCTCCCTCCCAGTTGCCGTTCTGAGCGCTCCCGTACCCTGCTATCATTTGTATAAATCAAACATATTGAACAAAGGGTCGTGAAATCATGAAATAGTTGTGCAAGATCAGATATTTCTATTGCTGCAAAAACTCTGCCTCTGGTATCATTACTTGAGCCATGCATTATGGATGAAGTGGCGCTGTATGTCACATTTTAAGGAATACATCTGCTCACTTGTTCTGTCGCTATATAAAGATTTAATAGGATTAACACATATGCCCAACAACCTATGCTGGTAAATGAGACCCATAGCCGCAATCCTTTTGCCAGCTGAGGGAATATTAGCATACACTGCATGAGAAAGATTGCATCGGCTGTGCCTATCAATGCGTGGCGCCATCATTGTACTGTTAAACGTCATGGCGGAAGACATTATGAGTGAAGGACACATCAATGTCAAACATTGCTATGTGGCCTCTTTGCTTTATTAAGGACCATAGGGCTTAGTGTTGTGAGCTCACCTGTTCATTCATCTTTTGTGTCCGAGGATCTCCCTCTTCTGGTGAAGGAAGGTAGTGAGACTGATTACCAAACACCTGATCAGGTGGATGGTGACTGGGTAACAGGAACTTCTGACTGGATATAAGGCAGCCGACGCCCTTCTGAGTCGCTGGTGATTTCTCTGCTGGATTCTTGGAGACCAGTCTGATTCCTGCTTCCCAAAGATAAGTTTTTTCTCTGCTATTGAACTTATTAGTTTTGGTTTTGTTTACCTTGTTTTTTGGAGTTCAGCCATCCCCGGCCGGGGGTGTGCTGGATTCTTTTTCCTTGATCAGTGTTCTCTTTTGCTCTGCTTCCAGAATATTCTGAGTGCTGATATAGGGTTTGAAGTCTAGTGACTTCAGGGTCCTTTTTGCTTATCAGTTGTGTTGGTAATATTTTTAGCAGGTTTTTCTCAGATTGCAGACAGCAGCTTTTCTATCCTGTCCTTTTTAGTTAGCTTGGGCCCCATCGTTTGCTCAACCTATCTTTCTATCTGTGTTAGTGTTTTCATCTTGCTTCACCGTCATTATATGCTGGGGGCTGCCTATTGCTTTGGGGTCTGCTCTGGGGCAGTCAGTTTTTCCCTTTTCTCTCTTTAGGCTTATGTAGATCTCCGGCTGTGACGAGGTGTCTAGGATCACCGTAGGAACACTCCACGGCTACTGCTAGTTGTGTGATAGGATTAGGGGTCTGCAATCCGCTAGTTTCCAGCCTCTCTGTTTTTCTGGGCTGAGCTTGTGTTTTGTTTTTTCCTCCTCGGTGACTCAATCATAACAGCTTAGGGTGTGTATGTAAAGTCTTTATCTTTCAGCATTATGGAGGGGTCACACGTGATCAGATGGATATTGGAACCATACATTGGGATCTCTTGAGATTTAAAACCAAGGCAGATAGATTTTCATCCTTCCATTGATATATTCCCAACTGAGAGGATTATGGAAATCACTAACCTCCTGATTAAAGCAGTTTAGCCAAAGTATTACCTGTCATATAATACCAGGTCCATCTGCCACACGTGAGAGACATGACGGTTACATCTTCTGCTTTATACTGAAGTGTCCTCCTCTCCATGTCGAATTGATGCTACTATACAAGCCCAACAGAGACTACATGTTTCAAGGTCATTCTTCTGCCCTTTGATTTGTGTCTTGCACCATTTACTTTCGATCAACGTCTTTGTCCATCTCCTCCATATGACAATAGGAGAGCTGGGGCGCAATGCTTGATAAAATAGGCCAGCCACTATTCTATTTAGGCAGGACAATACCGGAGAAGAGATGAGCATTGTGCTGTGCGTGAAAGCATTCTATCTACACAGAGAAAAATGGACATAGGAAGGACCAGAGAGAGGACATTTATCTCTCCGGCCGGAGAAAGCAGGACATCCCTAACCTTAGCCTTTATTTGCCCGGATTATGAAGGTCACAGAGAAAATTATCCTAAAAAAAACGTACAATGTAGTGTATTTTCTTAGGAAGGTTTATTATACAGTAATGATGAAGTTTGCAAAAGGCTAAGTGGAGTTATGTAGGTTTATATACCATGGATAGGATTAAAAGCTTTTAACCAAATTAGGAAAATATATCTATACACTAATTAGGTGTTCCCTAAAATGATGGAGGGTCCCCTCATGCTGCCAAAACACCTCTAACTCTTGAAAGTGTAGAGTCTATAAGACCTACAATGTAAAGGTTCCTTGTGGTATCTGGCATTTGAGGGAACCTATCAAATGATTCATGTTTCCTGGTCCACGAGCAGCATGAATATATATAATTTGAAAAAAATAGTTGAGGACTATGTGTCTCGGATAAGGTCACCTTACTTCAGTTGACTGACAGATCTATCCCTATCTATTTACATATAGAGAGACTTCAAGGGGATCGTCGTGGGGAAAAGCTTCTGTCGACCTGCATCGGATCAGTCATCCAATACACATAATCACAGGACAGCTTTTCAAACCAGAGAGTTTCAGTGTAAAAGATACAAGGTTTCAGTAACGTAGCCAGTGTCTAATTCATACTGCTGTAGTTTGTGCAGCATGAATCACATTACAGGTCCCCTTTAAGACCTTGTAATCATTAAGTTGTGAGGTTGGGCCTCCGTGTATTGACTTGTTTTTCCAGCATATCCTGCAAATGGTTAATCAAATTTAGACCTAGAGAATTTGAAAGCCAAGTCAACATCATTCTCGAACTCTTGGTCAAGTTAATGCCAGGACCCGAGGTGTATCAGAAGACTATGGGTCTATTCCACAGGTAAGTGACAAATACGCCAGGCCATCCAATGATGTAAAAGCAAACATGATTCATCCGACCTTCTTCCATTGCTCAATGATCCAGCTTGGACATTCTGACCGGTGTACAACTTTGTAGCCCCAGATACATCAAGCTGTGTGTTTGTACACTTTTATTTTATAGCCAGCATTTACCTTTCAGCCATCTTTTCCTACAGTACTCAGTCTTTTGGATCAGGCCACAAGGACTAGATTTGGTTCACTGCATTTCAATGAGTCTTAGAAACCCCGGTCACTGGTGTACCTGTCTCTCTTTGGACCACTTTTAGTATGTCCTAACCATTAAAAACTAGGAACACCCTTCAAAATTTACCATTTAGCCTTTCCAGTTTTGACCTTAGTCAAAGTTTCTCATAGCCAACATATCCATTTTCTTTGCTTCCTAATATATTCCACCTCTTGATAAGGACCATTGTCACAATATACTAATCTGTGTTGCTCACTCCACCTTTGAAGTGCTTTTAATATTTTGGCTGATCGTTGTATACAGATTGGAACTTCTAGTAGACATTTATAGTACGTGAGAACAAAAAGTTGCCAGATTTTTGGAATAAACTGTATTACCAGCTAAGTACACTACCATATACGGTACATATAAATGGAGGAGAGTAAAATCATCAAGATGGAAGATTAATGTAAAGCACAGAAGTCAGCAAGTAGGCCAAATCTATGGTTGGGGATAAGCCTCATTTATACCGTGGAAAGCTACATGGCCGCTATGGGGTATTTAGGCCAGACTGGTCTGGATATAAGATTGGTGACGAAGCCTGTGATGTACTGGTCCTATAAGTAGGGCACAGTAAGGGACGGTTTTTAAATAGCGCATTGTCCTCAGTCTGCTGTAACTAGTTTCATGTTAATTCTACTCCCTATGGATGAGTATTGCTTCTATATAAAAGTATAACAGGATATGATTAATTACCTTCAAGCACATCTCCTGATTTGGTCCTTAGTGTTCAGAAGATGTCTGATGATTACAAGGTTTAGAAATAAAGAACTAAAAAAAGACAGTTCTGTAAAAGTCCATTGAAATTCACATTATGGTAAAAACAGTAGAATAGTCTAATCTCAGGTTCTGGTTTCAGATGTAGTCTTATGTTCATTTTTCAAAAACTGCATACAATATTAATTTTTTCAGAGTCTTTTTGGTATGTTTGGCTATGTTCACATTTTGCGTTTTTTCAGCTTTTTTAATGCATTTTTTTATGCAAAATTTCACCTGCTTTTTACGGTACCAACAAAGTATGAGATTTCAGAAATTTCATGCATACAGCTTGATTTTTGTTATCCTCAGTTTTTTGTGCAAAACCTTGGTTTTTTCCCAATGCAGCGTGTCTTTCAGCGTTTTTTAAGCATTTTTAACCCATTGCAATAGGTGGTTCAAAAACGTTGAAAAATTGCAGGTGTCAGTTTTTGGTGCCAAAACCTCATGAAGTAGAATCAGATTTTTTTTATGCGCTAAACTTTATCAGCATGCACAAGAGACAAATGTGCCCTGACAAAAACGCAGCATAAAAGCAACAAAAAACAAGCAAAACCTGCTTTTTTTAAGCAAGTTTCTTACTGCCAGGAGAGCAGGTGTTTTGCCTGCGGAACAAAAAAACGTATGCAACATGTGAACAGAACCTTTGATTTTTCATGCTGTTTTTATGTATTGTTGCTTTTTTTTTTTACCTCCATTGATTCAGTGGTCCAATATTGAACATTTTTTCAAGCAGAAAATTCTCAAAAATTGATGCGTTGCTTTTTACACCATGTGCATTATAGATGTGCTTTTCCATTAAAATCGACAAGAAGGTTATTCAAGGAATAAAGCAGTTTTTAGGTGGGTTTTGTATCAGAATTTGTTTCAAACTCCATGTATAAAAATTCTTTGAAAATACCTTGAAAAATGTAATATACTCATATAATAATAAAGAAGTGATAGAATCTGTTCACACTTTTATGTTTTCTTTTCAGTCGCTCTGGGATTCTGCTTATTTATCCTGACATTGAGCTTTTCAAACATGCTATGCCCTGATGTTGTAAATGATGTATGGCTGCTGTACATTGCATAGTAATTTGACATGTTT
The DNA here is from genome assembly GCF_039654945.1 of Dendrobates tinctorius. Lineage (NCBI taxonomy): Eukaryota > Metazoa > Chordata > Amphibia > Anura > Dendrobatidae > Dendrobates > Dendrobates tinctorius. The sequence continues at coordinate 18,518,612 of NW_027361917.1, forward strand.
TTCGGATGTATAGAGCCCGGTTTCAGATTTGGACGACACTCACGTGTTGACAATGCAGGCAAAGTGAGTTGGCGTAGAGAAACAAACAAGAACAGCTCCAGAGTTATTATTAGAAGCTTGTTAGTGATCCTTTTCCTCTCTAAGGAGGAGATATAATGCAGTCCCAATAGAGAAAATGCAATAAGACGTCTTAAGTAGTAGAGGATCACAAATCCAGTTAGGAGAAACATGTCCTGGGTAGATATGTGACCAAGACAAACAAATAGTGTCTGCATTAGCGCAGCTTTGTAATCAGATGACTCTGAGCCGTTTCTCTTCCTTGCTCTTGAAATTTGCATTCTGTATCGCCACCGGGGTCCTACAAATGTCAAGTCTGACATAGGAAGTTAAGAAGGATCAGACAGGGCACAGAACTCCCCTCAAAGGCACATATTCAGATACTCTGCAATAGAAATCCTGCTTACATCATTTATTTCAACAGCCCAAAGCATTTGTCTCCAACCTGTAGCTTACTAACTGTAGAAAAACTACAACTCCAAGAAAACCGTGACATAAAAATAAGAATTAGTGATGAGCAAATCTCCAAAATAAGAATTCATCAGTTTTCTTGAATTTGATCAAAACATTCAATTCACAGCCAACAGAGCATAATAGGCATAATAATAATAATGCTTCGCGGCTCATTTGGCTCGCCACTGCTTTTCCCTTCTGTTCTTCCACCACTGCTGTCCCCTTCCTGTCTTCCGCCACTGCTGTCCCCTTCCGGTCTTCCACCACTGCTGTCCCCCTCTATTATTCCATACAGTTCCAACTGACCCCCTCATTATTTCACCATGGCACTTGGTCTTATCTTCCTCTATCTTCACCTGCCAGTGCCAAGTACACGTCAGGCTTCCATTTGTGCTAATTAGGCCTCACGTGACGCACAGTGTGACATCAGAGGCCCCAGGGCAGAGTGAAGATCCAAATTTTGGTGAATGTTTTTGGAATGAGGTCCTTTTTCTCCATCCTTACTCTTCATTAGGGCTTCTGGCGTCAAGTAGGCCTCTGACGCCTCTGCCATTTTTCTTAAATTTTCACAATTTGAATCCCAAATTAAATCGGATTCAGTGGAATCGTCCACCGATTTGCTTATCTCTAATAATAATCTTTATTTATAAAATGCCAACGTATTCTGCAGAACTTCAGATTTCAAAAATTATATGAGTGTAACGTTAACTTATAACGTATACGAGTTGAAAAGCATTTTACTAGATATTTGGTCATTAGCTATATTTGGTGAAATTTATCAAGCTAAATGTGCCAGAATTCTGATGAAATTTGTGACTTGCACCATATTTATTATCAGTGTGAGACACTTTCTGTGCCTTGTTCGACAAGGGAATGTGACCTACTCAAAGGGGTAGAGCCTAACATTCGATAATATGCTCAAAAAATGTACCAACATTGTGGCTTCAAATTCTGACACAAAGTAAGCTAATAGGTGATGTAATATTAGACTGGACTGTCAGCAAAGTCTTAAATATATAGCAAATAGTATTAACCACTTTGATCATTTTGGTACATTTTAGGACTGCCTAAAAATTAGCCAGTATTCAAAATTATGCCCATTATTTTTGGTTTTGTATTCAAAAGTTTGATAAAAAAAAGTAATGAAATATTATCCATCATGAAGGTATTCAAACAATCCATGATGGTTGCGTTATTTCTTCACATAGATCTTTTTAGTGGATAATTGACGTTAATTTGCCTCTTTTTTTGCCAAAAACAGTGTCACACTTGTCCATGGGTTTTCTCTAGAAAGGTGCTGATCTGCAATATCTGGCACAACCTATGGATAAGAGTTGCACTATTTTAGCATTGAGAAAGGACACCTTCTTAAATGTTCTATTTTAATACCAGTTGTTCAGTTAGGGTATGATTACCCTCAGGAGTGGCTGGTCATCCTCTTGGGCACCCCTATATTTGCTGAATTTAGTGGCCCCTTAAAACTGTTCTCTTTACGTTGAAAGGATACATGTGGCTCACTGAACATTAAAATGGCCACTATATCATCATTTTTCTTAGAAGAATGCCCAGTTTGCTCTGGCACAAAGACCTACTTACAGGAAGACCCACCACACCAACTCCGAGTGTCTACGGTGACCCACGACATAAAGAGTTACTCACCCTTTAATTGAAATATTCTCATAATCACTTCTTACAGTCACATAGAAAGTAATTTCCAACAGAAATGACTGAACACACAATGAATGGAGCTCTGCCAGGAGCCTGCAAGTAGGTGGGCGCAGATTTTCTATTTTAAAATAAATCCCATGAATGTCCTAACAGAGTTGTAAGTCCGGTGATGTAGGGGACCACTGTGCCAAATCATTGCAATTAGCAGCACCGGCAGCAGCGGAGACATAAAAACAAACAATGCCTCAAACTAATTTTAATTATTCGGAGAGACATTGTAAGAGTTGAGGAAATTAATTGGAAAGCTGAATGAGTCAGAATAGATTCACGTTCACGACAGGAACCTAAACATGTCCAGGCTGGAGCTGCTGATAAGCGAGAATGCTCAGCATACCGAGCCCACATGAGAGGACGGGAGGACTCGCTCACCGACTACCTGTGTTCTTCCACAATGAACACTGCAGCGTATTCTCTGTTCGGGACATAGAAAATTATAACGGGTTCTAGTTTTCTCTTTTTTTTTAAGGATTATTTATTGTATGCTTCGCCTTCCCATTTGTAAAAATCACAATGTCGAGCTGCTTGTTGCCAGGCAACTCGAAATGATAGAAAATATCCGAAATATTTTGGCTACATACATGATTCCTTCGTGTGTGATTGCGTATGTGGTGAGATGAGAGATTTGTGTAATAATTAAGCAACATTTTCTCAGTATTCACCATCAACGGAATATACAGTAAGTGTCAGAGAAAGTCGCCAGTTTCACTTCTCTCGTCACTTGTCTTTGGTTGCGTCTGTCTTGAGTCGATTGTGAAATATATGAGGCTCTGTACAGCAGTGACAAGAATGAAGAGAAAATCACTTACAAAGACAACTACTTACTAGTAATAATTCACACACCAAAGATCTCATTGGACTTTGCATTTATCTGTTTGTCTATCTATTTATCTATTTATCTATCTACAGTGGGTATGGAAAGTATTCAGACTAGTGATGAGCGAGTATGCTCGTTACTCGAGTTTTCTGAGCATGCTCGGGTGATCTAGTATTTGGGCATGCTTGCAGATTTAGTTTTCGTCGCCTCAGCTGCATGATTTGCGACTGCTAGACAGCCTGAATACATGTGGGAATTCCCTAACAAGCAGGCATTCTCCACATGTATTCAGGCTGTCCAGCAGCTTAGACCATAGTCGTTTAGGCCGGTTTCACATTAGCGTTCGGCTGAGCTGCGGAAGGCTGCGTACTTCCTCTGTTAAGGTCCACCTACTTCTGCACTTTTTCCATTTAGCTCCGCCTACTTCTGCATGCATCCTGCGTACCTATCTTTAACATTGGTTACGCAGGACATGCGGATGTATGCGGTTGTGTCATTTTGACATGCCCGCCGAACGCACAGAAGCACAACATATTAAATATAGGTACGCAGGACGCATGCAGAAGTAGGCGGAGCTAAGCGGAAGTGCGGAAGTAGGCGGAGCTTAACAGAGGAAGTACGGAGCCCTCCGCAGCTCCGTCAAACACTAATGTGAACCTAGCCTTAGACTCTCATCTATCTACTTGGTTAAGTGCTGTAACTAGTGTCAATTCATAAGTCCCGGTCTCAGGTTTGGACCTGAAAGGAATATTGGTGGCTTCATGGCTGCTACAAATTGAGAACAGGGTATGACCTTGGCATGAGTGTGGTAGGCTTTGCTTTAATGATAATATTTTTTGGCCAATTGCTCATATTACCACTATTCCGTCATTACTTTACATTTAAGCATCACGCACTTTCACCTATGATTACCTTCAGTTAATATTTTTTTGCATTGATCTAAGTTAATCTTTTGTGTAATATCAGTGGCGAAACTTGAAGCTTTTGAGCCTCAATGCAAAATAACCAACACTGCCCCCAACTATCACCGGTCTTACCAGAACTGATCTGATATGGGCCGGGGTGCGACAGCAGACCCTGCACCTATTCTAGTAATGTATCCCTCATTGTAGACCTACTAAGAAATATGTATGTTCCCCCCGCCCCGATTTATCACTCCCTTTATGCCAATTTCTAACCTCACAGTTGGCCATTTTTCTAAAACGAGGGAAGCAGTCATGAATTTGCACTGTGTGACAAGGCGTACAGAGAGGCAGACACTTAGGATGCAGATACTTGTCTCTAGCGAAGGAACAGCATTAAATGTAATTGTATAATTATTACTGCATCAGCCAATGAATAATTACAGCTCAGAAATTACACAGGGCGCTGACATAGATTGTGACATTTATGATAAACCGAGTTTGCCTCGGGCAAAAAAATGATACCAGGCTCCATGCTGGCAAGCACCCGCGATACAGATGCCCCCTCATTAGCAATACTTTTGCATTTCGCTACCCCAGTGCTGGCATCCACTATCACTTGTCTGATGTCACTGGAGCCCATTACACTTTGAACTGAAGGTAAAGGCTGTAAATAGCTGTAACAAGACAGAAATAACGCCACAGACCTAACAAGCAGTTTCTTATCACAGCGGTGCTTGTCATCATGTCATTTACTGCCACAGTTACGGGAAATTGGAAATTCCATTAAATCTGACTACATCCCCATTTTTATACCTTTGTAGAGGAGATACATGGGAAGCTTCTGCTGTAGAAAGCTGCTGATTATTCTCATGTTGCCCTTTCATGGCTCCGTCTTGGGGGAGTCACCGGAGCTGGGCCTAGTGAAACATCCGAGCGGCCGGCGCTGTGCTGCTTCCATAACTCCCTTAGAGATAAATAGAAAATGAATGTGTGATGCATGGACGAGTGGAGATACATATAGATAGAGCTACCCTTTGTCCCCCTTCACATGTCCGTATAATACCAGTAGTGGAAAAAACATCAGTGTGCCATCTGTGTGCCATCAGTGTGCCATCAGCATGCCATCAGTGTGCCATCTGTGTTTTACCTGTGTGCCATCAGTGTGTCATCTGTGTGCTACCTATGTGCCATCAGTGTGCCATCAGCATGCCATCAGTGTGCCATCTGTGTTTCACCTGTGTGCCATCAGTGTGTCATCTGTGTGCCATCAGTGTGCCATCTGTGTTTCACCTGTGTGCCATCAGTGTGTCATCTGTGTGTCATCTGTGTGCCATCAGTGTGTCATCTGTGTGCCATCTGTGTGCCATCTGTGTGTCACCTGTGTGCCATCTGTGTGCCATCAGTGTGTCATCTGTGTGTCACCTGTGTGCCATCAGTGTGTCATCTATGTGCCATCGGTGTATCATCAGTGTGCCATCAGTGTATCGTCAGTGTATCGTCAGTGTGCCATCAGTGTATCATCAGTGTGCCATTAGTGTGCCATCAGTGTGTCGTCAGAGTGCCTCTTTTTTTCCATTCCGATACTTTGCAATGTTAAACACGTACAGCACACGGAAGGTACACTGAAGCCATCGGTGCGCTGTACGTGTCTTACACGGACCCATAGACTTGTATTGGCCCTTGTCATCCATGCTGCTGGTAAAAAATGGACATGTCTCCGTGCAAACACACAAACATATGCAGCACCATAGATTATGGTGTGGTAGCCATGAATAAAACGGATGCCACACATACCTAAAACACAGATGAAGGAGGCCTAATAGAGGATCCCTGCTCCTGCCACATACCCTAATAGGATGTGTAGAACCCCCCAAAAAAAGTTGTGCGGATCCCAAAGTAGTAGTACAAAAAGTAAGAGCTCAAAACACAATAAAACAAGCAATGATGCAGCCCCATAAACAGAAAAATAAAAAAAGTTGCAGCTCTCAGAAAATTTCTACACAAACCAAAGTTTTTTTTTACAAAATTCTACAAATATTTAACCACTAAAATGTAGAACAAAAAACATTATAAGCTTGGTATCACCATAATTGTGCAGATCATGTTGCCCGGTCACTTATACAGTAGAATGAATTCCATTAAAAAAAAAGTAGACATAACTCTTTTCTTTCATCATTTCATGGCACTTAGAATTTTTTTCATGTTTTTCAAAACATTATATGGCAAAATAAATAGTGTAATTCATAGCTGCAACTCATCCCACAAAAAACAAGCCCTCATGTGGCTAAGTCAATGTTTAAATGAAAAAGCGCAGAAAGAAAACAGTGGATGTGGTGGGATGTTGTCTACTACTTTTATAGTGATGATGAACTATCCTAAGAGCATGCACAGACCGACATAGATTCTCTTGGAGCGCCCCGCAGGGCCTTAGGTTACTCAGTACCAGGCTGATCAGGTTCTTAAAGGGAATGTCACGGTGGCAGTGACCCAGTCCGTGGCCCTGGGTGTCCAGTAAAGATGGTTGTTAAATGAAGGATGATGATAATGGGGAAAATGATGGGGAAATTGTAGGGAAATGAAGTCGTGACGCCACCTGTGGTTTCCAGTCACAGGTGACCAGTGCTTCAAAGTAGATCCTCCAGGACTGATGATGATGCAGCTGAGTTGTTATAGCTCTCCACAGGCAGAGCTTTTATCCCGGGGAAGTAAAGATGTTACTGGTTGAGTCAGTTACTGTGGTGGGGCATGCAGTGTAGGGCAGGTGAGACGCAAATGACACTAGGGACACGGCTGGGTGCAGTTTCAGAGTTTTACTCACAGTTATCTTGTGCGCACAAGTGCCCGCTTGGTGCCATGTCCTTCGGGTAAGGGGTCCAGCCAACTTCCAGGCAGATTGGGAAACACCTTTTCAGGACTCCCTTTGATGTTTACCTTTCCTCTGGCTGTCTCACTGCACTGATTGTCACTACTAGAGTTGAGCGAAACGAGTCGGTCAAATTCACAAGTCGCCGACTTTCGCTAAAGTAGGGTTTCGCCGATCGAAACCCGACCATAGCGTGAGGTAGGCCATGAGGTCGCCGACCCGCCCGCCAAAGTCGCGTTTCCCATAATGCTTTCAGCGCCTTTTCTCAGCCAATCATCAAGGACGCACACTGTGGGCAACGCGATGACATGGGCAGCGGCCACCACCATCTTAGAGAAGGGCATTCGTGTGATTGGCTTGCTTTGTGTGGCATCACAGTGGCTATAAAAGCCCTGAACACCGCCCACCATTTCACTTCTGCCGATCTTAGCATAGGGAGAGGTTGCTGTCGCTGATTCTCAATAGGGTGAGCGTTAGGCAACAAAGAAAAAAAATCTGTGCTTCTCCTGATAGCGATTTCAACTGTGTGCAGTGACAGGGGAGGATTTTTGTGTGTGCAGCAGCGCTGGTGGTTATTAGGCTGCCTTATAAGGCTTCCTGATAGCTGCATTGCTGTGCACACTGCTTTTTTCGAAGCAAAAAACCTTTTATTCTGTTTTTCTGCACAGTTACCCAGCGTTCATTTTTTCACACACCGTATAGAGGTGTACACTCCTCACACACTACGGTGTACCGGCTGGTATCACAGACATATACATGCTATCTGTGTGTGACTCCATAAAAAAATAGACGGAGATTTTAAATTTTCCATACATACACCATATAGAGCTGTCCACTTCTTAAACAGTATCGTATATCTGCTGTTTGTATTGTGGTCAAATCTATACAGAGACAGCGTGTGTGTGAGACTCTGTAAATACATATACGGACATTTCAATTTTTCCATACACCGTATAGAGCTGTCCGCTTGTCAAACAGTATCATATATCTGCTGTTTGATTACAGTCAAATCTATACAGAGACCGCGTGTGTGTGTGACTTCATAAAAAAATAGACAGAGATTTAAAATTTTCCATACATACACCGTATACAGCTGTCCGTTTCTCAAACAGTATCGTATATCTGCTGTTTTATTACGGTCCAATCTATACAGAGACAGTGCGTGTGTATGTGAGTCCGTAAATACATAGACGGATATTTCCATTTTTCCATACACCATATAGAGCTGTCCTCTTCTCTAACAGTATCGTATATCTGCTGTTGACTCCATCAAAAAATAGACGGAGATTTAAAATTTTTCATACATACACCGTATACAGCTGTCCACTTCTCAAACAGTATCATATATCTGCTGTTTGATTACGGTCCAATCTATACAGAGACAGTGCGTGTGTTTGTGAGTCCGTAAATACATAGACGGATATTTCCATTTTCCCATACACCATATAGAGCTGTCCTCTTCTCTAACAGTATCGTATATCTGCTGTTGACTCCGTCAAAAAATAGACGGAGATTTAAAATTTTTCATACATACACCGTATACAGCTGTCCACTTCTCAAACAGTATTGTATATCTGCTGTTTGATTACAGTCCAATCTATACAGAGACAGCGCGTGTGTGAGTCTGTAAATACATAGACGGATATTTCCATTTTTCCATACATCGTATAGAGCTGTCCGCTTCTCAAACAGTATCGTATATCTGCCATTTGTCTTGGCTTACATTGCTGAAACAGCCTTCAGCTCTATCGCCTCCTCTTCTGAAGTTTCAAAAAGCACTGAGTTGTCAGTGCAGGCTTCTGGTCAGGAGCAACCCCTTTCCTTGGTTCCTTCACCCACACCAAAAGTGAAGGATGCAGCAGCCCACACTTCAGATTACTCCGTGGAGCTCTTTTCACATACCATGCCTGGGTTCATTCTAAATGGGGCACATTATATATGGAGCATTATTTGGGCCTATAAGACACTGGAGCATCATCCATGGGGCCCATCATATACTGAAGCATTCTAAATGGGGCAGATTATATATGGAGCATTATTTGGGCCCATAAGAGACTGGAGCATCATCCATGAGGCCCATCATATACTGGAGCATTCCAAATGGGGGACATCAGACACTGGAGCAGCATTTATGGGGCCCATTATACACCGGAGAATTAGAAATCGGGCTCTTTATATATGGAGCATTATTTGGGCCCATAAGACACTGGAGCATCATCCATGGGGCCCATCATATACTGGAGCATTCTAAATGGGGCAGATTATATATGGAGCATTATTTGGGCCCATAAGACACTGGAGCATCATCCATGAGGCCCATCATATACTGGAGCATTCCAAATGGGGGACATCAGACACTGGAGCAGCATTTATGGGGCCCATTATACACTGGAGCATTAGAAATCGGGCTCTTTATATATGGAGCATTATTTGAACCCATAAGACACTGGAGCATCATCCATGGGGCCCATCATATACTGGAACATTCTAAATGAGGCAGATTATATATGGAGCATTATTTGGGCCCATAAGACACTGGAGCATCATCCATGGGGCCCATCATATACTGGAGCATTCCAAATGGGGGACATCAGACACTGGAGCAGCATTTACGGGGCCCATTATACACTGGAGCATTAGAAATGGGGCTCTTTATATATGGAGCCTTATTTGGGCCCATAAGACACTGGAGCATCATCCATGGGGCCCATCATATACTGGAGCATTCTAAATGGGGCAGATCAGACACTGGAGCAGCATTTACGGGGCCCATTATACACTGGAGCATTAGAAATGGTGCCCATTATATATGGAGCATTATTTGGGCCCATAAGACACTGGAGCATCATCCATGGGGCCCATCATATACTGGAGCATTCCAAATGGGGGACATCAGACACTGGAGCAGCATTTACGGGGCCCATTATACACTGGAGCATTAGAAATGGCGCCCATTATATATGGAGCATTATTTGGGCCCATGAGACACTGGAGCATCATCCATGGGGACCATCATATACTGTAGCATTATGTGGAGCTCATCATATACTGTATGGAACATTATATGGGACCAATTATTCTGTATGGAGAAATATATGGGGCTCATTATTCTGTATGGCACACTATGTGGTGGCCATAATACTGTATGGAGTAATATACTGTCCGTTTTTTGATCTATTGTAGAATTTAAAATAGATATCAGTCATGTAAGAAGTGAAGTATTTTTCATTGTACTATACCTATATTTCTGTGCCGTATCGGAGCATCATGAATTGTGGTATGTGTTAAAGGGGCGCACTGACACTCTTTGGCCTGGAGCACACGAAAACCTGGAGGCAGCCCTACCCCCCCACAACTTTAGCCAAATACCCCCCAGTCTTCAATGCGTAACTATTATTATAAAGTAAATTAAGGTTGACAAGCTTAAGTAATAAGAATTGATGTTGTTGGCATTGAAATGGGCACTGTAGGTGTCTTTACTGTTCTCCACTCCCTGTCGACTTTGCTTCCCCATTGACTTTCATTGGGTTTCGGGTTTCAGTCGGACCTCCGACTTTTCCCTATAGTCGGCCGATTTCATTTGACTCGACTTTTGAGAAAGTCGGGTTTCATGAAACCCGACTCGACCCTAAAAAAGGCAAAGTTGCTCATCTCTAGTCACTACTTCTACTTCGTGCCTTCACAACCAGTGTCCCTAAGCCAGCAGCCGCTGACCTTGTAGGGCGACGTTGGTCAGGCCCCGGGATCCTATATGGCTACCTTTTTAAGGAATAGTTGTGGATGTGGCTGAGGTACTTGCAGTCACCTCAGCCTCCGGCTTGCTAGCTGAGTCCTGTAGTTCTCCACTAGTCTCAGGAGCCGGCTCCCCCACTGCTACCTGGTCCCTCCAATATTGGATACGGGCCCCACGGGTGGCTTCTGCACTTACCGTGCCCCAAGGAACCCTCCTCTCTGTCTAGAAGCTTCCTTCAGATGTTCCTCACTCCTCTCTGACCCTTGTTTTCCTACATCAGTCCTGCCCCTTCACTGTTCCGTCACCGACTCACTGACTGACTGACCCTTTCTAGAACAATCTTCTCACCTCTGCACTAACTCCTCCCACTAACTGTCACTCATTGGTTGTCACCTCTCACACCACTCACTAAGCTCCACCCCTTCTCTACCTTTCCCCACTCACCTAGCCAGCCTGGGATGAGGCCATCCATCCACAGGGTACACCCAGATGCCCTGACAGAACTGGTGTGTGTTGGGTACAAGTGTTAGAGTCCTGGATGGTGCTCCTTCCTTACCTGAGGGTGGGATACCACACCTCAGGATGAGGTGCAGTACCTCTGTGGCGAGTGGACCCTCAGGGGCGCCACACTCTCATCTGAAAGAATTGGGATGATTATGAAAATGATACTTTGATCAGAGTTTGAAGTGTCACCTTAGTGTGATCCAATTCTCTTGGATGAGTTGATCGCAGCATAGTTGCCGAGAAGATGGAGAATAACATTTCGAAATCTGAGTGCAGTCCGGTGATTGCCATGCAGTCATTGACATGCATGGTCGAATGTGATCCGAATATTCGATCAAACTCGTAGATGCAGTGATTGTTTCTTCAGACAGACTCTGAACGAGATAAAAATTAACTGGTTCGGGTGTGATCTGGTGTTATGTCCTATCGCACTTGGACGAATAGTTTGGCACCTACTATTATAATAGGTCATATACATCAGATTGGTGGAAGTGTGACATCCGTCCGGAACCTCCACTGATCAGCTATTCCCAGTGCCAGTGTCTGCCAGATGTTGTCAGTTGCAGAGTGGAACAGCACATCTCTGTCAACAGTATAGTGCCACAGCGGGCTACTCCACATCCACTCCCATTCATTGCAGTAGGGTGAATGTGTAGTACCTGGCTGCCGCCACTATACTATTGACGGAGCTGTATAGCTCGCGACTGATCACATCCGGCCACCGCCGGCACTGGGACCAGCTTATCAATAGGGTGGTGGATGTTGCACCCCCACCAGTCTGATATTTATGACCTACCCTAAAGATGGTTCATCAATATAAAAGTATTGGACAACACCTTTAAGGTTTAACCCTTTTTTAAAAGCTTCCAGCTACATCCTAGTCATTTTCCAGACATTTTGCATTTGTGTTCAATTGTCTCTCCCAGGTCTTATAGATGCTATAAATTAAGATTAGGATTGTCTGGTGGTGGTCAATGCTTGTCAGTATGTATCACAGTGGTTCAGGTGTGTAGCATATCCCTCTGTTTGATATTTTACCATCAGCGGCTTCTTACCTTGCACTGTTTCCGGTATGACACTAGCCGCAGACTATCTGTCTTCTGTATTATCATGTGCATAGACACGCGAGCAAGTCAATAATAGTTGTACACCGCTCCAGTGAAACGTGCGACTCTGTAATGTTTCCATCTCGGCGAAGCAGACCTTGGTCTTTTGTTCTCCTGCATCAGATAAAAAAAGCGCCATTTGGGTGTCAGTAATTACATTTTCTCATGAAGCCACAGTTCAGTGACCAAAGACTTCGCAATTACTTAGTGATTTCTCTCAAACCTGTGGGCAAATTTTAAGACATTCACAAAATCTACAGAAAAATAATCCTTTCTACCATACCTTACCTATCCTAGCTAGAAGTGTAGATCCTCGAAAAGTCTTCAACTAATTTTAATTTTCCCATGGGATTAGATATAATCCAGCTACATACACATATGTTGAGATTAGTTCAATATTGGAATAAATAATGTTATACAGTGCACTAAAGTGGATGTCCCCTACAATATAATCTTAAAGGGGTTGTCCACTCCTAGGTCAACCCCTTTCTTAAACTAAATGTTAAGCACTGATAAAACAATAAAGCCTATACTCCCCTCCTGTGCTGGCTTCGTTTCAGCGGTGTAGGAACTCGCAGACCTGGGGCTGTGATGCGGTGTTGCGACACGTGACGCCGGTGCCCAATTAGCTCTGTGTCATGATCGTTGCTGGATCATGTCAGTTAAAAGCACTGATAACCTTTTTTTTCTCTGTGCTTGGAGATAGTTTTTGCCCCCGGTGGCCAGTATGGTCATTGCACTGTATTTTTGGTTCTAGTTTTCCCCCGGTGGTGGTGAGTGTAACTGCACGGGAATCACTAACAGGTGTGTTTCCTCAATAAAGGTGTGTCAGTAGTGCTCACTCACGTTGGTGATGTTATTAGTGTGTTCCAAGCAGCCTGGGTGAAGGAAGGAGCTGGAGGAGAGTCCTGGAGTGGCAGCTATGGTGTCAGCAAGGAGTTCTTGGAGGGCATGGTGGAGTGGCAGTTATGGTGCCAGTGAAGAATGCCTGCAAAGCTTGGTGGAGTGGCAGCTATGGTATAGAGCTGCACTCAGTTTGCTGGACTCTGTCGCTGGAAAGCTGCACTCAGGTGCCGGACTCTGTGGCTCCAAGGTGGCAGTCTAGCGCTGGACGCTGTTGCTAAAGTGGCACCCAGGTGTTGGACACGGTCAGAGGGGATTTCCATGTCGCTCTGACCGAAGGGTGGCAGCTATTCAGGAGGAAAGCTGCATTCTGATGGTGGACTCTGTTGCCAGGAGCAAGTGCAACAGAGTAAAGCTAAGCTGTGTTCCCTGTTTGTGTTTTTCCTTGGTTTGTATTAGTGCAGCGGTGGGGCCAGTGCCTGCATCACTCAGCTCCCTAGCAAGGGATAGGTGTAGGGTGTGCTAGGGTCACAGGTTCCTGATTGTCGCCCGGTGTGGAACCGGCATAGGGAATGCTAGGAGCGTTAGGGACACTGACTCAGGGGAGTGCAGAAGGTATCCAAGTCCACGTTCCCTATCGCAGGGCCCAACGTTGTAACTTTCCCCTTTTCCCCTATGTCTTGTTGAATCAGTTACCGGCCTGCGAGTCGTGTCACACAGGACATTTACACGTGCCACGTCCTGTTGTATTAGTTATCGGCCTGCAGGCCGCGTCACTCAGGACTGGGCACGTGACACGCTGGTGTTAATGTCTCCGCCTTCGGACAAACTGATCATAAAAAGGAAGTCCAGGATCAGCTCATCTCTAACTTCCTCCTCATGTTCAGTTCGTACGAAGATCGAGACAGTAACGCCAGCGCTAATTGGTCACCGGCGTCACATATTACAACACTGCATCTTAACTCCATGGAGATCAAGTACCGAGGGAACGGGGCTGGCACGTGAGGCGAGTATAGGCTAAGGTTGTCCTAATAGTGGACAACCCCTTTCATTTAAAGGGGACCTGTCGCTCTATTCATGTTGCCTGTGGAAACTGTCTGGTATGTTTGTCTCTGAAACAATGTGGTCTTTCAGTGAAAACATAGTTTGTAAATCCTGCCATGTGCGTACATAGGGATAGGCCTGTCAATCACCTGGAGAGGAGAGGGGAGAATCTGTCAGGGGGGACCCTATAGGATGCATCTAGTGTCTCCCTATGGTCCCCAGATGGATTTTCATGAAGTTTTCTCTGAAACGCTGGAGTGTTTGAGAGAAAACATTTATCTAGCTGCAGTCGCGTAGCCAGGCTCTGATTCATGCTGCCTGTTTGTGCTGCATGAATCAAGTGACGATTTCCCTTTAAGGGCAGTCTGTCAGCATAAACTGACTGTACAAACCAAACACGTGGCCGAGCAGTTCAGTGCACCTTTCTACTTACTTGTTTTCCATCCATTTCCATCCTCCTCTGACTCTTGTAATGCCAGAGCTGCCAACTGAAGAAGTGGAGAGGAAAAATAGATGGAAAAGAAGTGCACTGAACTGCTTAATTATGCCAAGGATGCATCGAGTGTCTGGGCTTGGTTTGAACAGTCGTTTTGTGCCGACAGACTGCCTTTTAATTTTCAGTATGGCTTGTCCAGGGGAGACATTTAGATTAACCCTTGCACCATTATGAGGCTCACTGGAGAGATTATTTCTGTCCTTATTAAAAAAAAAAATCCTGTAAAAGCCATGAAGCAGCCTCTTCTGCTTCTTAAAGATGTTGTGCAGCAGCTGAGGTTTACATTTTCAAGGGTCTAGTTATTTAGAGGAGTAGACCAAAGTGACCAATGAGGATTAAGGACACGAGTCTAAGTCCCAGCACCAAGTGATGCATACTGACAGAGCATTTTTCACGTATGAGGCACTTGTGAATGGCGCAACAAAAATGTCTGTGCTGAATATCTCCCAGTTCTGTCATCCTTCCAGAAAAGCTGTTTCACATTTTTGCAGACGGAGAATGAGGGGAAAAAATGGCTGTGCTCTGCCAAAAATGACAGCTGCATGTTGAGTGAAACCACTTTTTTCATCTGTGCAGCTATGATCTTTGCATTCAGTATGTATTTAACATATAATCAGATCATGGCGAGCCGGACAGATTATGTCCGTGCCTTCTAGCCTGTGATTAGGATACAGACATAACAATGGTTTCTACAAACTATGAAAGGATGCAACCTTTTATGGATAAGCAAACATTTTCTCCAAGATTCTGAGAACGGTAAATGGTTACTGGTTCTGTAGTAATCAATACACAGTCTTAGGAAGTGCATCATTTATGGTCGGCTTAACATTACCTTCTCATCACAGACATTTATGACATCCACATGTTGCATCATAAATGTCTAGTAGATGAGGCCAGGTCTCACCTCTGGGACCCTCACTGATATCCAGAACTGCGGTCCCATGACCTCCTGTTCCTACTGAGGTCGCGATCATTGACTGGAGAGGCCGTCACATATTCACTACTTTATCATTTCAGTTTTATAGACATTCCAGCCAAAGGCCTTACGCACTTTTGACACCTACTTTTGAAGCTCCTATAGAAATGAATTGAGTGAGTCATACATGCAAGGCCACCCCTCCTGGCACAGCGATCACAACACCTGTTTGTATAGGATCCCCAATTGGCAGTAGGTGGGAGTCCAAAATGTTGCACCAATATCTATCATGCATTTATGGCATATCATGTGAATATCTGTGATGAAACAACGCCTTTAAAAAGTTTTTCCCATCTTCTAAAGTGATGGAATATTCCAAGTACATGCCATCACTTTATAGTTAGAAGGGTTCCCACAGCTGAAAACCTCATCAATCCTCAGGATTATGAGATCACAGTGGAAAAAGCAGAAAAAGACTACAGAGCACTACTATAGGATGGTAATACCACTTTTGAAGTTAATATCCGATAGAGAAAACCTTTATGCATATGGGCGCTATAGAGTTGTGTCCCATCAGGTTCAGGTCTGCTGAGTGACTTGATTGCTGTCTTTACAGAATGGTTATTTTGTCTTGAGCCAGCCCTGTAAAATACCAGTAAGTGAAAACGCACAGCCCCCCCGAGGAAGCCCACTCAAAGCGCGCGTTGGGGCTGCATAGGTACGTGGTCCACATGGGTGACATATGGGTAAGAGATTTCAGGAATCAATATTTGCAATTTGGCTTCCATGAATCCTTATGGTTATGGTTTTTCAGTGCAGTTATAATGAATTATCTTATTCATGTGTCCATATAGTGTGTTTTTGTACTGGTATACATGTTATGTGATGATGGTAATCTAAACATGTTTGACTACTACTGTATACTGTATTGGTGATATACGATTAGTAGTATATGGATTCCTATTATATACTACACTGTTAATTATATTCTATTGAATTGAATTTTATTATATATTTTTTTCTTCCCAACCCTAATACTCATATGTTGCATGTACTATATTGACCTGTATCTGGCCTATGTTTTTGTCTGCATTCCTTGTTCTAATTGTCATATGCCATTTTTTTAAATATATTTATTTAATAAAAATAACTTTTTTGGGATGGACTAGTTAATCTACTTTTTCTAGTGTAAGTGTATTCGCAAATTCTTTCTGCACAGGTATTGTACGTGTTATCGACAATCCTTACAGATAAGGCCATAGTCATACACTACCAGAAACCCTAGCCGTGACAGTTTGTCATGATCTGTAGAATAACTTGCACTATATTTTCTTGAGTCTAAGGGGTAAAGTTTCTCCTTGTGGAGACTTATGGGCCATGCAATGACCGCCTGAGAATATAAATATGCAAACTGCCTGTTCAGAGAGGAAGAGGATAGAAACTCTAGTTCCACCTATTGGAAGCAGCCACCCTAATAAATCAATATTGACCCTTTAAAAGGTCGATATTGACTTTTACGATTGCTACTTCTTATAGGTGGTCCTAGAATTCCAGTCCTCTTCCTCAAGAGTTTCCTTGAATAAAATGCTAACCTAGGATAACTCTCTTCATCTTGGACCGTCTCCCGTCATGTACATCCAGCTCCAGTCTAGTATTCTAGGTATGGAGGTAGAGGCCACAGTCATGCACCTGTACATATAAATCAGCAGCTGCTCCATTTTTCCTTTGCACCAGATTTGATAAATCTGTCTCATAGCCTGTTATGTTCTGTCTGTGAACTCTGTACTGCAGAACTCGCTCTATAAATACTACCGTACTTATTTGTAAATTTAGCAGAGCTGGATTGTTTCTTAAGGATGGGAACTTTCTGAAAGTTCAAAGGCCGGACGTATTGGCACTTCCTTAAAATGGAAAGCATTCCCCCCATGTATAAAGATGATGAATGGCGTGTGCACACGAGTGAATTACACAGAGGCTAACAGCTCCCTTTGGTAAAGCATCTAACAGAACTGTCCGGGGCCGAGCGCCTTCCCTCTAAGAGCTCCTTGGCCTTATATGGTGAAGGCATCAGCTTCTGTCTTGAAGACTACACTCTTGTGTTTGGCTGTACGCTCCACGAGCGGGTGTGTAAATGGATCCATTACATTGTATATTACATTTTATTTTTGTCTTTCCTATACAACATTGAAGGCAACAATGTATAAATGCTACAGTGTGTATCTGTTGGACAAGAAGTGTGTTATGTGTCGGCCATGGAAACACGGTTTGTATTTACACAGAGAAGCGGCTGTGTATACAGGATTGAGATCATAAGGAAAACCCGAGCTCGGCTGGAGATGTGTTTATTCTTCTCGGAAAGCTTAGTTTCTGCTACACTACTCTATAGCAAATGTCCGTTACTATATCCGAACCCCATCTTTTACTAGGAAAAGGTATAGAGGTGTAGAGGCCTCCAGACGCAGTCACAAATCTCATTTCTGCCCGAATTGATAAGAGGTGACGATTAGCTAATATTTTGAGAAGGAAACCCTCAGCATTCAAAGTATTGTACGTTCTACCTACCTCATATATACAAAATCTAAGATTGAGCAAATATGTAAGTAAAAAGCAATAGTGCATATAAATTACATAGGGTACGTAGTAAACACTGTTTTTGATCAAAAGCGTAAAAACCATCCCACCAGCGTCAAGGTGTGCCTCAATCAGGATGGTCCTTGTCTCCTCACATATATCATATATATATATGATGTCATTGGAATCACTGAAACTTGGTGGGACAATACACATGATTGGAATACAAGACTAGAAGGATACAACTTATTTGCAAGAAACAGACTTGATAAACGAGGAGGGGGTGTCGCATTGTATGTTAGAAATGCGTATATCTGCACAGAGATTGAAGCTTCAGAGACTGGGAGTTCTGTGGAAACTGTTTGGGTAAGA
Organism: Dendrobates tinctorius; assembly: GCF_039654945.1. Lineage (NCBI taxonomy): Eukaryota > Metazoa > Chordata > Amphibia > Anura > Dendrobatidae > Dendrobates > Dendrobates tinctorius. The sequence goes on from NW_027361917.1 coordinate 18,537,017, forward strand.
ATACAAGGACAGAACAATGGAAAGGACACCATTGTAGGCATTTACTACAGGCCGCCTGTGCAAGCTGAAGATATGGATGAACTCTTTATGCATCAAATGGCCAAGTTCTCCAAAAAATATGACATAGTTGTCATGGGAGATTTCAACTATCCAGACATTTGTTGGGAATCTCTCTCAGGCAAAACTAACAGGTCAAGGAAATTCTTATCCTCTCTTGCTGACAACTTTATCTTCCAAAAGGTAAAGGAGAAAACAAGGGGAACTGCTACCTTGGATCTAATCCTTATAAACAGGGAGGAAATGGTTGAGGAGGTAAAAGTGGCTGGGACCCTAGGAGGTAGCGACCATGCTATTTTAGAATTTTGGATAACTAGAGGCGGAAGACCTGTGAAGACTCAGACGTCAAGGTTAGATTTCAGAAAGGCAGATTTTAAGGGATTCAGAAAGAGAATTGGAGGGATCCAATGGCTGGATATCCTTAAAGACAAAAATGTCCAGGAAGGATGGGAAATCTTGAAAAATGAAATTCTCAAAGCACAGTTGTTAACAATTCCGAAAAGAGGGAAGAATAGGAAGCATTCAAGGAAACCAGGATGGATGAACACAGAACTTAAGCACATGCTAAAAAGGAAGCAAAAAATGTTTATAAAATGGAAAGAAGGAGGCATATCTAAAGAAGAATATAATGCTGTCTGCAGAACCTGCAAGGCACAAATCAGATTATCTAAAGCTGAAAATGAATTGAGGCTTGCAAGAGATGTCAAAAGCAATAATAAAGGATTTTGGGGATATGTCAAAAGTAAAAGAAAAGTCAAAGATGCTATAGGATTTTTACAGGATGAAAATGATGAAATGGTAAGACAGGATGTTGAGAAGGCTGAACTTTTAAATTCCTATTTTGCATCTGTTTTCTCTCAGAAAGGAAATGTAACATCAACTGTTATTCACTGTCCTATTAAGGGAATAGAAGAATCCAGGATATCTATAAACAGAAAGATAGTGAGGAAACACTTAGCTAACCTAAATGTATTCAAGTCTCCAGGTCCAGATGAATTACACCCCAGAGTACTGAAGGAGATAGCAGAAGAAATTTTTGAACCCCTCTCCATAATCTTTGAAAATTCTTGGAGAACAGGAGAAGTGCCAGAAGACTGGAGAAGAGCAAATGTTGTTCCTATCTTCAAAAAGGGGAAGAAGGTGGACCCAGGCAACTATAGGCCGGTGAGTCTGACTTCTATACCAGGAAAGATCTTTGAACAAATTATTAAACAACATGTATGTCAATACCTGGATAAGAATGAAGTGATTAAACAGAGTCAGCATGGGTTTGTAACTAATAAGTCATGTCAGACTAATTTAATTTCCTTCTATGATGGTATTACTGATTGGGTGGATCAAGGAAATGCTGTAGATATAGTATATCTTGACTTCAGCAAAGCATTTGACAAAGTCTCTCATACAATCCTTATTGAAAAAATGACTAAGTATGGAATGGACAAGGCAACTGTTAGGTGGATTCATAACTGGCTTAGTGATCGGACCCAAAGAGTGGTCGTAAATGGCTGCACATCCAGTTGGAAGAATGTCTCAAGTGGGGTACCACAGGGCTCTGTCCTGGGCCCTGTATTGTTCAACATCTTTATCAACGATTTAGATGAAGGAATTGAGGGTAAACTGATTAAATTTGCTGATGACACAAAGCTAGGAGGGATAGCTAATACTAGAGAAGAGAGAGAGAGGATTCAAAAAGATTTAAATAAACTGGAGAAGTGGGCAGCAACTAACAGAATGGTTTTTAACAGGGAGAAATGCAAAGTACTACATCTGGGCAATAAAAATGAAAAAAGCATATATAGAATGGGAGGAATAGGGCTAAGTGACAGCACATGTGAAAAAGACTTGGGTATACTAATAGATCACAGACTGAATATGAGTCAACAGTGTGATGCAGCAGCAAAAAAGGCAAATGCAATTCTAGGATGTATTAACAGAAGCATACAGTCTAGATCACGTGAAGTAATTATTTCCCTCTACTCCTCTTTGGTCAGACCTCATCTGGAATATTGTGTCCAATTTTGGGCACCACATTTTAAAAAAGACATCAACAAACTGGAGCAAGTTCAGAAAAGAGCGACCAGAATGGTGACCGGTCTGCAAACCCTGTCTTATGAGGAAAGGTTGCAGGATTTGGGAATGTTTAGTTTGCAAAAGAGAAGACTGAGAGGAGACTTAATAGCTGTCTACAAATATCTAAAGGGCTGTCACATTGTAGAAGGATCAACTTTATTCTCATTTGCACAAGGAAAGACTAGAAGCAATGGGATGAAGCTGAATGGGAGGAGACACAGATTAGATATTAGAAAAAACTTTTTGACAGTTAGAGTGATCAATGAGTGGAACAGGCTGCCACGAGAAGTGGTGAGTTCTCCTTCAATGGAAGTCTTCAAACAGAGGCTGGACAGACATCTAACTGGGATGATTTAGCGAATCCTGCTTTGAGCAGGGGGTTGGACCAGATGGCCCAGGAGGTCCCTTCCAACTCTACGATTCTATGATTCTATGATTCTATGATATCAGGAATAAACATCTGATTACCAGTTTAATTCTGCTCATATATGTGGGATGTGGAGTTGGAAGGAAAGTTCCCAATGTCAAGCCGAGAAGTGCTTCTGGATGCTAATTAGACCGAGCAGAACTGTTGTAAAAGTGGGTCTAGATAACAGAACTGAATTTCATCCTTTTACTGATGATCTCACAGCAAATTTCTAACTAATTGCATAGCAAAACATACAATTTGCTTAACTCTAAACAGATCCCATTTAGTGTCTCCTCTCCAGTTTGTCTGGCTTCTATACTCCATATCTTTCCATACTCGTGCATGTTTGAGACTTTTCCAGTGTTTATGACAGTGGATAGTATGGTGTTCATAAAGATTTCCGGTTTGATGTGTGTTTGTCAATAGGCGAGAGCCGGTGACTTTTATGTGCTGACTTTTGGGTGTTTAGAAAGTTTTTATTTCCTGTAGAAAATGATAGAAAAAAAAAAGGTTCTGTAAAACCTGCGGCCTTCCCAGAAGACATGTGGCTTATTTGCTGTTTGGTTTACCTTGGAAGTGAGAGTAAAGTGGTCTGCTTTCTATAATGTGACTAAGCCCAGGCACATAGGAATGCTGTTACAATCCAGGGATGCTCTGCGCATAAACATTAGACATTCAGGCATTGGAGTAGAAGCCAAAAAGAATTTTGCTCAAGAACTATAATGTCAACACTTGTTATTTTTAACAAGGCAAAATGGAGGAAGCACATTTACTTTGTTGGGTATGGTCCTTAAATTAGCAGCCCTTGGAAACACAAAGTATAAATCACGATCCTCAGCTATAATTTCCACCATTTCTTATCCGGTTATGACAAAGTGACCCATACAAGGATTTTCCAAGACTAAGAAAAATTGGAGAAAGGCAGGAGATGCCATAAAATAAAAGAACCATTACTCACCTGATGATAAATCCACCCAACTCCTGCTCCTTACCGGTCTTTGTTTATACTGCTGCAGCTATAATGTCCCTCTTAGACAAATGTCGCTGCAGCCTATCCCTCCTCTCAGCCATTTTGTACCGTATACTGCTGAGGCCAATGATTGCGAACACGTGAGCAGATGAGCATCACTGCCGTATAGCAAAATGGTCTCAGAGGAGCGATTTATCAGGTGACTAAAGTTTCTTATGGAATTTTATAGTATTTCCATCTTCCAAACAAACGTACCATGATCTGCTAGCACAACCCCATCTGTGGACATCAGGCACTCAGACCATCCTCATGGAGTCAGTTTCTAACCGTTTGTGCAGACACATGCACATTTGTGGCCTGCTGGAGGTCATTTTGCAGGGCTCTGGCAGTGCTCTTCCTGTTCCTCCTTGCACAAAGGTGGAGGTAGTGATCCTGCTGCTCAGTTGTTGCCCTCCTATGGCCCCCTCCACGTCTCCTGGTGTACTGGCCTGTCTCCTGGTAGCGCCTTCATCCTATGGACACTGCGCTGACAGACAGCAAATCTTGCCACAGCTCGCATTGATGTGCCATCCTGGATGAGCTGCACTACCTGAGCCACTTGTGTGGGTTGTAGAGTCCGTCTCATGCTACCACGAGTGTGAAAACACAACCAACATTCAAAAGTGACCAAAACATCAGCCAGAAAGCATTGGTACTGAGATGTGGTCTGTGGTCCCCACCTGCAGAACCACTCCTTTATTGAGGGTGTCTTGATAATTGCCAACAATTTCCATCTGTTGTCTATTCCATTTGCATAACAGCATGTGAAATTGATTGTCAATCAGTGTTGCTTCCTAAGTGGACAGTTTGATTTCACAGAAGTTTGATTTACTTGGAGTGATATTCTGTTGTTTGTTCCCTTTATTTTTTTTGAGCTGTGTGTATATATGTGTATATATACTGTATATATATATATATATATATATATATATATATATACATGGTTTTTAAAACTTGCCTATAAAACATTTGAGACCACTTTTAAATAGCTGTAGAGCAGTACAAAGAGCATCTTTGGTGGTCTAAACACAACAAATAGTACATATCATTTGCAAAAACATGTTTTATATTATAGGGGCAGACTAGTGCTGCCTGACAGGTATTAAGTCTATTCATCTGTACACCACTCTTACCTGTGTTCCACCCATAGAAAAATATGTAGAGCCCGTACACTGCTCTGTGTTTACAGCCCTGAAGAAGTCTTTTGAACTATTGGTAGGTGTCCCAGCACCCAGACCCCCCTCGATCAGAATAACTAGATAGCCATTAAAATGTGTAAAAAAAAGATGGTGCAAATGATAGACAACATTTTCACTGATTTCAGTGGGCATCATGAAATACTTCTGTTACCCTGTGGTGGAGCTCCAGAGAAATTGAACATTTGCCATCAGATTACCGCAGATTTCGGAGGGTTTAGCAGCTCGACAACCTGTGATCAGCTTATTTTTAGTGGATCTTTCCTACTTAAAGTTATTGTGAAAAGTAAAGGATCTCTTTTTTAATCCTGAATACAAACAATAAATACAGATGGCGCCTTAAGTTGATTTTCTCCTGAATATCTTGCTGGCTGAAGAATGTGGAAGAATCCTCTAGATATTGTGTAATATGTTCCGTTATATAGCTGGTGGATGGCGATTGTATATCTTGCTTTATGTGACCGTGTTTGATGTGAGCTGGACATGAAGCAGGATTCACACGTGAAATATGTAGCAGACTCGCCGGGCTCATGAATGTTTTATTTTAGTTTTACACTCTGTAAACACAGCCATCACGGCCTCTTGATTTCTGTGGGGTTTATCTGCCTACGTCTTGTACTCGCTCGCGACTTCTTGTCTCTATATCACAGCGTCTTTCACGGCACAAAAAGCTCCAAAACAAGCCTTTTCGCAATTGAATGTTTGGGAACAGGCATGCAAATTTTGTATAAACACAATTACAAATAATTACTATTGTTATAATGTTTCCTTTGAAAAAAAAAAAGTGAAAAATCAAATAGTCCAGTTAGTCGAGCACATCAGATAGATTTCACCCCAATGCTCAGCTTTCTCTCATGACCACCCCACACACATGCATGCTTGGAATTTTTGGAATCGGGAAAGGGAAGTAAATTTCTGTTGAACACCTTTGGCACCACCTTATCGAACCTAGAAAAGGATCTTAAGTTTAATATATCCGATTCTTCTTTCCCCTTTCATTCATCAGTAGAGATTCTGAAGGTCATTTGACTCTCATTAATGTAGGTTCTATGAGCAGTGCTGCTTTATTGGCTCACCTGTCATTCCTCTGGATAGACAGTATGTTATTGACTTGAAATACAAACTACTGGTAATATAACCGGAACGTTACGTTGGTCCAAGCACCATTATATTTCATGATCTACATTTAACATGTGAACGCATCTGTAAAGGGAAGTATAACTTGGCTTCTCAAGTCACACTAGGGTCTAAGGGGCAAGGTTTCTCCTTGCGGAGAGTGACATGCCAGCTCTGGCTTGTCAAGGTAAGGAGGCTTATTCGCACTACCAATAGGTGGCGCTGTAGAGTAAAAGTCCTCTTTCTTTCTGAAGAGGCAATTTGCATATTATTTTCCCAGAGGAGCATTGCACGGCGAATAAGCCTCCTTACCTTGACAAGCCAGAGCTGGCATGTCACTCTCTGCAAGGAGAAACCTTACCTCTTAGACCTCAGTCCAGAGCCTCTCACCTAGCCAAATCAGATCTCATACTTTGCACTGACGAGAGCCAATAGCTTGAAACACCGTGTCTGCAAATTGAGATTCTGATTTGGCTTTTATCCTAAGTCATATTACAAGACTCGTTAAAGGGTTGATTGTGACTTGTAGGATCGCTACTACCAATAGGTGGCGCTGTAGAGTACAAGTCCTCTTTCTTTCTGAAGAGGTAATTTGCAAGTCACACTAGGAATTTTTTTGAGACATCTAAGGTCCAATGAATCTGATCAATACTTTTATCACTTAAAAAGGCATTGATGTAGAAAATGCTTATTTCTTGTAGTAGCCACAGTGGGCGAAAATGAGTAGCCGAAAGCTTCAGCATGTATCAGAGGGCTCCTACATCAGATTAGTCTATTAAGAGTCAACCCCTTTAAAACTTTAAAAAGAACCTGTCACTAATTTTGCCATATATCACCTTATTCAGTACCTGTGCTGTATTCAACAAATGGTTATGTCCCCCTTACTCCCCTTGTATACCCGCTGAAAAACTTTTGAAGTTCACTGTATGTTAATCCTGTTGGTCCAGTCCGATAGGCATCCTATCTGTACTCTCTGTTCCTCCTCCCGACCACTGCTTGCAGTCCTCCTGCCTTGATTGATGCTTCCTGCGTCATCCACAGTGTCGGGAGAAATATTGCGCTTGCGCAGAAAAATCGCGGCTTGCGCCTGCGCACTGTTTAGCCATACTGTGGGCAGAGCCAAAAACATAAGTGTGCATGCTCGCAGTAGGGCATAGTGCGCAGGCATAAACAACGATTTCCCTGCGCAGGCACAAGATTTTGCCCGGCAATGTGGATGATGCATGAGGTGTCATCCGCATCAATCAAACCAGGAGGATGGCGAGCAGATGCCAGGAGGAGGGACAGAAAGCACAGAAAGGATGCTTATCAGACCAATAGAATTAACATACAGATTGGGAGAACTTCAAAGGGCGATTCAGGGGTATATACCGTCTAATAATTTATGGAAAGCAGCATAGGAGCTGAATAAGGTAATAGTTTTAGTTGATATATGACAAAACTGGTGACAGGTTCCCTTTAAATTGAACCAAGGAGAACGCACTGAAGTCTATAGAAATCTTGCAGAATCGAACTGCATAAGTACATTTGTACTAATACAATATTAATTTTTGTGCATGTATGTAGTATATCTTTATTTTGCGATAGACAATGGCAAGTCTGTCTCCACACTGAATCCCCTCGGTGAGTACATTGCAGCTGCTACTATGATGTTTTTATTCTTGATCTCTTCTAGATCATGAGATTCTCCACTTGACAGGTCACCATCTGCCTCCCCTGTGCTCTTTCTTAACCATTTTTGCAAGGTCAATTTTGAGTCAGTTATATTTGCCTCTGCGTCAGGGAAGCCGAAATCTCTGACACTATAGGGTCCGTGCATCTTTCTTATAGGCTCCATATTCTGCTATTTTCATTGAAATCAATGAGACGTTCGTTTCTGTTTTGATAAGGTGAAGAAAACAACAGCAGGCTGTGTAGACGTGATTGATGTCTCTTATTCAATTAAAAGGTTTTGAAGTGCCTGAGATGCTCTGCGGATTCTCTAGGGGGGCCAATAGAGACTAATGGAATTTCTGATAAGCTATGCCAGGGTGAGCACATCTGATTAAAATCAAAGCACATGATTCAGCACTTTACCTATCCTTCAGCTCTCAATGCGAGATTTCTTGTCGGAAAAAATATTTAGCCAATTAATTAACCTTAAAAAAAAATACTTTAGTATTTCCTTTAAATAAAGAGGAGGAATTGCTGTCACTTGTTCATCAGCCTGCATATTGTCATAGACACGTGAGCTTGCTAATTTGTGACCTACACATTGGTATTACCTTGGAGCCTTTATTCCTTTTACTATATAGAACCATTAAAAACATTGGCATATAGCAACATTTAGATAGATATCATAGTAACTTGTATATTCACTACCTCATAGCTGACAGTAAGGGATGAAGAACATAGTAACATAGTTATTAAGGTTGAAGGAAGACTTTAAGTCCATCTAGTTCAACCCATATCCTATCCTAACTTGCCCTAACATGTTGCTCCAGAGGAAGGCAAAAAAAACCCATGTGGCAAACAGTAAGCTTCACAGGATGTCTCCGGGTCACCTGGAAAAGGTAAAGCTGTGAAAGTGCAAGAACAGGCTCCTTACTATACTCATCTCATGCTTTCCTCAACAGGTGATAGGTACGGTAATCAGTTCAATCCTTTTCCAGCTGAAACTGCAAACAGCCTCAGGCCCCCAGGTTTTTAGTTCTTTTACAGCTTTTCTTAGCAAGAACCCCATTTTTTCCCCAGTGGCACAGATAGACAATGAGGCAAGAGCAAAAGTAGGAATGAAATATGTAAGTTTGGAGGAAAGTTTTCTTTTTTATGCTTTGTGGCTACATACTCCAGGATTCTGTTTTAAGTTAGTGACAGTTGGCATAAATGACTGTAAATAAATGTTTTATTGCGATGTCGGAATAATACTCGTAACGCCGTTGAGCAGATGTGATGTCATGCTAGCTGGAAGGCAAAACATCCCCTAGGAAGAACAAAGAGAGCGTCCGCACGCCGCCGCGCTGGATACAGGGGCAGGGAATTTATGATGACATCACTTTTCATCTCTGTGTGGCTTTCGGTCTTTTTTCTACACAGCACCAGTTATGCATCGCTACAGTGATTCTTTCATACTCTTGTTTTGCATAGTGTACAATACAGCTTACAAACTGAATTACTTGAAGGTAGTTAATTAACAAACAGTAAACCCATTATCTGACTTGCGGACTGGATCAGTGATTCATTGATGGGACTTGAGTAGAGCTGTAAGTGCGTGTAGACATTAGTTGACTAGCACTAACGTCAGTAGGAGCTGGTGATGGTAATAAGTATGTGTGTAGACCCATTTAAAGAACTGTAGGAACCAATCTTGGGCAAATAATGATAGATGGCGTTGGAGTTTTACGAGTTGCATCCATTGTCTTCTGTGAGATGAGTCAGCACTGGAGCTGTCTGATTTGGTTCTCCAACTCAGCTTTAAAATATATACAGTGGGGCAAAAAAGTATTTAGTCAGTCAGCAATAGTGCAAGTTCCACCACTTAAAAAGATGAGAGGCGTCTGTAATTTACATCATAGGTAGACCTCAACTATGGGAGACAAACTGAGAAAAAAAAATCCAGAAAATCACATTGTCTGTTTTTTTTTCATTTTATTTGCATATTATGGTGGAAAATAAGTATTTGGTCAGAAACAAAATTTCATCTCAATACTTTGTGATATATCCTTTGTTGGCAATGACAGAGGTCAAACGTTTTCTGTAAGTCTTCACAAGGTTGCCACACACTGTTGTTGGTATGTTGGCCCATTCCTCCATGCAGATCTCCTCTAGAGCAGTGATGTTTTTGGCTTTTCGCTTGGCAACACGGACTTTCAACTCCCTCCAAAGGTTTTCTATAGGGTTGAGATCTGGAGACTGGCTAGGCCACTCCAGGACCTTGAAATGCTTCTTATGAAGCCACTCCTTCGTTGCCCTGGCGGTGTGCTTTGGATCATTGTCATGTTGAAAGACCCAGCCACGTTTCATATTCAATGCCCTTGCTGATGGAAGGAGGTTTGCACTCAAAATCTCACGATACATGGCCCCATTCATTCTTTCATGTACCCGGATCAGTTGTCCTGGCCCCTTTGCAGAGAAACAGCCCCAACGCATGATGTTTCCACCACCATGCTTTACAGTAGGTATGGTGTTTGATGGATGCAACTCAGTATTCTTTTTCCTCCAAACACGACAAGTTGTGTTTCTACCAAACAGTTCCAGTTTGGTTTCATCAGACCATAGGACATTCTCCCAAAACTCCTCTGGATCATCCAAATGCTCTCTAGCAAACTTCAGATGGGCCAGGACATGTACAGGCTTAAGCAGTGGGACACGTCTGGCACTGCAGGATCTGAGTCCATGGTGGCGTAGTGTGTTACTTATGGTAGGCCTTGTTACATTGGTCCCAGCTCTCTGCAGTTCATTCACTAGGTCCCCCCCGCGTGGTTCTGGGATTTTTGCTCACCGTTCTTGTGATCATTCTGACCCCACGGGGTGGGATTTTGCGTGGAGCACCAGATCGAGGGAGATTATCAGTGGTCTTGTATGTCTTCCATTTTCTAATTATTGCTCCCACAGTTGATTTCTTCACTCCAAGCTGGTTGGCTATTGCAGATTCAGTCTTCCCAGCCTGGTGCAGGGCTACAATTTTGTTTCTGGTGTCCTTTGACAGCTCTTTGGTCTTCACCATAGTGGAGTTTGGAGTCAGACTGTTTGAGGGTGTGCACAGGTGTCTTTTTATACTGATAACAAGTTTAAACAGGTGCCATTACCACAGGTAATGAGTGGAGGAAAGAGGAGACTCTTAAAGAAGAAGTTACAGGTCTGTGAGAGCCAGAAATCTTGATTGCTTGTTTCTGACCAAATACTTATTTTCCACCATAATATGCAAATAAAATGAAAAAAAAACAGACAATGTGATTTTCTGGATTTTTTTTTCTCAGTTTGTCTCCCATAGTTGAGGTCTACCTATGATGTAAATTACAGACGTCTCTCATCTTTTTAAGTGGTGGAACTTGCACTATTGCTGACTGACTAAATACTTTTTTGCCCCACTGTAGATGTCAGTACCACTTATTTTATAGCCACCATTACTCTTAGTGTTGCTATACAATGTATGCAGTATGGTACAAAGCATCCAGCCTTATGGTGCCAATATATCAGATCAATCAACCTCCCAATACATATGTAGACTGTACAGAGCCGAGCGTGCAGGTGTTCTCATTAGGCACAGAGGAGGTAACCAGTGTCAGGCTCTGATAGCGACTCATCTCTTATGAGAACAAAAAGATTGGATGTTGAAATTTTACATGCCGGATCCTTGTTTTCCCTGGCATCATCATCTGTAAAATTGTTAGTCCTGTCAAGGAACAACTAAGGACACAATTTTCAATGTACATTATTGTGCAAAAGTTTTAGATATGAAAAATGCTTCAAAGTAAAATATTCTTTAAAAAATAGGAATTGTAATAGTTTATTTTGATCAATTACCAAAATGCAAAATGAGTGAACAGAGAGAAGAGAGAAAACAAATCCATATTTGAAGTGACCACTCTTTGTCTTCAAAACAACATTAAAGCATCAATTCTTATACAGTAGGTACACTTGCACACGGTTTTTGAAGCAATTTTGCCAAGAGGGTAAGGTGTTCTAAACATCTTGGAGAATTAACCACAGATCTTACGTGGATGAGGGCTTGCACAAACTCTTCCATTTTGTTATGTAATTCCAGACATACTTGATGATTTTGATATCAGGGTTCTGTGGGTGGGGGGGAATTTCGTCACTTCCAGGACTCCTTGTTCTTCTTTACGGTGAAAATATTTTCAAAGACATTGACTGTATGTTTGGGGTCATTATCCTGCTGCAGAATAAATTTGAAGGAAGGTAATCAGACACCTCACTGACGGTATTGCATGATGGATCAGTATCTATTTGTATTTGTCATCATTGAGAACACCATTACTCGTGTCGTGACCGATCTCCATCTCCATTTCCTGAAATGCAGATCAAATCTTTCAATGAGCCTCCACCATGCTTTACTGTTGACTACAGACTTATTATTGTTGCATTCGCCAACCCTTTGGCGAACAAACTGCCTTCTGTTACACTGAAATATTTGAAATGTTGACTCATCAGGTCAGAGCACCTGTTGCCATTTTTATATAACCTAGTTTCTATTCCCCAATTCTCAGTGGAGTGGCTTACCTTGTTTCCATGTTGAAGGTACGATTTTGTCCACAACTTTTCCTTAAAGACCACTTTTAGCCAAACATCTCCAAATAGTAAATGGGTATAACTGGTTCCCAATGATCTGAAGGCACTATTACATTTATTTCTCTCTTCTGCTGCACTACATCTCCTTGATTAACCACCACGTCTATGGTCCTCAACTTTGACCATTTCTTGTTGTCCTCAATGCTAAAAAATACAAGCAGATACTTTTCCATCAATCAATGCCATTAGGGAGGCATCTGATTGGCTCCAAATTTATTCTGCAGCAAGGTATCGACCCCAAACATACAGCCAATGTCATTAAGAAATATCTAAAGCATGAAGTAGAACAAGGAGTCCTGGAAGTGATAAAACTGCCCCTGTATAGCCCTGATCATCATTGAGTCTTAAGGCCCCGTCACACATAGCGATCTCGCTAGCGAGATCGCTGCAGAGTCACAAGTTTTGTGTGTGACAGCGATCAGCGACCAGCCCCCCTGCCGGTATCGCTGATCGCTGCAAGAAACCTCTGGACATTTCTTTCGTCGCTGATCTCCCGCTGGCCAGCATGCATCGCTGCGTGTGACAGGCGGGAGACCAGCGATCAGCTGGTAACTAATGTACACATTGGGTATCTAAGGGACGCACGTCCTTTGGATACCCGATGTGTACGTTAGTTACCAGCTCCCTGCATCAGCGCGCTGGTAACTAACGAACACAGCGACACCGCACGCTCGGCGTCGCTGTGCTGATCGCTGGTGAAGCTGTCTGTGTGACAGCTCACCAGCGATCACATAGCGACTTACCAGTGATCCTGACACGTTGATATCGTTGTCGGGATCGCTGGTAAGTCGCTATGTGTGACTCCAGCTTAACTGAGATGATGCGTCAGGAAGGTTTAACAAAACTACGTCCACAGAAGATCTCTGGTTAGTTCTCCAAGATGTTTGGAACAACCTCCCTGACGAGTTTCTTCAAAAACTGTGTGCAAACTTACCTAAAATAATTGATGCTGTTTGAAAGGTAAAGCGTGGTCACTCCAAATATTTATTTGATTTAGATTTCTCTTGTTTGTTCATTGATACAGATAAACTATTAGCACTTCTGATTTTGAAAGCATGGCCGCACAAAACACATTCATACAATGAAAGACTCGACACCTTTTTGGCAGAAAATGGCCGTGTTGTTTATTAGGGTTACATAAATAAATTTTAATAAATTAACTCCATAAATAAATACCATCTTAAATAACCATGCTCCAAAGACCAACACCAATCCACCCAATACCTTTGCGATTTCCCCACAAAAAACAACACGACTAAATTAAAAAACAGGGGAGGGCGGGAGGGATCTTCTTTCTTCAACCGCTGACGTAATGCTCCCCAGAGATAAGTACCGGGCTGTTTATAGAAACACACTGAGCCCGCCAGAAAGATAACAACCAATCAGGATTCAAAATAAAAACGGCGCCAAGAACCGGTCAAAACCAGTTCCAGCTTGTTTCCAGAGTCATAGCTTACGTGACTGACTTAACTTGACCTCAACTTGACCTCATATTGACCCTTCCACAGTAAAATACCTGCAAATAGGGTCTATGCGGCCATGAGTCCCGCCCTTTATTGATTTTTGGATTACGGGGGGGCTATCATTCTTATGCAGCAGAAGTTTTTCCACATCTGTCTGTATGTTCTGCAAAATTATTCCAAGGATTTCTCCTCTAATAGACAGCCCCTTTTAAATGTCCCAAATGTGTTCAGTAAAATAAGGAATAAAGCATATTCTTCTCCTGGACCAGTTCAGTTCCTGGGCCCTGTCTTCTCTGGTGAGTTTGAGACTTTGTTTACATAGCGGTAGATAATAGGGGTGCTCTCTCAGAATGGGGAGAGTAGGAGGCAGTAGGTATCAAAAGGGGTCCCACTTTTATGTTCCCAACATCCCCCATGTGTTCTATATATCTTAGCACTAAATTCCACAAGGCTGACCATTTAGTTGTACCAACACATGACTAGTTAAGCCTCTAGAGGGGTTTATCCACTACCTTACCACTCCTTGCTAATGGAGGTGAAAAATGAAAAAATAATATCTCCCAGACCAGCTTCACTTCTCAATAATCAGCACTGTGTTCCATACAGATTTCTGGCATCAATATCCAGTGGGTGTCACACGACCACTGCAGCCAGTCATTGGGTGCTGATTAGCAGCAGTGTTTACATTTCAACCAAGCCGGAAGACACAGTGTGTAGAGTAGCTGATAACCCTTTTAAATGAGTTGTCTTTGGAAAAATAAAGGTCAGTCCCATGCAAGTAAATAAGGATAAGCTGCCAGATACAACCCATAGGTAAGAATGTTATTTTTTTTCTTTCAAGCAGTAGACCAGACCTTTTTGATCATTTCTGACAACCTATTTAACACAGATTGAAAACTGCAATAAATAGACTCTCAAGATTTTCCATCCCATATTTGAAACATTTCACAGAAATCATCTTGTCTTCGTATTCTCATGTTACTTCATTCTGAATGAAGATCTAATTGACGTGTAGTGGTAGCAGGATCTGAAGTCTGGTGGTTTTGGCACAATTAAATGTCTTTTTCTTCTAATCACACGACCGCCTCTCTCAGGGAAAATGGGCTGCTTTTATTCTGAGCCAAGAAAAAGAAAATGTGGTTAGAGCATGTGTTTCTTAATCAACCTTTGTTCCCAGGTACAGAAAACGTGTAATTATGAAGTATTACATATCCTATTAATAATGACATATATTGTCAGCCATTGGAACAGTTGGCTTCATTGATACTTATGTTCCTTGCATTAAATGTCAGTGCAAACAGAGGACACTGGTTTATCCATACTTTCAAGGTTGGCTTTACTGGTTGCTAGGAATGGAAAGATCTATTATAGGTCTATTATTACACATCCAACATCTAATTACATTGATGTCCCGGATGAATTAAAGAGGGTATTCTTATGTACGCACCAATGATTGTACCTTCAGATAAATGTACCTTTCTCATCCAATAAATGCACTGTGCAAATTGGATTGATGGATGAGTAGTGAGGCGGTGTTTGGTGCATGTATCCATAGATATAAGGAATATCATAGGTTCTGTCTTCCTTGAAGAGCCTGAATATACATTTTTAATTTATTTGTGAATATGTGTGTGATGACGCCTTATTATTCTTAAAGGGCTTGTCCATTAATCACTATAGGTGTTGTGCTTAATTCTGGAAGGATATTGGCACCAAGATCTGCATGATTTGGTGCACATCTGCCACTGTAGATACTGCTGGGTATGCTTGAATAGGTGGCTGCATGTTATTGTTATACTAGTACAGATAACCTTTGGGAACACCAATGGCAGAGGGTCTCAAATTTCCAGATGATTGCATGGTAAATATTAGTTTGGAGGAGAACGAATTATGTCTGTGGAGTGATGCTCCATAGCAAATAGAAAAGGAGAACATTAGATCGAAAATTAATTTATTAGAAAGCTCACATACAACGTGTGAAGGCTTGTCTGTCCAAAGCCAAAATGCATTACTATCAAATAAATTAATTGTTCACCTTTCGATCCTACTATCTATTATCTATGGGGTTTTAAGGCCCCGTTACACATAACGATGTCCCAGCGATCCCACCAACGCTCCAACATGGATGGGATCTCTGGGACATCGTTAGGCTGATCGCTGGTGAGCTGTCACATAGACAGCCCCTCCAGCGATCAGGACCAGCGAGCAAACTGGTTTCTAATGTAAACATCAGGTATCCAGGAGCCGCAGCTCTTGGATACCCGCTGTTTACCTTGGAAACCGGCGTATACGCCGGTTTCCAAGGTAAACAGCGGGTATCCAAGAGTCGCGGCTCCTGGATACCCGATGTTTACATTAGAAACCAGCGTCCAGCGTCGACGATCGCTGCTCTCTCGCTGCCACATGCAGCAAAGCGTGCTGGCCACTGGGAGACCAGCGATCAGAAAATGGCCCAGGCCGATCGGGAACGATCAGCGATACCCGGCAAGAGGGCCAGTCGCTGATCCCCGTCACACACAGCGATCTCGCTGGCGAGATCGCTGTGGCGTCACAAAATCAGCGATCTCGCTAGCGAGATTGCTATGTGTGATGGGGCCTTTACCCTACAGATACAATCCGTTCTCCTTCTCAATCTCATGTTTAAACTGGGCATCGAGTTGGACAATCCAATCAGTTGGATCTAGGCAGGCTCGGACTGGCCCATAGGGTAACAGGGGAATCCCCCGGTGGGTTCCATGTGCAGATCTGGGCCACCAACCCCATTGTATGGGCAGTACGTGACATAGTTCACTTGATTCACTCTGTACAGAAAAAAAGCAGCATCTCATCATTTATTAACCAAACTGCTCAGTTTATTATATAGAGATATAGGTAAATATGTAAACAAGGGTAGTGTAATATTTGAATGCAGGTGAAAAGCGGGACCCCCAATGGTCAATGTTAGTGGTGAACCCTTGGAACCCACTGGATCTAGGGCTGCTTGAAGCTCCAGGACTCCACACTGTTCACATATGCCCACAGTAGAGTTCTGCCCATTTACCCGCACCACACACCAAGGTGAGCACTACTTTTCGGTACTTGTATCCCATCCTTTTACTCACTACACTTAGCGCCTTCTATCCTGCAGTTCAGTGCAACATTGCACTCTACTCATAGTAAAAATGTTGGACCTATATCTGTTTCCCTAAGGCACAAAAGGGTGTTATGACTTGGTAGCCCTCTCTTACTCCAATAATTTTGATATATGCGTCCTCTAGCAGCTCCTTCCCATTTTACCCCTAGGGCTATTCAGGGACATTGTTCCATTTCTGATACATTACTGGACACAGGCAATGTGAGGAGCTATCAGTTTTGACCATAAGATTAAGGTGATATCAGTTCCTACTAAGCACCATATGATATCTGCAGCTCAGCTCATTACTGTAAGCACATTATATAAAGTCACTCTTATGATTTCCTTTGCTCATAATAAAAGTTATTGTAGAAGTGACTGTTTCACCTCGCTTAGTCTATGGCTGAGATGTTAATTTTATTGGGAATCTCTTTAAGTAAAAGTATTCTGAAACTCATTCATATGAAAGAAATCCTACAGATCTGCTGATTTTTAAGGAATCGTATGAGCTGGTAATTTTGGGAAAGAAATCCCTTAACTAATTTAAGAAACAAGGCTTTTTGGCGTTGAGTATAAGAAACGGAAAACTCACAGTCTAAATCTTTCCCCAGAGATGAAAATTGTGCATGTTCCTCTGTAAGAAATTTAATAAATATGAGAAACACAATTTTCACATCAATGTGTTTCCAATCATAAAGTATATTTTTCATTATAACAATGTATAAACTGGTTTCCAGTCTTGAAGAAAATCCCCAGCAAGTGAAAACAAAACCCCCAGTTAGATCACCATCTCATAAGGTAATCTAGTTATGTGCCGGGCCACCAGAAGTGCTAGAGAAGCTTATGAATAATTAAAAATATTTCATATTCAAAGGAAACCTGACAGCCGATACATGCAACATCATCCACCCTGATGTTAGCCATATACTGTATGTTTAACTCTGAAATACTGCTGTTTCAGAGAAAAATATACTTTAAAAGCCACAGGGGATCGAACCATATGGGAGACTGGGCGAAAAGGCCGGTCTTCTTCCCGCCTGCTGCCTTTGAGTTTCTCCTTATACATGTTCAGGAAGAAACCCGTCACTCAAGTTGAGCAGAAAATGGAGAATCTGTAGAGGACCAAACTCCAGAGTTGACTTGTCGAAAAGACCGGTCCCCGGCTTTCAAAGTCTCCAGCAGCATTTCTGAGTCAAGTATACAAGACTGAAATCATACAGCCAGTGTCTGATGCATGGGTTCTCCTTATGAAGAAGTGAGTGCACTTCGTAACTCGTTGAGAATGAAACCACATTATCTACTGCTATCTCAAGTGTTTTGTGACATCTCTATATGTTGAGACGCCAGCAGCGCAGCATTTCTGCTTCTCTCTGCATAGCCTATTCATATCTAAGTTGGGTTCCTTTGAAGGCATTTTCCTGCACCAACTGAACACTGAGTATTGGATCATAACAGGTCATAAGGTGAAAATCAGATACAAGAGGAACATTTCCCAAAATCTGGTTAGAATTTTCTATAAATTAGAAAATATGCGTCCACAATAAGGAAAAATTGTCAGAAAATACGTCATACTATTGGCCTTTTTCTCCAACCACTGTCATGACTGTCGGCAAATTTTCCAACCCATCCATTCATCCATCCATCCAGCCAATCCTTCCTCGATTCTTTTATTCAGACCATCAAAGGCTGGATACATAATTTGACAGTACCACAAATTATACCATAAATGATAGATGTGAGTTGCATCTCTATGACCAGCACCTGTCTCTAAACCCTAAATCCATCAGATCTGTTGTGTGGATATGCCATCAATGCCTGATGTGTGAGTATTTCTTATATACAATATCTCTGTTGGTAATGACCACTTGTTCCGTAGGTTCTTAATTTGGTCACCAAGAGCTGATCTTGGGGTCTACAGATGCATTAGGGGCCTATTGGAGATCTTCATGCTCCAATATAAGCTGACTACCCATCCCTTAATATTAGGGTCCCGTTACATTTAGCGATGCACCAGCGATCCCAACAACGATATGACCAGGTCAGGATCGCTGGTGCATCGCTAAATGGTTGCTAGTGAGCTGCTGAACAGGCAGATCTCACCAGCGACGCAGCAGCGATCCGGCGATGCTCGGCGGTCGCTCTTACCTGTCAGACGGCAGCGATGATGTCGACTTCCGCCTGCGTCCATGCGTCACTAGTTGGCGCCAGCGGGACACCAACGAGCAGAAAATGGCCCTGGACGTTTGCACGCGATCAGCGATATCCAGCAGGGGGGCCAGTCGGAGGTACGTGTAGCGAGATCGCTAGCGATATCGCTGTTGCATCACAAAATCGATGACGCGTTAGCGATATCACTAGCGATCTCGCTATGTGTAAAGCCCCCTTATAGCACCATGGCCTCTTGTACAATTACCCTGATAGATTTTATCTTCAGCTTTAGCAAACTTCTAGGCTACTGCAAACATGGATCTTCAAGGATTCATGTTATCTACTCCAGCGATTGTAGCAGGACTACAGTGTATGGCTTGGACCAGAGCACAAGGAGTTCTGCTGCCGTAATGTTAGATACTAGGGATGAATTTGCTGACACATTATTATGATTTTTACATAGGAAAGGGAATGAAGTTCAGCCTTGTAAGACGTGGTCATCTGTGAGTAATACTTCTCATAGCTCTGTGCAATATGAATTAGATCCCATTTTTGTTCTCACTGTGTGGTCAAGGTGACTCTCCTTAGTCAGTTGATTATCAAATATGATGTAAAATATATTGGCCAAGAGATCTAGATGTAGTTTGATTGTTTGGTCGCCAGAGTGTTAAGGGCATGTCACACTAAGAGATATCGCTAGCAATATCGCTATAACTAGTGACGTTATAGCGATATTGCTAGCGATATCGCTATGTCTGATACTTACCTACGACCCGCTCCCCCGCTGGTTATCGCTGATCGCGCGAGAACGTTCAGGACTGTTTCTCGTCATCAGCTTCCTGTGGCGCTTCCTGCTGTGAAGACGAGCGACGCGTGGAGCCGGGCGGGAGGACGCAGGATCGCCTGGTGTGACAGGTAAGTAGCGATCCCCGTCCCCAGCGATGTCGCTGGTGAGATCTGCCTGTGTGGCAGCTCACTAGCGACCACTTAGCGATGTACCAGCGATCCTGACCGCGTCATATCGCTGGTCGGGATCGCTGGTACATCGCTAAGTGTGACAGTACCTTTAGTCCTTTAGTGTTACCCAGGGTGCACCACGTGGAGGCAGACGTTGCACCCCATAATAACATGATTGCAAATTGAACCTTTCAACTTATCATGGGTGATTCAACTAGTTGTAAGAAAACCTTAAACAATGGTTTGGCCCAGGGATCAGTGCTGGCACCTCTCTTGTTTGCTTTGTACCTAGCTGACTTTCCAGATACAGTATCATGGAAATTTGGATAAGCCGATGACTGGGCACTTGCTACAGTGAGAAAAACAATGGGGCATCAGAATTTGGATTCATTAGTGTAAACCCAGTTTTAACAATATTGTAGAAAGTTCTTTCTGTAGAAAGTTTTTTTGACAATCTCTCCTCATATGCCCTAGTAGAGATCTAAATATGCTCTGGTAGCAATATAAGAGGTTCTGCAGAGCATACATTACTTGGGAATACAACTGTTATTGATACAGTATATTGCAAGTATGGTCATTTAAAGGGAGTTTTCGGGAATGGCGGTTTTCTCCCCATCAGCCAGCGCTCTAAAGAAAAAAAAAGCTTTTACCTGCACTCCACAGATCCAATGCCTCTTTGCTGCTGATATTCACTGAATTTGCTGATGTAGATGGTTCAAACTGCTTAGCTCAGTGATTGGCTGCAGTGGTGATGTGCTCTGTAGTTGTGATGTCACCACTGCAGCCTGTTAAAAATCACTGGAGAGGTAGCACAGGATCTGGAAAAGGTGAGTAACAGCTTTTTATTTTTTTTAACAAAGCACACTGGAATAAGTCGCAGGCAGATTATTTTTTCCACCCATCAGACATTATAACATGTCCAAGGTTCCCGTTACACATAGCGACGCTCCAGAGATCCCCACAACGATACGACCTGGTAAGGATCGCTGGTACATCCCTACATAGTCACTAGTAAGCTGTCAAACAGGCAGATCTATTCAATGACGCAGCAACGATCCGGCGATCCGTATAACGACCTCCGCGGTCGTTGGTACCTTGTCACACAGCAGCTTTTCTGACGACTCACGCTCGTGTCCCTGAGTTCTGCGTCGCCAACGAGGTCACTTGTCAGCGTCAAACACAGCGATGCGCGCTGGCCAGTGGGACACCAATGATCAAAAAATGGCCTGGGACATTCGAGCACGATCAGCGATATCCAGCGGGAGGGGCCGGAAACCACTATGTGTCACACGTAGCGAGATCACTGGCGAGGTCGCTATTGCATCACAAAACCTGTGACGTTTCAGCGATCTCGCTAATGATCTCATTATGTGAGACGGGGCCTTAAAAGTTGCCAGACCCTACCACCAATGGGCTTTATTCAGAAAGGAGGTTGGCCAGATATTACACTTTCTAAGGCTATCTTCACACTAGCGTTTAGGGCCGCAGCGCATGGCCGCCGCTAAGCCCCGCCCCCTGCCCACCCCCTCCGGTCATCTCCGCCTAGTATCGCACATGGCCTCATGCGATCTGCACACCTTATCTTTAGCACAGGGTGCGCTGACCGTGCGCTAGTAGAATTTTGCGTGCGCTGCGCCCTTTTGACGGTGCGCCGAACGCACCATGTTGCATTTTGGTGCACTCGAAGCACAGTCAAAAGATCGCAGCGCACGCAAAATTCTACTAGCACACGGTCAGCGCACGGTCTGCACACCCTGTGCTAAAGATAGGGTGTGCAGATCGCATGCAGCAGTGTGCGATACTAGGCGGAGATGACCAGAGGGGGCGGGCAGGGGGTGGGGCTTAGCAGCGGCCGTGCGCTGCGGCCCAAAGCGCTGGTGTGAAGCTAGCCTAAGGCTGTGTTCACACACCTGAATTTCTACTACTGTCCGTTAAACAAACAGAAAGCACGAAGACCAATACTAATCAATAGCGCTGTTCATATCAATGGTTTTTTACACAGATCGAATGTCCGCTTGAAGAAACCGCAGTTTGCACTACTTTCTTCTGTATCTGGGATGAAACTCACCTAATGAAGTCTATGTTTGTGCAAAAATGCGGATGAACCGTATAACCTCCTATTCTTATGGATACATTGCCATTATTAACATAGGAAACTGGTTTTGGTTATGTAAATTTTATTCATTGCTGATCGACGTGGGTGCCCGGTGTTGGATCCTGGCCGATCACACGTTGATGACTTATTCTAAGGATAGGTCATCAATGTAAAAGTAGTGGACAAACTCTTTAACTAATGACACATTCCCATTGAAGATGTTCTGTCATATAGCTCTCATGTGAGATGAAGGTTCTCCGTTCGGACAGGTAATTACTTTGTCATAAGCCAATTATTTTTACTGAGCTAAGCAGCCGAAGTTCTTACCGTTCTTGCCGACCCAGATCAGACGCTAAAATGACTGATTTGATTTCCCTGACCCTTGTTAGAGATTTCCAAAAAGAGTGATGGGCCCGAAAATTATTTTTTTGGCTTCACATTGACTTTAGTCTGATGACGGCTAGCTGCATCATCTTCTCAAGGATTGTCCTGGCCTGTACATTACTAAACAAGGTCTTCCTTTCAGCTGACATTGAAGGTGGTATGAATTATAGGAGTAGGGTTGGGAATTGCAGCCTTCATGTAACCATGGCCGGTTGATTAATCCGGGCAATAGTTGACTGATAATCTTCAGGGAGATATATATGAAGCTCGTGCCTATCCGGAGGCTCAGCATTTCATATCGTACTATACTGTATATACAATTATATTAAGCCATACATCAACCTTGCTGAGAGAACACTTCATCTTACGTGATACGTGTCAATGCTGATTATCTGTCAGTGTGTCGCGAAAACCTTACCTTCAATATTCTCGGAACAGAATGTGGATTTTGGTGCATTTTGTCAGAAGCTTCAGTCAATTTTTCAAATATTTCCAAGATGACCTATAAAAATACAGATGCCTGAGTACTAGTTTGGCAGCAGACTGTTTCCTATTCCTTGTGAAAGTCCTGCCATCTTATTCCGCGTGTCCCGTTAACAAAGCTATTGATTAGTCGCCTTATACCCACTGCCTTCGCTTCACCAGTTTTTATCTGGCTTTGATTTTTTTGGTCAATCGAAGTTTTAATGGAGCAGCTCATGTATTGTAAGACGACATGAATACATTACACGGTGTTTTATTTTTTTCACTGTCTAGCATAAGAACAAATATAGAGACAGATCGCTGTGAAGGGGCACCCTGCTTGGCTTGACCCATTGCCTTTCTCCTTGTAGGGTGTGTGCAGGATGCGCCTCTGAGAAAGTGCCACAACTTGAGATATGGAAATTATTGTGTCTTTCTAAGAAAAAGAAAGCACAATGAGAAAAAGACCTTATATAGTCCTAAAATATTCTCTTTTTGTTATTTTTTCCATATTTACAATGGGTCCACTCCATAAAGGAAATTTGTAGTCAGAAATTGATCTACTGTTTAAATCAGTTTTTTTTATTGTATGTATTTTTTTTGTAAATTGTCAGTGTTTTTTTTATATCACGATCTTTATTAAGAAACAGAACTAATAATCATGCTATTTTCACACTGACCACTGGAGCTATCTTACACTCATACTTCCTGTCCTTTCAGGAGGAGTGTCCAGCACTTCGGTTATCATAAGAGGCAGGATTACTATAACAGAAAAAACTAAAACAAAAAAACAATGAGTAAATACCCTGAAGAAAGTAATTAAGTATATAGTAGCAGTAAATGACATACCATAGGGTACTTGGTTGACACCATCTTGATCATAAGAGCATAAAATCCAACCCACTGCAACAAGGCGCATCCAACCAGGATGGTCCTATCTCTAGTTTTCACCTTCTTATGTGCCAGCAGGTCTCAAAAGATGGGGGCAGAGCAGGACCAGGCTTGTCTGTTTTACACCTGCCCATGGAAAGCTATATAGACAGGATTACAATAGCACGTAACAAGTCTGTACACAGTTGATATCACCAGATCCACTGATCACAATAGGCAATGCCACAGCTGACCCTGCTCTTCCTCTCTTCACATTTACATTTGCACACGCTCATTAGATGCTTCAGTACAATAGATAGAGTCAGAGGCAGTCTATTGCTGCTAATATGCATGGGAAGTTAGAGTCTAAAGTAACCCAAGCTAAGTGGTAACTGTAAAAAGATTTCTAGTTTTTATTTGTAATGATTATTGTGATATTGTGCCAAAAATAAATTTAAAGCGATTATCCGGGTTTTTCAAAAAACTAGCAGTCACTGAGACTGTGAGGATTCTCCGTTCCTGGTGGCGAGACTGAGCTGCCGTGTGACCGCAAGCATGCGATTTGCATTTTCCTGGTCACTTTTCGACTAGACGTGCACGGACTCACTCAGTACAAGTGAACTGAAATCTGCCAGCGACAAGGCGTCCTTTTGAGATGGGAGCCTACACTATCAGACTTACCTCATTTGGGTCTAGACCTTCAACTTTATAGGACAGGTATGATTCAGCTCTAACTATAGGGTAGTCATTATCCCCAAATGTACACTGCAGAAAATTAAATTGACACAGACCCCCTAGCAGAATTAATTAAATGTATAGGTTGCTGTGACTGCATGGTTATAGCGCACAGACAAGTGCAACCAGTGCATTTATATTTGCATGACTGCCATATACATTTTGGGCCCGAATCATCAACGCTTTTATGTAAGTATGCTAGCATAAAAGTTTGTGAAAAGTCGCATAATTTTAGTCAGCTTAAGGCTCTGCTAAAATTTTGCTACTCCTACAAAGTGGGCAGAGCAGGGGCGGGATTGGGACAGGATTGGGGCTGGTGACTGCCACTCAAATTTGTGATGAGTGTCAGTTTTGACTATGCTACATATCTTATTCCAGCAGAGACTGGAGTAGGATTTGTGGAGAGGAGCACACAGAGTTGTACACCACTTATCCATAGCTCCTGATTCATGAAGAGTGGTAAGTCTCTAAATTGATCAGTAGCGTCTGACTCTAACACACCTTCTCATCAAGACCGATTTGACCAATTACAGTCTTGATGAATTGATCTCTATATTTACAGCCACCATTTTGATCAAATTGTGTGTTTCCAACTGCCAGCTACTTCTTCTTATGGTGCCCTACTATACAGACTCTAATAAACATTAGGCTAATGGTGGGCTCGACTGTTGGTCTAATGTATATGGGGGGGGGGCCTTCTAATTATTCCCCAAGAGATGTGGTGCCAATTTCGAACTACCATGCACTCTTTTCTTGGTGGTATAAGCCGCCACCAGAAAAGTTTAGCGGCGGCTCTTTCACAGACAACTCAGGAGCACTTGGCAGAGTGAACACTTTTGTACATAGAGGTTTTGGGAGATATACCGTAACTGATGGTCAAATGATTGGCCGTCATGTATCTGTTGTGTATGAGGCCCCTAACAGAGTTACTTCGCCTACCTCAACATTACTATTAATCCTGTAAGGCTTCTTTAACCTGAAAGAAACAAATTTAATAAAGGGACTTTCAGGCACATGTCAGCTTTAAACCATTGTAGGGCACATCGGGCACATTAGTACAATGCTTCCCGAGTCTTACTACCACATTGATATTCTGTATTCTAATCATGAGGATTATCTTGTGCTGTGGTGGATATTTTACTAGTAAAAGCTGGTTTTCTAATGTCACACATATTGTTATACTTCCCAATGACTATGATAACTTTTTGTTATTGATAGAGCTTTTGTACATTTTAAATCTGGCCTAGTAGTTTCCTGGATAAAAGGAGTTAACACCTAAATCCCTTTTCTTGGTCATGTTTCATAGGCAAAGGTCAGAACTTCTATTGTTTAGTCAGAATGAAGGAGCCCATAAAACATGTTTCCATTTTAGCTTATTTTGCTGCTTCTTCTTGCCTTAGCAGAGGTTTCTGAGGCATACCTATATAATCCTGCGATGTGGCATATGGTACTGCTGATCTGTTACAGCCCTTTCTGAGGATTTGTCCTCGTTTCTTCCCAGCACATTCAAGATCCTTTGAAGGCAATTTTCTTTTGACAAATAGAAAGGCTTAGGCAACTTTTCCACTTATTGAAAAAGTAAATTCTGGGCATGCCTGATGATATTCATATTGTGAGGGTCAAATGTCTTTGCATCATTAGGGCCTGTGCACACGTTGCAGAGTTGTCACTTTTTTGTCTGCTCAGATTTGTCACAAAGCCTAATGTACAGGCACATCTCAAAATTAGAATATCATCAAAAAGTTAATTTATTTCAGTTCTTCTATACAAAAAGTGAAACTCATATTATATAGAGTCATTACACACAGAGTGATCTATTTCAAGTGTTTATTTCTGATAAACAGACAATGAAAACTCAATAGTCATCATTAACTCAGGAAATTAGAATACTTTATAACACCAGCTTGAAAAAATGATTGAAAAATGATTTTAAAATCTGAAATGTTGGCCTACTGAAATGTATGTTCAGTAAAAGCACTCAATACTTGGTCGGGGCTCTTTTGGAATCAATTACTGCATCAATGCGGTGTGGCATGGAGGCGATCAGCCTGTGGCACTGCTGAGGTGTTATGGAAGCCCAGGTTGCTTTTATAGCAGCCTTCAGATCATCTGCATTATTGGGTCTGGTGTCTCTCATCTTCCTTTTGACAATACCCCATAATTTCTCTATAGGGTTAAGGTCAGGCGAGTTTGCTGGCCAATCAAGCACAGTGATACTGTTGTTTTTAAACCAGGTATTGGTACTTTTCGCAGTGTGTACATGTGCCAAGTCCTGCTGGAGAATGAAATTTCCATCTCCAATAAGCTTTTTGGCCAGGTGAAGCATGTAGTGCTCTAAAATTTCCTGGTAGAT
The DNA here is from genome assembly GCF_039654945.1 of Dendrobates tinctorius. Lineage (NCBI taxonomy): Eukaryota > Metazoa > Chordata > Amphibia > Anura > Dendrobatidae > Dendrobates > Dendrobates tinctorius. Next base: position 18,563,744 of record NW_027361917.1, read on the forward strand.
GGCTGCGCTGACTTTGGTCTTGATAAAACACAGTGTACCTACACCAGCAGATGACATGGCTCCCAAAACCATCAATGATTGTGGATACTTCACACCAGACCTTGGAAATCAAGGCCCCAGAGTCTGGAGGAAGAGTGAAGAAACAGACAATCCAAGCTGCTTGAGGTCTAGTATGAAGTTTCCACAATCAGTGATGGTTTGGGGAGCCATGTCATCCGCTGGTATAGGTAAACTGGAGCCCCGACCAAGTATTGAGTGCATTTACTGAATATACATTTCAGTAGGCCAACATTTTGGATTTTAAGATCATTTTTTCAAGCTGGTGTTATAAAGTATTCTAATTTACTGAGATAATGATTTTTGGGTTTTCATTGGCTGTAAGCCATAATCATCAACATTAACAGAAATAAACACCTGAAATAAATCACTCTGTGTGTAATGACTCTACATAATATATGAGTTTTACTTTTTGTCTTGAAGAAAGTAAATAAATTAACTTTTTGTTGAAGTTCTAATTTCGTGAGATGCATCTCATACAATCATTTCTTATTTGTGACTTGCAGATTTCATTCATGCTAATGACTGAGTGGGGAAAAATATGCACTAAAAACACATTTAAAAAACGCATTAAAAAAGAGAAGATCATGAGTATATATACATTGTGATGGCCAACTATCTGCACTGTGACGATTTTCTGTTTATTTTTTTTCACTATAAGGGGCATTCAAGTGTGTACCATGAGCATTGAGTGCACCATGACAGTGCACCGAGAGGGTCATGTGTCCCTGTGAGGATTGTTATTGTTATTGATTGTTATTGAACATTGTCAGGGTCAAATATTTGTGTGCCATGTACCATCGTGTTTGCGTGCTTTGTCATTTCTTTGTGCGTTGTTGGGCCATGCAGAATAATCAGAGGAAAAGTATAATAGAAACAGAAACAGTCATCACCACTTCTGTATTTATCACCCTCTCCTGGTTTTGGCTACAGATACTGAGGTAAAATACTGACCAAATACTGAACGTGTGAATGTGGCCTTAGGGTCTTACTTTTCTGTCTAATGAAGGTCATGTGTTTCAGTACTATAAAGGCCCCGTCACACATAGCGATCTCGCTAGCGAGATCGCTGCTGAGTCACAAGTTTTGTGACACAACAGCGATCTCACCAGCGAGATCGCTGTGTGTGATAGCGATCAGCGACCGGCCCCCCTGCCGGTATTGCAGATCGCTGTAGGAAAGCTCAGGACTTTTCTTTGGTCGCTGGTCTCCCGCTGGTCAGCATGCATCGCTGCATGTGACAGGCGGGAGACCAGCGATCAGCTGGTAACTAACGTACACATCGGGTATCCAAGGGATGTTCGTCCCTTAGAAACCCAATGTGTATGTTAGTTACCAGCGCACTGATGCAGGGAGCTGGTAACTAACGTACACATCGGGTATCCAAGGGATGCACGTCCCTTGGATACCCGATGTGTACGTTAGTTACCAGCTCCCTGCATTAGCGCGCTGGTAACTAACGAACACAGCGACGCCGCGCGCTCGGCGTTGCTGTGCTGATCGCTGGTGAAGCTGTCTGTGTGACAGCTCACCAGTGATCACATAGCGACTCACCAGCGATCCTGACACGTTGCTATCGTTGTCGGGATCGCTGGTGAGTCATTATGTGTGACGGGGCCTTAAGGCCATGTGCACACGTTGAGTATTTGAGTGTTTTAACTCAGTGTTTGTAAACTAATACCAGTAGTGGAACAATCAGAGGGAAAGTGTAGTAGAAACACAAGCACCACTTCTGTGTTTATCACCTCACCTGGTTTTGACTTACAAATACTGAGGTAAAATACTGACCAAATACTCAACAAGTGCATGTGACCTGATGCTCATGTGTTGGCGCACTGTGAAGGTCATGTGTTTGTACACTGAGGGTGAAGTGTTTTTTGCTTTGGTCATACATTTGCACTGCAAAGGGGCCTTCACACATAGCGAGATCGCTAGCGATATCGCTCAAGCGTCACCGATATTGTGACGCAACAGCGATATCACTAGCAATCTCGCTACGTGTGAAATGTAGCGGTGACCGGCCCCCCCCGCTGGCTTCCGCTGATCGTGCTCGAATGAGCTGGTCCATTTTTCCATCGTTGGCGTCCCACTGGCCAGCACTCATCGCTGTGTTTGAAGCTTTAAAACGACGAGCGACCTCGTTAGCGACGCAGAGCTCAGCGATGCAGTCGTGACTTAGCTATGTTACCGGCCATGCCTACTCTGCCCCTATTGGTGTTTACAGCGCTCCCAATGTGTGAAATTGGGCGACGCAGTTATAAAAGACAACACTGTAGCGCCTCCTTCCATTCTTTGTTCCTGTGCAGTGGATGGTATTAACTGGTTTGCCTTCTGCGTTCCCGAGTGAGTCGCCATAGCGTTAATATTTTAACGGATTTCACACCGCGGTTGCTTCAGCATCCCTGTGTGAACCGCAAGTGCGCTGTTATTCGTGGATTCATTTAATTCATCAAATGCGTCATGCGTCTTTATTCATGCGTCTTCAACAGGGTCGCTGAAGAAGGCCAAGCTGCAAATTCAACAAAAACTGCACTTGTGTCTCAAACGTGAACAATGCTGGTATTGAAGTAAACCACAGCGCTCGAGAGATATAAACTGTAGCGCTATTATGTTCTTTTATGACGCCGCCGGCAAATGAGAGCGCAACAGTGACCACCAATCAGTGCTGGGTGGCGTTGACAAGGAAACGCTGAAGCACGCCCACCGAGGTCGGAATCGGTTACAATAGAGTAGTGTGACAGGGACTCAACGACCGGCGAGGTCGTTATGCAGATCGCTGATCTGTGTTACGTCGTTGATGAGATCGAACTGTTTGAAAGCTAACTAGCGATCATGTAGCGATGCACCAACGATCTTTGCCTGGTCAGGTCCCGTTTCACATAGCGACGCACCAGCGATCCCGACAACAATAACACCTGGTAGGGATCGCTGGTGCGTCGCTAAATGATCGCTAGTAAGCCGCCAAACAGGCAGATCTCTTCAGCGAGGCAGCAATGATTCAGCGATCAAACACAGCGATGCATGCTGGCCAGCGGGACGCCGAGGATGAAAAAATGGCCCACGACATTCGAGCACGATCAGCGATATCCAGCAGGGGGGGCGGTCGCCGCTGCGTGTCACATGTAGCGAGATCGCAGGCGAGATCGCTGTTGCGTCACAAAATCGGTGACGCATTAGCGATCTCGCTATGTTAAGGCTCATTTGTTTGACCTTGTGAAAGTCATGTGTTTGTTCACACAACCAGATTTTCTGAGTGCTGTCCTTGGAAAAAAACTCACATCACTTACCCATTTAAGTTCACAGATGCCCTCAAAAAATTGAATTGTGTGCAAATCAACCATACAACATCTGATTTTTACAGATACACTGGCATTATTAACATAGGAAAATGTATTTGATCTTGTAAATGTTATTCCCTGCTGAGTAACAATGGAGCTTGTCATGAATTAGACAAGCTGAGGTGTCACGCCCCTCCGTGCCCATGTCCCACCCCAGTTCTGTCCGTTTTGGCACAGCTGGAGGAAACTGGAGTAAAAACACTAAAAGGTTTTTTTTTAAAAAATGGCGTAATTTAGAGTGGTGGCAACATATTTCAACTTTTCAAAGGCAAAATTGCTTTTTCTGAATTGGGATCAATATGGCTAAAATTGTGCTACCTGTACTGAACGTTTTACGTTCTATTTTATTTTTTATTTTTAGAAACATCCATTAATTGGCTATCAAACCATAACATTTTCTATGAGTATATTTGGCTCCAAGTTTAAATATTAACAGTGAGGCTGTGTATTTAGTAAGCTTTCTCAATTATAAACTATATTTCTCAAAATTAAATTTATGTAAAAAATATAATAGAAAATCAGCAGAAACTTTGCGAAAATAAAACTTCAACTCTGAACTGTTTAAAACAGCAGACAAAGTAAACGGTCTGGAAAGCAACAAGGAAAGCAAAGTATCCAATCATTCTCCTTTTATCTACGTGACCTTTTACGGTAACCCTGTCCTATTAAGAGAAACTAATTAGCTAAATATTTGTTCAGGGCAAATAGGTGTTTCCTGCACTTGTGGTGGTGAAGCTCTGTAGAGTAGAATGTTTCTTTGAGCTGTTAGTATCTCCAATGACCTCGGGATGAAGAACATTGGCAGGCGGCCAAAACATGTGGCTGTCAGGTCAGCTGTGATCTGGGTCCACGTGGTACCTCTTCTCCGAAGATGCTCTTCTTATTTGAGACGTAGCTGCTTCTCTGAGGACGGCTTCTTCCTTTCCTTTTACTGTAATTAAACAGTGCAGTGGAGATAAGAAGATGAACCTTCGGCACTTAAGCAAGATGAAAATACAGCTGCTTAGTCAAAAACTAAGCTCTGTCGCTTAGAATTATGGACCGATATCTTTGAGAATTCTTCACAATTCTTCTGTTTTATTTTTTTCTCACTGCAAATTAAACTACCGTATATTAAAAAGTTAAAACCAAAATTGCATGTGCATATCACTTTAGTCTCGTCTTGATACATGTCTGGTTTGTATGTCCTCTGTAGGAACTGTAATCAGGACGTTATACGCTTTTTAAGGTAGAAAAGTTTGTAGAAGGTCAGAAGATACATTTAGCAGCCAAAACAAAGCCGTTAATACTGTCCTAATGGCAGACGCATTGTGAACTTGTGTCACATTTTTTATTCAGTAAAAAATTACAATTTGAAATTCAAGACACATTCATTTTAATTAACATGCCGTGATTTAACGTTGTTACCATTTCCCATAACCTCATGCTCTTCCATTCCTTCTTTATCCCACAATTTTCAACTATAGTTATTACATGATGGCTATTTCTTCAGATGATAGGAGGTTATAGGAACCACAATTCAAGGTTTGAGCATTCTGAGGGTGCCATTTGTGAAACAGATACAGTTCTTGACAGTTGTTTCAACCTTCACTACTTTATCACAGAAAAAGTCTATGAAGGTAGTCAGGCCGATTGTCATTCCTCACCATAAAAGTACATGTTTGGTGGGATCTGTGTTTTAATTGGGAGAATGAGAGTATACCACTGGTGTTCAGGCATTATCACCCTTTGGCCGGGGTCACACTAGAAACTCACGCATCAATACCCCGCACTGCCAGCGGCACTGGGGACCGGAGTGTGCGGCTGCATGTATTTCTATGCTTCTGAACGCTCCGGTCCCGAGTGCCGGCGGCAGTGCTGGGTATAGAGGCAAGAGGCTTGTGCGAGTTTCTCACATTGCAGTTGCAAGTGTGACCCCGGCCTTAAAGGGAATCTGTCACCGGAAATTTGCGGGCTATGTAAATGCCCTGTGTCCGGTCCGATGGGCGATGTTTCTTCTTCTTTTCTCCACCCCATCCGTGGCCGACGTCCGCGATATTTTCAGGAATTAGAGTAGTTCTCCTCCATATTTCGCGCGTGCGCAAAGCAATCTTGCCTCACGCACGTGCAGTATGCTTTGCCCAACTGCGGGCAAAGCCGAAAATCATTACTGCGCATGCGCCGATACACTATGTCCCGGAAGTATTTCTCTGTGTTCCGGGACATAGTGCACCGGCGCACCCTGACGAAGAAGCACGTTTTGCCTTCGAAACGCGCATGTTTTTGGCCCCAGCTAGGCTCCGTAGCCTTAGGCCTGTTTCACACTTCAGTCTTTTTGCATCAGTCACAATCCGTCAAAGTGTGAAAAAAACGGATCCAGTGAAGATTGCAAGAAACTGATGCATCGGATCCGTTTTTTCGACGGATCCATTGAAGCTGCAGTTTTTGGAATTTAAAGGAACAGGATTATGGGGAGAGAGAGAACGGCTTTTGGGGGTTAAATTAAAGGAATGGAAATTCTTCCGGCCATGCTCAGTTGTCAAAGACGGAATCCATCGCTGGATTCCGTCATATGATGGACGGCAACGGATCCGTCGCCCATAGGTGTCCATTCTAGCAGACGACGGACGGCGACGGATCCGTTGCTGTCCGACTTTTCGACGGAGACAAAGAACGTTCATATGGACGTTCTTTCTGGCCGACAGACACCGATTTCCAGCCGGATCCATCGCACAATGGACAAAACGGAAGGCCATCCGTCACAATCCGTCGATAATACAAGTCAATGAGAATAAAACGGATCCAGCAAAATAATTTGCTGGATCCGTTTTTTTCTAAAAACGACGGATTGTGACTGATGCAAAAAGACTGAAGTGTGAAACAGGCCTTAGCCTGTGACATCACACGCTGTCAGTGCAGGACAGTATCGGCCCCCATTCAGCCATGCATCCAGGACGCTACCGGCCGGAGCTGTCCTCGCTCTGCCCGGCTCTATTCACTACTTGCGCTCCAGTCAGCCGAGCTCATTCACCTCATCCTCCCAGCTTGTCACATACTTATCCAGCGCCTCTGTGGATCATTCACTGTGATCGGCACAGCACCTTCATTCAGCAGAGTTAGGGTAAGTCTGCATAAGTTCCGTCACCGCTCATTAGTGAATCTTGCTGGCGTGGTAGATCTGTGACTCCTGCACGCTCTGAGTATTGGGTTTATGTGTGAAAGGCAGGACGTTTACTTTCACATTCATCATCACTGAATCGTCCTATGCTATTTGGAGCGCGGTACCTTCCTCTATTTACTAATTTATGCAGATTGTTATTATTTTGTCTTTAATAATCATAATTTTGCAGTTAATGCAACTAATGTGTACATATCAGAATTATGGACTGGAGACATATATCACTTATAATCATAATTATTTCTTATGGTTTTGAAATGTGTTTGTATAAAATGTTGGCTGACCATGATTTTTTGATAAACTGTTCAGAAAAAAAATAAAAAGTCAAGTTGGCAATCCTGCTGGGAGTCCTTATAATCAAGTATGAAACAATAGTCAAGGGACTATATTATGAACTTCTCTAATAGTCAACCGCTCGACCGTCTGCGTAGAATCAAGTAGCTCCTCAAGGCTAATATTGATAGCAGGTTTTACCATTGGATCATAACATAATCTCATAGTGATGTATTACAAAGGTTTGCATATATTTCAGCAGAAAATCCATTATTAAACGAATTAGAAGTAGAACTCCTTAGAGTGGTCCATTTATATAATCTAGAAATAGAAATCCAGGTTCCTACTTTCCGGCGTCCAGCTTGGATGCTCTCACATCTTCAGTCCTTGCCTTGTTATTGAATTACCTCCTAAATGTTCTATTCTTGTGCTAGTGGTTTCTTGCGTCCAACAGCAGCATGACTCCTTGCATTCAATTATACAGTGGGCCATACTTCAATGTAACTTTATTTGCAACAAGGAATGGAAATTTAAGAGGCCTCCCAGCAAATTATGGTCATTAGACAGAAATGTAATTATTCTTTCCATGTTGGTCTTTAATTATTGCATTTCTATCTCAGAGTGACTCAATTTAATTTTCGAGTCTGATATATTAGATCTAAGCTCTGCGCCCTCATAATAAAGTTGCAGTCACAGGGTCATCACTGAAATGTGTATCCTTAAGATGAATGTATATATATGTACACTCTGTGTGTATTCATGCCCATACGTTATTCCATGTACTTGGTGATGAATATTAGTCTCCGTGGCTCAAGATCGCGCTGAAGACTGTTAAAAAATAATAATAATAATAATGTGTCTGTGTGCTTCTCTATATAGTAAATATGCATATGTTTAAACTTATTCATGCAAATTGCCTCTTCGGACTAGAACTCCAGGGCCACTACTGGAAGTAGCGATTGACCCTTTAATGAGCCTTGCCTTATGACTTAGGATAAAATCCAAACCCAAATCTCAATTTGCAGACATGGTGTTTCGGGATGTTGCCCCTCCTCAGAGCAAAGTATGAGATCTGATTTGGCTCTATGAGAGGCTTCTGTCTGGTGTATAAGGGGTAGTGTATCTTCTTGTGGAAAGTGACATGCCAGGATAAGGAGACTCATAGGCCATGCTGCATGCAGTGACTGCACTTTGGGGCATCTACATTGCGTCCTGAGAACTCTAAGGAGCTTTCATGTAGACCTCATTCAGGCCGCCGTTTTTGATGTTTGTGTTCTGTCCATTTTTTCACAGACAGAACACATTCTTAGCATAGACTTTAGGGCTGTTCACGTTTGTGTTTTTCTAAAATAAAAAGTGAAACAAAGACATGTCCTTTTGATCGGCATGAGTCATCAAAGTTGCTCATTCATATCAATAGATCCATGAAAAAAAGGGCAGCACACAGATGCCATCCATTTTTTACAGGTTAGTAGGTAAGAGAATCTTGACATTTATTTTTTTTCCTACAAAATAACAGATGTCACACTTACGATAAAAATGGACAAAAGGACCAAGAATGTATAAAAATCGGATCCAGTGCACTGACAAAAAACATAAAAAAAATTGCAGACATCTAATTGAGGCCTTTGGAGGAGAAAGGGACTGTAATTCTTTTCTTTGTTCCAATGTTGGATGGAGGTTATTTATAGGGTGAAGCTCGCTTGCGAAAGACCTATGGTAATGAAAGCTCTAGCTTGAGCAGCATCTACCGAGAATTATTATGGTAACTTATTTAGTGAAATGTTCCAATATGACAACTTTTCATGTCGATAAGTTAATCCTCAGGAAGTTTAATATCTAAGTAAGTTTTAGAACATAATGGAGTGGAGGACTATCGACGGCAAGTGTTTTTGCAGTAATTCTGTTATTGAGGTCTTGGAGTCAATGGTTTGATCTTTGATAGCGGCAAAGGTCTACATTAAACAAAGAAATTAATCATGTAATGAGAGCTTGAGAATTGACCTTGTCTTGTGAACAGAAGCAGTGCATGTGCCTGCTAGTTATGATGATAAGCATGGCTTTATTCAATTACGAGAAAAATCTTTTGTGGTTTTCCAGCAGTGGCCGTCAGTAATCACAGTTAATTACTTAGAAATGAGTTTACAACCATGCGACTATAGCTCTCGTTGGGGTAGAATGTACAAATATGATATGTTATGTAGTCATTGTTAAAGTCAACCAACTTTTATAGTTTTAGATATTAGGGTTGTTGAAATTTAGCAGCTAAATAGTTAATGTACATAAATGAGACATTTCTTCTCACTGTCAGTGTTTTAGACTTTGTTCTGTTGACTTCAACCAAGGTTCTTTATTGCTGGGTTCCTGACCTGATCTAACTGGCTGTCGGAGTTTATGTTTCTCCACACATTTTTTCTACTGTTTTTTAGCAATCTATAGGTTTTTTTAGGTGAAGGGAAGTTATCACTAATGATGCTCGTTGCTCGGGTTTTCTCGAGCATGCTCGGGTGATCTCCGAGTATTTGGAAGCGCTCAGAGATTTCGTTTCTGTCGCTGCAGCTGCATGATTTGCGGCTACTTGACAGCCTGAATACATGTGGGGATTCCCTAACAAACAAGCAATCCCCGCATGTATTCAGGCTGTCAAGTAGCTGCAAATCATGTAGCTGCAGCGACAGAAACTAAAGGCCCCGTTATATTTAGCGATGCACCAGCGATCCCGACCACTATACGACCCCGGTCAGGATCGCTGGTGCATCACTAAATGGTCACTAGTGAGCTGCCAAACAGGCAGATCTCACCAGCGACACAGCGATGCTCGGCGGTCGTTACTCACCTGTCAGACGCAGCGATGATGACCGTCTTCTGCCCACGTCCATGGCTCGCTCGTCGGCGCCAGCAGGAAGCCGATGACGAGAAATTAACCAGGCCGATCTCGCGCGATCAGCGATAGCCAGGGGGGGGGCCGGTCGGAGGTGAGTGTCACATGTAGCGATATCGCTAGCGATATCGCTATGTGTAAAGCCCCATTTAATCTTCGAGCACTTCCAAATAGTCGGAGACCACCCGAGCAACGAGCATACTCGCTCATCTCTGCTTTAGTTATCCACGGGACAAGTGATGACTTATAGATTGGTGGTGGCCTGACCTGTGGGACCTCCACTGATTAGTTAGAATAGTTCAGCAGTAGAGATGAGCAAAGCCGAACAAAATTTGAGGTTCGTACCAGACAATCAGTGTCTGGTGCTAAACGCTGAACACAGATTATTTCCGGAAGTCCGTTGCAATGTTCGGAATTCTAGGGAAGAGAAATAGACAGAATTTTCCAGCTCAAAAGTTCTTTTCTTTTCTTTTTAATGGGGTTTGGGTTCTAGTTAAAGTTCGAGTACAGTTTTGGTTCTCAAACCGAACCTTGGAATAGAGTTCAGGTCGGGTACCAGAACCCGAACTTCCATGGATCCGCTCATCCCTAATCAGCAATTCAGATGCTTAACCGCCGGACCACAGGGTTGCCATCCATCCAAAAAATCCTAAACAGTTCGTCAAAATAGGGCACTTTTTTGCCTTGTCTGTAAAATTATTTAAGGCGTCCATGATTTTTTTGCAGTTGAAGAAAGTCATTCAAATTATCTTGACTGTAATTATCATCATTCTGCAGTTTACAGTAAATGCAGCTGATGTCTTCTTATCAATATTATGGACTGTAGACATGTATCACTTATAATCATAATGATTTGTTATGGTTTCTAATGTGTTCGTAAATGTATTGACTGTCTGTGATTTCTTAGCTGTCCAGAAAAAAGAAAAAGTCAAGTTGACAACCCTGCCACTCCATTCTTTCTCTCTTGAACTGCTGAGCACAAATTCATTATTTTCTGACCGCACCAAGTAAAATGAATGTAGAGGTGGTCAGGCATCTTTCTGGCAGACGGTGAGGGTCACAATGGCCAGACCACCACCAATCTCTAAATTATCATTTAATCTGTGCGTAGGAGAGATCTCTTTTCACCGTTCAACTCCTTTTATGGGTGTCAAGAGGTTTCTGTCTCAAGGAAATTCTGCAATCTTTGCTACGTGTGTGTATCTGGGTTAAGGCCACACTGCTTAGAAAGGTCTGATGGACCGTCTTAATTACTTATTTTATCAAGAATAATGTATTAAGGTGAAATTCTTTGGTAATGCACTGCTTCAGAAGCATCATTGGTCTATAAAGCAGATCTTTTGTCAGACTTCACAATACAAACAGTATAGAGTATTAAATAGTTATTTTAAATTGCATGAGATTGGTATATTTACTCTAGAAATCCTTGTCACAATGGATAGTTAATCCTGATATTGAGATAAGCATTTTATGAGTCCAGCTAATGAGTGTGACAGCTCAGGAGTTCAAGTCTCCACCCAAGCCTTACTGACAGCTGCAGCTTGTACCGAGCAGTGCAAGATCTCAGCCAGAGCAGGGAGGAGGACCGTGAGGAACTATCAGTCAGGCTAGGTTTGCAGAGATTGAGTTAAATTTTCACAAAAGGTTATGCAGTTATTCTGACAAGGATTTTTACAGTAAGTACATCAGCCTCATCAGGTCTAGGAGATCTCTTTAGTAATTGATTCACTTTAAAAGCTGCTCATGTATGTATTTTTCCCCAAAATTGTACTGATCATTGTTAAATGGCACATTGCTGATCATTGTTATCCTTTACAGTTTAATCACTAGTAAGGGTCCCAAACTCAAGCATCCCTCATACACACAATTCATTCAAGCAATGATCCGGACTAGAGTTGAGTGACTTTGGTCGGATCGGGTTTCATGAAACAAAATTTGAGTCGGATGAAACTGGTCTGACTAGGGCAAAAAAGTCGGAGTTTAGTCCGAAACCCAACCCCAATGCAAGTCAAAGGGGAATAAAAGTCTTCATTGAGCTGATGACATTCATCCACTCAATGCCGACTTTTATTCCCCATTGACTTGCATTGAGGTCGGGTTTCAGACGAAACTCCGACTTTTTTGCCCTAGTCGGACCAGTTTCATCCGACTCAAATTTTGTTTCATGAAACCCGATCCAACCAAAGTCGCTCAACTCTAGTCCGGACATCTAACCTAGAACTGATCATCACCTTATACAGTACAGTGTGTCCGTAAAGTCATGGCGCACTTTTAACCAGTCACTGGAAAGCAACAAAAGACGACAGATATGTGAAATCTCCTCCAAATAAAAGAAAAACTCTCCCAGTTTCATACCTATTCAGTGCAGTTCGATGTTGGCTCCATTTGTTGCCCTACACACATCCAAACGACAGTGAAGTTCTTGCCACACACGGGTAAGGACGTCTGGTTTAACAGAGTGAATAATGTCTGTGATTCTCTGTTTTAAGTGATTAATGTCGTTGATACGTTCAATGTACACATGTCGCTTCACATAATGGGGTTATGTAAAAGTCTAAGGGCATCAGATCCAGGGAACGTGGTATACTTGTATACTTGCATACTTTCCCGTGACTGGTCAAAAGTGGACCATGAGTTTACGGACACACTGTATAATGTAGGCGATCAATGATTAGGACCATCCATACTCAGTGTCCAGGACAGATATGAAGAATATATCTGAATACCTTGAATTATGAATATTGAGAATATGAAACAGAATCAATACTAGGAAGAAAAAGGTTCTTGTTTCTTTTTGTCATAAATGATCCAGGCAAGGCAATCCTTCTGCTCAGTGGCAAATTATAGCACAGCGGAGATGTGTTCTAGTCATCCCATTTTACTATCTGGTGAAATTCACGGTAATGATCATAGAAAAGTTACTACTAATTAGCTATTTTCATTTCTTTTTTCATAATTAAAGATTCTTCCAGCAAGCATTCTGGAGAAGATCTTTTGGGACGCATTTAGTAAGAATCCCATTGTATCTTCAGCTTCTGCAGAGGCTTGTGGAGTGTTTTAATAAGTATACATCACCGTCTTGGCTCTGCGTTGTTTCGGCAGTGCTCGTTTAGAAAGGTAGCGGAGAAATCCCTTGCTGCCTGCATACATTGCCCACAACCAATCTGGATGCATTAATAACAAAGGGCTCGGATAGACGGGAACTTATCTACTCATGAATCTCAAAGGCTGCTGTTAACATAAATGGCCCGGAGGAACCTTGTATTACCTTTTAATTCCCAATATTGTGCAACGCTGAGAGAGGTCAGCCATTATCTCAATGTCTAAGACCTTACGCTTAAAAAGCTGCAAAACCGTTGCAATTGATATAAACAATACTCATAAGAAATGCAACAATTTATAAATATATATATATATATATATACGTGTAACAATACAACAATTTGTATACTGTATATACATGTAACAATGCAACAATTTATATACTGTATTGACTGAAACCTGTACGTTGGGTGACTTCATGAAAATGAGCCATGAGTCAAGCAAGATGAGTTGGTGCTGGGCAGGAAATAGAGCTGGAGTGACAGAGGCTTTAGATCTTTAGCCTCATTTGCATATCAATTCAGACACTGATTTCTCAGTAATGGAGGAACGGACTGGCCATGTAAGGAAGGGTATTGCTGAACTTGTATTTGAAACAGCTACATAAACATGTATATTTCATTAGTGAAAATAATTGACATGATACATTTGTTATCAAATATATGTTTTCAGCAAATTAGATGATTTCACTCAGTATCATAAGGACACAGACTTTATTTTGAAATTCCAGAGTGAGCAAAAAATTGGGTGATATCCTTGTTTTCTGGCTGATACCAATCATGAGGGGAGAGAGATGATTCTATACAGCATCTTAATGGCAAAGTGGAGCGTTGTGCTCAGATCTGGCAAGATTTGGGGCTGTTACCCCGATTTGTCAACTTGATGATCCATAGAATATAATGGGAGAATTGATTCACCTACTTTTTTCATAACTTGACCAATATAGATGTCACAGATATCATTAATGAAGATTTCACCAATCTCAGAAATCACCAATAACAGATAACAATAATGCAGATATCATCAGACATCCCAACTGTCAGTTAATCAGCAAAACACAATGTAGCCATGAAATGAGATGTCCATGTGTATTATGTAGCCCAGATAAATGCTAAGAATTCAGCCACTTCTAAACGGTATCTGTCAGCAGATTCTTGCCATGTAATCTGAAAACAGCATGCTGTAGGGGTTAAAACATAGATTTCAGTGAGGCCTCTCTTATCAAGCCCTGTCCTGTCCAATTCCGCAAGCCAAAAAACCCGGCGGAAACGCATCAAAATCTGCAACGTGTGCACATACCCTTAAACCGCTGATCAAGGATAGTTCTCCGAGTCTAAGAAATAGGCCAACAATTCTTCTTTAATGCTATTTTAAGAAGTTTCAGTTGATGAAATAAAAAGTAATAAAGTATGGAAAATTGTTTTCTAATTTGCAGACCATTTTTGGCTTATTATAGTCAATTGGTCACAGATTGCAAAACATATGGTTTAGCAAAAGAAGAGACTGCCTGACCCAGGACAGCTGGTAACTTCAGCCATAAATGCAATGGTCATTTTGCTCATTTAATTGCATTTTAAATTGACTTTTTATTATGAGAAGTGTCCAGATGGGTATATATAGGCCTGGCAGAGGTAAATTTGTCAATTCTTAGCAGTTAATATGTATGTGACTATATGGTCCAATGTTAAGTAGAATCGCACTTCATCATACAGTTGTGGCCAAAAGTATTGACACCCCTGCAATTCTGTCAGATAATACTCAATTTCTTCCTGAAAATGATTGCAAACACAAATTCTTTGGTATTATCTTCATTTAATTTGTCTTAAATGAGAAAACACAAAAGAGAATGAAGGTAAAAAGCAAAACATTGATCATTTCACACAAAACTCCAAAAATGGGCCAGTCAAAAGTATTGGCACCCTCAGCCTAATACTTGGTTGCACAACCTTTAGCCAAAATAACTGCCAACAACTGCTTCCGGTAACCATCAATGAGTTTCTTACAATGCTCTGCTGGAATTTTAGACCATTCTACTTTGGCAAACTGCTCCAGGTCCCTGATATTTGAAGGGTGCCGTCTCCAAACTGCCATTTTTAGATCTCTCCACAGGTGTTCTATGGGATTCAGGTCTGGACTCATTGCTGGCCACCTTAGAAGTCTCCAGTGCTTTCTCTCAAACCATTTTCTAGTGCTTTTTGAAGTGTGTTTTGGGTCATTGTCCTGCTGGAAGACCCATGACCTCTGAGGGAGACCCAGCTTTCTCACACTGGGCCCTACATTATGCTGCAAAATTTGTTGGTAGTCTTCAGACTTCATATTGCCATGCACACGGTCAAGCAGTCCAGTGCCAGAGGCAGCAAAGCAACCCCAAAACATCAGGGAACCTCCGCCATGTTTGACTGTAGGGACAGTGTTTTTTTTCTTTGAATGCCTCTTTTTTTCTCCTGTAAAAAGCTCTACATTCTTCCAAAACATTTTAGGCTTTTTCAAGTAAGTTTTGGCAAACTCCAGCCTGGCTTTTTTATGTCTCGGGGTAAGAAGTGGGGTCTTCCTGGGTCTCCTACCATACAGGCCCTTTTCATTCAGACGCCGACGGATAGTACGGGTTGACACTGTTGTACCCTCGGACTGCAGGGCAGCTTGAACTTGTTTGGATGTTAGTCGAGGTTCTTTATCCAACATCCGCCCAATCTTGCGTTGAAATCTCTTGTCAATTTTTCTTTTCTGTCCACATCTAGGGAGGTTAGCCACAGTGCCATGGGCTTTAAACTTCTTGATGACACTGCACACGGTAGACACAGGAACATTCAGGTCTTTGGAGATGGACTTGTAGCCTTGAGATTGCTCATGCTTCCTCACAATTTGGTTTCTCAAGTCCTCAGACAGTTCTTTGGTCTTCTTTCTTTTCTCCATGCTCAATGTGGTACACACAAGGACACAGGACAGAGCTTGAGTCAACTTTAATCCATGTCAGCTGGCTGCAAGTGTGAGTTAGTTATTGCCAACACCTGTTAGGTGCCACAGGTATGTTACAGGTGCTGTTATTTACACAAATTAGAGAAGCATTACATGATTTTTCGAACAGTGCCAATACTTTTGTCCACCCTCTTTTTTTATGTTTGGTGTGGAATTATATCCAATTTGGCTTTAGGACAATTCTTTGTGTTTTTTCATTTAAGACAAATTAAATGAAGATAATAATACCAAAGAATTTGTGTTTGCAATCATTTTCAGGAAGAAACTGAGTATTATCTGACAAAATTGCAGGGGTGTCAATACTTTTGGCCACAACTGTATAATAATGAGAATTTTTATTTCTACAGCGCCAACATATTCTACAGCGCTTTACATTACAGAGGGGACTTGTACAGACAATAAGGACATTACAGAATAACACAACAGACCCCAGGAGGAGTGAGGGCCCTGCTCGCCAGCTTAGGCCTGGGTCA